>NW_016908418.1:1755699-1899140 GCF_001483705.2 Eufriesea mexicana
GCCACCAGTCCAGGCCGCGCGGTCAGGCTGGCGGTGGAGCTCGCTTGCTCCGGCGCTCGGGCAGGCGCATCCCGCCCGGCCGCCACGGGGAGCGTACGCACGTGCTCCTCGAAATTTTCGTCGATTCGGGAACTGAGTACCGTGAGGGCAGCCTCCATACCGAACTCGGGCGCCGGTGCCGCCGCTACGGCGCCCGCGGACGCACGCATGTTTCGAGCGGCCGCGGGGTCAACGATTACCCGCCTCCGCTCCAGAGCCAGCTCCGCGCGCAAGGAGGCGATCACCGCCTGCTAGGAGGCATCGTTCTCCCGCAAGTCGGCTATCACCGCCAGCTGGGAGACATCCTTCTCCCGCAGACCGTCCATCTCCGCTATTAGCACGCGGACCCTCTCCGCCATCGTCTCCTGGGCACGGCCGGCTGTTACCTGGAGACTCATCGCCCAGCCGGCCGATTCCACCACTCAGGCGCACATACGATAGGCACGAACGTATGGGCCGTGCAGGTTTTTACTCTTGTCTGCCACCGTTTCTATCCTTGCGCAAATCTCAGATATAATGGCAGACAGTTCCACAGCTGACAGCGGACGGTGAACACTTGCGAGCTCCTCCCGTGTGTGGAGGGTCGCCAACGCCCGGCTTATGCTCGTGGGTTTTGGGGCGAGCTCATTCAAACCTTCGAATGCGTCATATAAGCCCACCAACGCCCTCCGCGGGCGCTTCGCTGTCTTCATAGGAGTCCCCCGCGTGGACGACGTTTCGTCGTCGCCCGTGCCGCTGACGGCACTGGCGAAGGAGTACCAGTTCCCCTCGAGGTCCGCCGGCAGCGCCTTACGCAATGTGTTGCTACGAGTCAATGGAGCCGCGTCGACACCACCAGCTATACCCGTATCTTCCCTCCTTGGTACATTGTCAGGCTTCCCCGGGATGGTTGCCAATGCACGGGTTGCGAGACCCTGCTCCGCCGCTTGCATCGTGCCGTGAACCTCGGCAAAGGTATCCCTCGCTGGGCAGGCGCGCGGCTCCGCGGCAGAAAATGGGCACCGTCCCTCGCCTGCCTGCGCCGTAGCGGCATCCACAACCTCGTCGATGCTAGGAAAAAAGAAAAAAGCTTCGAAGCTAATTCAATTTTTATCGGCACCACAGCACACTCCGAGACGCGAGTCACCGGCTACGTGTACCCACGCACCTCTCGCACAGAATGGCACTATCACACGCGCCAGAAAACGCACTTTTCCGCAGAAAATACCTCCCAATCGTAGCAGCGTCGTGAACACGTCCGTCTCGCTCGACATTCAGCGCGGCATTCAGCCAAAGATGTACCGGCCTAACCTGGCCTAACTTATCCTTACAGGACGTAGGGTATCTAAGCGTAACGAGCACAGGCTACTATTTCTGGTATACCCAGAGCCAAGCAGATGCTAGTAGAGAGATGCGGAGCGCAGATACCGATTGAATAACAGTGTATAGAGTGCCAACCATTGCATATTAGAGCACAGCAGTGCGCAGGAATTCAGCGAATAGCAGCCTATAGCACAAAAGACAAATCTATCCTAATCAAACCTAACCAAACCTAACCTATACAAGGGCATCATAGCTCAACCTAACGTGCCGAGGCCAATGCTGCTGGCTTCCACAGAACCAAGCAGAACATTCTAGAGCACAGTTCGGCGCAGAAATGCAACGTACAGCAGTGTATAGCACGACAGACAAAACTATCCTATGCTAACCTGCGCAAACATGGCTTAACCAAACATAGAAAAACTATTCCTAACGTACTGAGACTTCTATTGCTGCCCTCCTCAGAGCGAAGCAGAAAATATTAGAACAGAGTAGAGTGCAGAAGTCCATATATTCGCAGTTCATAGCACAATAGTCGAAGCTACACTATCCTAACATGTCAGAGCAAAACATAGCCGAAAGTAGCATAACTAAAACTGACGCTGCTGGACCACCCTGGTCTGCCGCCCCAGAGCCAAGCAGAACATACCAGAGAAAAGCATGGCGCAGAAGTCCACCGGACGACACACTATACCACGGAAGTCAGAGGAATCCAAGCCTAACCCAAACTAACCGAGCCTAACCAAACGCAACATAACCCAGACTAACGTGCCGAGACCAATACTACTGGCCTCCCCAGAGCCAAGCAGAATATACTAGAGCACAGTTGAGAGTAGAATCCCACCGAATAGCGTTCCACAGCATAAATGTCAAGGGTATCCTCTCCTAATATTAACAAGCTCGACAAAACCGTACGTTATCCATTTAAACCTAATGTGCGAGACCAGTATTGCTGTCCTCCTCAGAGACAAGCGGAACATACTAGAGAACAGTATAGCACCGAAATGCATAGAACAGCTGTTTATACCACGAAAGTAGAAGCTACCCATGCATAACCCAAGCTAACGTACCCTAACCGAACGTAGCCTAACAAAGCCTGACGTGCCGAGACAACAATTACTGGCCTCCCTAGAGTCGAACAGAGTATAGTAGAGCACAGTAAAGCGTAAAAATACACCAAACAGCAATGTATACCACAAAAGTCATAGGTATCCAGACTTAACCACACCTAACATAACCTATCCTAACGTAAAGTAAGTAAGCCTAAAGAGACGAGACATCTACCGCTATCCTCCCAGGGCCAAGCAGAACATATTAGAGCACAATAGAGCGCAGGAATTCAACGAAAAGCAGTGTGCAGCAGAAAAGTTAAAGCCAACCTAATCAAACCTAACCTAACCTGACCTACCATATCGTTAGCTAACTCAGACTATCGTGCCACGACCGACCATTGATGGCCGACCTAGAGTCGAATAGAGTATACTAGAGCAACGATGAGCGTGGAAACCCTCCGAAATGAGGTGTATAGCACAATAGTCAAAGATATCCTGGCATAGCCTATCTAATCCTAACCAAACCAAGCGTAATCTAACGCAACCTAACGTACCGTGACCACTATTGCTGGCTTCCATAGGACCATGCGGAACATATTAGAGGAAAGTAGGGCGCAGGAAGCCATAGAATCGCAGTGTATAGCAGAAAAGTCAAAGCCGTACTAACCAAGCTTAACCTAACCTAAAATAGCGAAACGTAGCCGAACACATCCAAACCTGCCGCGGCCGATATTGCTGGCCACCCCAGAGACAAATAGCTGCTAGTAGAGCAAAGCAGTGCACAGATATCTTCCGAAAAGCAGTGTATAGCACAGAAGGCAGATCAAACCCGACCAGACCAAACCAAATAATGGTAAACCATGCGTAACTTAAATCAACCTAGCCTGCCGAGACCACCATTGCCGGCCTCGCCAGATCCAAGCAGAAAAAGACACATCACACTAGAGCGTAGAGATTCAACGTATAGCAGCGTACACCACGAAAGTCAGATCCACAAAAAACTAACCCAAGCTGACGTAACGTAACCAAAGGAAGCCTAACTCCAACTAACCGGCCGGGTCAACTCTCACTGGCATCCCCAGACTCGAGCAGACTATAGTAGAACAACGTAGAGCGTAAAAATACGTCGAATAGCAGTGTATAACACAGAAGGCAATGCAATCCTGGCGAAACGTAACCTAACATAACCTAACGGAACGTAGCCTAACTAAAGTAAACGTGCCTAGAACACTATTACTGGACTCCGCGGAGTCGACCGGAGTGCACAAGAGCAATGTAGAGCGTATAACTCCTCCGAATAGGGGAGTAGAGCACAAAAGCCAAAGCCACACTATCCAAACCTAACCAATCGTATCATGAATTAACGTATCCTAGCGCAACCTATGGAGCAATGACCTCTAATTATGGACTCCCCAGAGTCGAGCAGAGTATAGTGAAGCACAGTAGAGCGCAGAAATCCACCAAATAGAAGTGCATACCGCAAAAATCAGAGCCATCCTAACGTAACGAAAAGAAGTCTAACCTAATCAAACGTCACCTACCTCTACCTGTCGCGCAACGTCCGCTATTGCTGGTCTCCCCAGAGTCGAGCGGAGTATAGTAGAGGAATGAAGAGCGCAGAACTCCACCGAATAGTAGTGTATAGCTCAAAAGTCAAAGACATCCTAACGAAACGTAACCTATCCTAGCAAAGCCAACCGTACCCTACTTCAACCTAGCTTGCCAAGACCATACTTGCTGGCCTCCCCAGAGCCAAGTAGAACAGGCTAGAGCACAGTTGAGAGCAGTAACACACCGCAATGCCGTGTATGGCGCAAAAGTCAAAGGAGTTCTAAACTAACTTCTACTAACCTAGCCGAGCCAAGGGTAACATTGCTGAACATAACGTGTCGGGAATAATATTTCTGGCTTCGCCAGAGGCAAGCAGGGCATATTAGAGAAGTGTATGTCGCCGATGTCCACCGAATATCGGTGCGTAGCTTAAAAGAGAAAGCTACCATATCCTAACCTTGCCACACGAGACATAGTCAAACGTTGTCTATCCCAGCCTAACGTGCCGGCAACACCATCGCTGGCCTCTCCAGAACCAAGCATAACATACAAGAGTGCAGTAGAGCGCAGAAACCCGCCGAAAGTCTGTCTATGCCACGAAAGACAAAGCAATCCAAACCTAACCCAAAACAGACATGACCTAACCAAACGTATGCCATCACAACCAATCATGCCGAGAACAGTATTGCTGGACTCTCCGGAGTAGAGCAGAGTGCTCTAGAGCATCGCAGAGGGTATAAATCCTCCGAATAGCGGCGTATAGCACAAAAGTGGAAGCTACCTTATCAAACCTAACCAATAGTAGCATTACGAAACGTACCCTAGAGGAACCTATCATGCCATGACCACTAATACTGGCCTCCCCAGGGTCGAGCAAAGTATAGTGGAGCACAGTCGATGGCAGAAAGCCAACAAATAGTAATGTATAGCACAAAGTCCAAACTATCCTATCCTAACCTCACCAAACGTAACATAAATAAACGTAATATAACTCATCCTGACGTGCCGAGACCACTATTGCAAGATTCTCCAGAGCCAAGCAGAATATACTAGAGCACAGCAGATAACAGAAAGCAACCAATTAGCAGTGTAAAGCACAAAAGCCAAAGGAATACTTTTTCCTTTCTTTTTTTCTTTCACGTGGGCAAATCTTCCAAAGATATCCGGCCCCCTTAGGGGAGGGAGCGGGGTTATGTGGGGTTTGTACCCACTGAAACCCCCACGATGGCCCGCCATTCGCATTTCGGTGCGCCCTGGTCTTCGCGGCGACGCAATTGCCAGGGCGCTTCCGCGAAGCAACCGCAGTTCCCTCCCAGCGCGAAGGGAAACCGCACCCGAAGCTATCATGGCTATGCGCGCGAGACGGGCCGATTACAGGCACACAACACAACACACAACACGCACACCACCGCACCGCAACGCACGCATTAACTGCGGACGCCGCGCGACCATCACATGACGCCGCGCGCCCGGACCGCGGTGTCTCGAACAGACGGGCCCCCACACGCCAGTCCGTGGTAACACTGGCCTAGGTTCCAACAGGAGAGGGAGACGGTCTCCCGGCCGTAGGTACATGGTCGCTCGCGAAGGCGGAGGTATAACGCGTTAACACATCCGGCAGTGCGCGCGCCGCCCACCGGCGCCGCGCTTGCAGCCTGAGCCGAACTTCGCGCCAGTAGCACGCGCTATGCTCGCGGGCTCTCTCCGCGGCCTCCTGTAACATAACCGCCTCGCACAAGGAGGCCACCGCACGCCACGCACCTAAGCTCTACGTCATCCGCGCCACGACGACGGAGAGTGAAAGGTCCCTACGCACCACGCGACGAAGTACCCGGCACACGCGAACCCACACAGGACACTCCTCCAGCGTGTGCTGCGACGTGTCCCGCCCCTCCCGGCAGTGGTGACACCGCGTCTCACGTTCCCGCCGGATACGACACAGGAAAGTGTGCCGGCTGCCGCTGCGTCCCAATGCATCCAGAACGGGGAGCACAGCCTCGATCGCCCGGTGCCGCCGGCTGTTCGGCTTCCTCAGCCGAGCTCTGCAGACGGTCATCACGGACAGTCGGACCATTCGCCACAACGAAACGGCCCCTTCTTCAGGAGCACCGCCACTGCCAGCATGTAGGAGATCGTGTTGATGCGGGCATCCCCACCGCATGTAATTCCAACGGCGGAACACCCGCTAGGGCCATCGCAGCCTCTTGGGATATCGTACGGTAACCCCACACGACACTGATCGCCATCCTGCGTGCGACTCGCCGGAGATTCGCCATACTGCGCATACGAGCGACCAGGTCGTTCGCCCAGTTCGGAGCCCCGTAACGAGCCACCGAGCAAACGACTCCATTGTAGAGGCGGCGCACCCTCCCGTCTGGCCCACAGAGGTTGCGTAGCAGGCGACACAGCGCACCCGTCATAACTTCCAGGCGTGGTTCCAGCGCAAGAAAATGCTCGCCGAACTTCCAGTGGCTGTCGAGGACGAGACCGAGATATTTCATACGGTCCCGGCCTCGACCACGACGTTCCACACGCGCATCAGGGACATGTGCGGCTTCCCATGGTGCCGATGGCAAAACCACAATGCCCCGGTCTGCTCGGGGGAGATACTCAGCCCCAGCCGCTGGATGATATTCGCGACGAGGGCGATGTCGCCTTCCGCGCGCAACGTGGCCTCCTCCCAACTCGACCCGGCAGCCATCACCAGCGTGTCGTCCGCGTAACACGTCAGCCTCAGGCCGCGGGGTAGGGGAGTGCGCAACACGGCGTCGTACGCGAGGTCCCAGAGGATCGGCCCGAGTACCGATCCCTGTGGAACCCCACAGTTCGTCGCCCGCACGACGGTCGTGTATTGTCCGGGATACTCGATCGAGCGCTCCGCCAAGTAGACGCCGATCACCGCCATCATGTACTGGGGAACCCTGCGGTACAACAGGGCACTCCGGATGGCCGCCCAGGGCAGGGAGTTGAAGGCGTTCGCGACATCCACGCCGACCTCCAGCACCACGCTGCCCAGGCCAACGGCAGCCTCCGACAGAGTAAGAACGCGATTAATCGCGCAGATCGCCGGCCGAACCTGCAGGAATCCGAACTGGCTGACGCTGAGGTCGGGACCCACGTCCGTTAATTGCTCTCGGACTCGGGCAGCTAGGACGCGCACGAAGAGCTTGCCAACCTAGTCGAGCAGGCATATCGGCCAATATGCCTCCGGAGAGTTCGGCGACTTCCCTGGTTTCGGGATCAGCACGACCCTCGCTCTCTTCCAACATGCCGGGAAGCGACCGGTCCTGAGGCAGCTGTCGAACGGCCGTCGCACACTGTCACCCCACGCCTCCACAGACAGTGCAAAGGATCCGCCTGGGATGCCGTCCGGTCCGGGGGCGGTGCTCCTCGCCACAATCCAAACGACCTCACGGCCGAACACCCCGCGCGAGACCTCCAGCTCGTCGGACCATCCGAAAAGTTCCGATCGCACTGCAACGGGTTGCACCACCTTCTCCGCCATCACCGGGAGGAGGGTATCGATCACACGGCGCAGGAGCTCGGGGACCATACGCTCGGTCGCGGGGCCCTTAATTCGCCCTTAAATCTCGCATGCCCTTAATTTCCCCATTACTAATTTATAGGGCGTCCGCACGGATCGCCTTCGAGCGCCGCGAGGAGTTCACCCCATTGCCGAGATTTGGCTCTGCGAATTTCCCTCCGGAGATCGCCCACCGCGGACCGGTACTCGCGATAGAGGCGCGCGATATCCTCGGCGGACACCGCGCGTCGTCGACGACGCGACCGGATGTACTGCCGCGGGCGAGCACGCAGAGCTCCCAGAGCTGCGCGATTTCGGCGGACCGCCAGTGCACTTCACTACGCGACGGTGGCTCCCTCGCCCGCGGCATGGCGACGTCGCACGCGCAGTTCATCGCCGCCCTTAGCCGCTTCGCCCCGAACCGCGCTTCGTCGTTTTCGCGCCCGACGTCCCCATCCGCCCAGGCGACGACCGGGACGGCCGCGGCGATGAGGTAGCGGTCGTGGCGCCCGATCGCCCATCGCGGCGCGGTGGCGTTCTTCCCGCTGGGTGGTTCCAGACCGGTGCGAGGAGTGACGGCAAGCATCATGGTGATGTGGATGTGCTCGCTAAGCGTTTCCACTTCCACCACCACACTCCAGCCGTTGACCCGCCGCACAGCTGCCGGCGATGCGAACGACAATTTCACGATCGACGTGCCGTTCCACCAGACGCACGTGCTTACGGAACCCCGATTGAGCAACCGGATATCCAAGCCCGCGTCCCAATCTTTCAGAGCTTCGCCCCGAGCGTCTATTCGCGGGGAGCCCCACGCCACGGAGCGGGCGTTGAAGTCCCTCAGGACCAGAACCGGACGAGCCATGTGTCCACTAAGGAAACCTCCGAGCTTATCCTGGTACCTCTCGCACGACGAGGGGCCGCAGTTGCGGGAGACGTAGCACCACACCACGACTACGTCGTTCCAGGAGACCAGCACGAATCCCTCTCCGCTGTGAAGCGACGTTGGTGCGGTTGTCGGCAGTAGACCCCTGGCGACGATCGCCACGGTTCCGACCCAATCCCAGAACCACCCGCCTTGTTCGAGGATACGGTACGGCTCTGCGGTAACAGCCAGCCCGACACCCAGCTCAACGAGCGCCTGCAGGAGCAGGTTCTGCGATGCGCGCGAGTGGCTCTGGTTGGCCTGGAGCACCATGGACGGCGTGAAATTTAGGCCGTGTCCATGGCCTCCTCCTGGACCCCATTGTTTCGTGCCGGCTGCGTGCACTGTGCTCCGCCGGACGGCGGGCCCTTCGCGGTAGCGGTCGCGGAGACTGAATTCGCGGACGCAGCTTTCGAAATGGCGCTCGCGGGTGCCGAGGCGGACGCGGTGCCTGCAGGAGCCTGGCGAGCCGTGCACTTCGCCTTTGGCCGGCAACACGCTTTGCTGCCCAGCCGGTGATTGGAGGAGCGGTCGTGCCCGGCGCAAACCTGATACTTGGATGCAGGCGCACTGCACCCACCGGCACGGTGGCCCACCGCACCACACCTGATGCAGGAGTCTCTGCGGTCCACCGCGCTAGAGCATCCGATCATCGCGTGACCGAACGCAAGGCAACGGAAGCACTAGGGGCACCGTGCCTCCAAGGCTACGACACGGGCCGAAGTCCAGCCGACGAGGATCGACCCGCAATCGACGGCCTTTCTCGCTGCCGCGAGGGGACACTGGGCCCACACAGAGCCCAGCCCCGAGGCGGAAGGGCGGATCACTCCAGCTCTTATTTCCGCCTCGGTGCAATCACCGACCCTGACCAGGGCTGCGGCCACCTCGCGGGGAGAAACAGAGCCGTCGAGCCCTGTCACCCTCAGCTCCGCATTTTTATGGGAACTGTAACCCGCAATCCGGATCCCGCCATGGATTCGCTCATTCGCCCTGCGAGAGCGGCAGCTCGCTGTGCGCCCTCAGGTCCACCGATATCCAGCAGGAGGCTGCCGAAAGCGGCCCGACGGTGGCGCAAGTCCTCGATCCCGATGTCGGCGAGATTTATCTTCCCCTTGCAGCGGAGATGGCCTCCGCACATGAAATACTCAATCCCTCGTGTAATCCAAACCGCGACCGCGGCCCGGGACGGAGGCCGCTTAGGGATGGGGTCCTGCTTGTCGCCGCTCTTCTTCTTGTCGTGACCGGGTATCGCTCCGGTCTTCGCGTCGGTCGCGGGAAGCGCGCGAGCAGAGCTCCTCCGCGAGGCGTGGCGCCCTGTCTTGCCGCCGTCTCTCTTCGGCGCACACTTGGGCTCTCTCGCGAGCTGGAGCGGGGAAGCGGCCGCCTGCCGCTGCGCTCGCTTCTCGCGCCTACCGATGACGAGAGACCAGCTGGCCTCTGCGTCCTTCCCGGCTACGACCGGTGGCGCGACCTGCGCATTCGCCGGGGCGTCAGCGGGCCCGCCACGGGAAGCGCCCACGACAGTGTCCGCCGAGGCTACCAGTCCAGGCCCCGCGCTCGGTCTGAGGTTGGAGCTCGCTTTCTCCGGCTCTCGGGCAGGCGCATCCCGCCCGGCCGCCACCGAAAGTGCGGACGCACGCACGTTTCTAGCAGGCGCGGGGTCGACGATTAACCGCCTCCGCTCCAGAGCCAGCTCCGCGCGCAAGGAGGCGATCACCGCCTGCTGGGAGGCATCGTTCTCCCGCAAGTCGGCTCTCACCGCCAGCTGGGAGACATTCCTCTCCCTCAAACCGGCGATCTCCGCCATTAGCACGCGGATCCTCTCCGCCATCGTCTCCTGGGCACAACCGGCTGTTACTTGGAGACTCATCGCCCAGCCGACCGAATCCACCACCCTGGCGCACATACGGAAGGCGCGAACGTATGGGCCGTGCAGGTTTTTACTCTTGTCTGCCATCGTTTCTATCATCGCGCAATTCTCGGATATAACGGCAGACAGTTCCACAACAGACAGCGGGCGGTGCACTCTGGCGAGCTCCTCCCGTGTGGGGAGTGTCGCCTTCGCCCGGCTTATGCTCGTGGGTTTCGGGGCATGGTTAGTATCCTCCAATTCTTGGAAAGGGTCATATACCCCCAACACCGCCTCCGCGGGCGCTTCGTCGTCTTCGGGGGAGACACCCACGAAGACGACGTTTCGCCGTCGCCCGTGACGCTGACTGCACCAGCGAAGGAGGAGAACTCACCCTGGAAGTCCGCCGGCAGCGCCTTACACAATGCGGTGCTACGAGTCACGCGCCTCGTTGCACCTGCAGTAGGGCTAATTGCCCTGTCCTTCGACGAGGGAAGTTCCACTGGAGCCGCGTCGACACCAATAACTATAACCGTACGTACACTCCTCGGTAAATTCTCCGGTTTCCCCGGGATGATTACCACTGTACGTGTTGCGAGCCCCTGCTACGCCGCTTGCATTGTGGTGTGACCCTCGGCCCAGGTATCCCTCGCTGGGCAGGCTCGCGGCTCCGCGGCAGACAATGGGCACCGTCCCTCGCATACTTGCGACGCAGCGGCGTCCACAACTTCGTTGATGCCACGAATCAAGGGAAAAAAGTCTTCCAAACAAGTTCAATTTTTATCTTCGCCATGACACACTCCGCGGCGCGAGTCACCGGCAACGTGCACCCACGCACCACACGCACAGAACGGCACTATCACACGCGCCAGAAAACGTACTTTTCCGCAGAAAATACCTCCCAATCGTGGGAGCGTCGTACAGAGCCAAGCAGATGCTAGTAGAGAGATGCGGAGCGCAGATACCGATTGAATAACAGTGTATAGTACAAATGGCAAAGCAATCCTAACCAAACCTGTCCAAACCTAGCCAAGCCAAACGTGACATATCCCAAACAAACTTGCCACGATCATTATTGCTGGTCACCACAGAGACATGGAAAATATATTAGAGGACAGTAGAGCGCAGAATTCCACCGAAAGCAGTCCATACCAGGAGAATCTAAGCAATCCAAACCTAACCCAAACTAACATATCCTCACCGATCGTATCCCAGCTCAACATAATGTGAACAGAGACCAGCATTACTTACCTCCCCAGGGTCAAGCAGAGTACAGTGCAGCAATGCTGAGCGTAGGAATTCTCCGAATAGCAGTGTATAACACAAAAGTCAAAGGGACATTGTCCAAACGTAGCTTACCCCAACCTGTCCAAACGAAACATAACTCAACCATTGTGCCACGACCGCTATTGCTTACCTCCCTATAGTCGAGCAGAGTATAGTAGACGAATGGAGAGCGCAGAAATCCGCCGAACAGCAGTGTGAAGCACAAAAGTCAAAGATATTGTATCCTCACCTCATCAAACTATGCATTACCGAACGAAGCTATCGCAACCTAACGTGCCTTCACCATTTATTGCTGACCTACCCAGAACAAGGCAGAACATATTTGTGCACAGCAGAACGCAGGAACACACCGAACAGCAGTGTATGGCACGAAAGTCAAAGCCATCCTTTCCTAACCTGGATAAACGTAACATAGCCAAACCTAACATGACACAAAGTAGCGTGACGCGACCACTATTTTTGTCCTCCCCAGATTCGAGCAGAGTATAGTAGGGCACAGAAGTACTCAGATTTCCACCGTATAACAGTGTATAATACGAAAGACGGGGCTACTCAAACCTAACCCAGTCCAACAAAACCTAACCAAACGTAGCATAAACTAACCTAACGTGTCGAGACCACCATTACTGGACTCCATTGAGTCCAGCATGGTATAGTAGAAATATGTAGATCGTACAGGTCTAAGGAATAGGAGTGTACAGCACACATGTGATCCCTATCCTATCGTAATGTATCCAAACGTAATATAAACAAACGTAACATAACTTAACCTAATGTGACGAGACCAATATTGCTGGCTTCCACAGAGCCACGCAGAATATACTAGAGCACAGTAGAGAGCACGAATCTACTGAATAGCAGTGTATAGCACAAAAGTCAAAGCCAACCAAACATATCCTAACCTAGCGAAGCCAAACGTGACACATCTCAAACAAAGGTGTCACGAGCATTATTGCTGGCCTCAACAGGGACAAGCAGAACATATTAGAGCACAGTAGAGCTCTGAAATCCAACGAATGACGGTGCATAGCACAAGAGAAGGGGCTTCCCTTTCCCATCATAACCAATCGTAGCATAACCGAACGTAACCGAACTGAATGTAACGTGCCCGAACCAATATTGCTGGCATCCCCAGCATCAAGCGGAGCATATTATATCACACTAGAGCGCAGAAGTCCGCCGCACTGAAATGTAAAGTTGAAAAGAAGAGGACATCCCAACCTAAACTGACATAACCTAACACAACAGAACGTAAACCATACCAACCTGTCGTATCTAGCACACCATTGCTGGCCTCCCCATCGCCAAGCAAGGCAAACTAGAGGAGAGTAGAACGCAGAGGGCCATATGACGGCTGTGTAGAGTGCGAAAGTCAAAGATATCCGAACCACACCCAAACATACCTAACCTAACCAAACGTAAACTTGCTCATGGTAAAGCGCCGCGGCCACTAATTCTGGAATTCGCGGAGCAAAACTCCGACTATTAGATTACATTAGAGCGCAGAAGTATACCCAATGGCCGCGTACAGCGCAAAAGTCAAGGGAATCCTGTCCTGATCTTGCCAAACATAGCACAAAGGAACGTAACCTACATAAACCTAGCGTGCCGAAACCACCATTGCTGACCTCGCCAGAGCCAAGCAAAGTATTCTAGAGCATAGTAGACCGCAGAAAACGGCCACATGGCAGTGTATAACACAAAAGTCAAAGTTACACTATCTTAACCTTACCAAACGTGGCATGAGTGGGCGTAGCGTAACACAACCTCACGTGTCACGACCGCCATTGCTGTCCTCAGGAGAGCTAAGCAGAGTATGGCAGAGCGGCGTAGAACACAGGGATATTCCGAATAGCAGTGTATATCTCGAAAGTCAAAGCTATCCTAACGAAACACGACATGCCCTAACAAAGCCAAGCGCAATCTAGCTCAACCTAACGTGGGGCGACCACTGTTCCTGGCCTCCCGGGAGTCGAGCAGAGCATAGTGGAGCAATGTACAGCTCAGAAGCCTACCGAATAGCAGTGTATAGCGCAGGAGTCTAAGCTGTCCTATCCTAATCTGACTAAACGTAACATGATCGAACATTATCCATCCCAACCTAACGTGCCGAGGCCACTGTTGCTGGTCTCCCCAGAGTCAAGCCGTATAAACTAGAGCAGTGAGGGGCGCTGAGATCCACCGAATATGAGGGAACAGCACAAAAGTCACAGTTATCCTATCCTAAACAAACAAAACATAAGCAGACGTAACGTAACCCAGACGGACATGCCACGAAAGCTATTGCTGGACACACGAGAGCAAGGCAGAGTACAGCAGAGCAATGTAGATCTCCGAAATCGCGCGAATAGTAGCGTACAGCAAAAATGTGAGAAGTATCCTAACCTAATCTGACCTGCCCTAACCTATCCAATCCTAATTAATTAACCAATCCAAACCTAACTTGCCTAGCACATAATTGACGCCCGCCCCACCACCAACCGGGGCATATTAGAGGAGGGTAGAGCTTAGAGGTCCATAGAATGGCAGTGTGTAGCACGAAAGTCAAAGGCTCCCTAGCCTAACCCAAACAAGCCTAACCAAGCCAAACGTAACATAACACATACTAACGCACCGCGGCCAGTATTTCAAGCATTCCCATATCAAAGCAGGGAACGTTAGATTACAGTAGAGCGCAGAAGCCCCCGGAATTGCAGTTTACAGCACAAAAGTGAAAGCTATCCTAACCCAAACTGCCATAACCTATCCCAACCGAACGTAGTCTAAATCAACATAACGTGCCGGCACTACTATAGCAGGCCTTCCCAGAGCCAAGCAGATAATATTAGAACAGTGTAGAGCAAAGAAATCCACCGAGCAGCAGTGTATAGCACAAAAGTCAAAGCTACCTCCTCCTAGCATAGCCAATCATAATATAACCTTGCGTAACCTAACACGGCCGAACGTGCCGCGACCATAACTGCTGGCACCCGCAGAGCCAAACAGAACATATTAATTTACAGAAGAACGCAAAAATCCGTAGAATCGCAGAGTATATCGGAAAAGTCTAAGCTGCCAAAACCTAACCCAAACAGACACGACCTAACCAAACGTAGCCTAACTTAAAGAAACATAGAGAGAATGCTATTACTGGACTCCTTGGAGTCGTGCAGAGTACTCTAGAGCAATGTAGAGCGCAGCAATCCAACGAATTGCGGCGCAATGCACAAAAGTGAAAGCCAATCTACCCAAACTTGGCCCAACCTAAACTAACCGAACCCAACCTAACTGAACATAGCATGCCGCAGCCACCATTTCCAGACTGCTCAGAGCAAAGGAGAGCATATTAGGGCATGGAGGAGCGGAGAAATCCACCGAAACGCGGTATGTAGCACAAGAGCCAAAGGTACCCAGTTCAAACCTAACCGATCGTAACACCACCATGCGTACCCAAGCTCAAACTAACTTGCCGCCACCACATTATGCTGGCCCTCCCAGAGCCAGGCAGAACATATTAGAGGAGAGTAGCGCGCAGAAATCCATAGGATCGCAGTGTACAGCCGAAAAGTCAAAGATAAACAATCCTAACACAAACTAACGTAACCTAACCTGTCGGAGCAAAACACAACGTGTCGTGCCGCGATCACTATTGCTAGCATCCCCAGGGTCTAGCAGAATAGAGCGGAGCACCGTGGATGGCAGGAATGAACCGAACAACTGTGTATAGCACGAAACTCAAAGCTACCCTACCCAAAATTCACCTAACCTAACCCAGCCGAATGCGACCTACCACAGCCGAACGTGCCACGACCGCTATTGCCGGGTTCCACAGATTCAGGTAGACGCCAGTATAGCAATTCCGCGCTTAGGAATCAGGCGAATTGCAGTCTATAGCACAAAGGACAACGCTACCCTAACCAAACAAATCCAAACCAAGCAAATCCAACCGTACCCAATCTCAGCCTAGCGTGTCGAGGCCACACTTGCTGGCCTCGCCGGAGCCAAGCAGATTATACCAGGGCACAGTCGAGCGCAGTAATCCACCGCATAGCAGTTTGCGGCACAAGAGTCAAAGCAATCCAGACCTAACCCAAACTAACATAACCTAACCAAACGTAGCTTACCTCAAAGTTTTGTGCCGACAACACAATTACTGGCTTCCCAAGTGTTGAGCAGAGAGCAGTAGAGCAATGTGGATTGTAGAGATCCTCTGATTAGCGGTGTATAGTACGAAAGTCAAAGGTACCCTTTCCTAAAATAGCCAATCGCAACATAAGCATACGTAACGTAACAGAACCTGATGTGCCCCGAAAGCCATTGCTGGCCACACGAGAGCTAAGCAGATTGTAGCAGAGCAATGCAGAAAGCTAGAATCGCCCCAGTAGCAGTGTATGGCAAAAAAGCAAGGGATATCCTAACATAACCTGTCCTAGCATGACCTAATCAAACGTAAGCTATCACAACCTAACGCGCCGAGACCACTATTGCCAGGATCTCCGTTGCGAAGCAGGGAATATTAGTGGAGAATAGAGCTCTGAGGTCCATAGGATGGCAATGCATAGCACGAAGGTAAAGTTATCCCAAACTGACCCAAACATACATAACCTAGTCGAACGTAACCTGTCTGAACCTAACGCGCCGCGGCCACCATTTCTGGAATTCCCAGAGCAAAGCAGGGAGCATTGTACCACATTAGAGCGCAGAGCTCCACCAAATAGCCGTGTACAGCATAAAAGTCAAAGTTATCCTATCCAAACCCAACCAAACCTAACCTACCCAAACGTAACGTATCCCAAGCTAACGCGTCGCGACAAGTATTGCTGGCCTCCACAGAGCCGAGCAGAGCATAAAGGAGGAGAATAGTGCGCAAAAATCTATGGAATCGCAGTGTATAGCTGAAAGGTCGAAGCTATTCATACCTGACAAAAGCCAACAGAACCCAACCAAACGTATGCTATCTCAACCTATCGCGCCGAGACAACTATTAGTGGCTTCCCCAGAGCCAATCAGAACATACTGGAGCACAGTAGAGCGAAGAAGTCCACCGAATAGCAGCATACATCGCGATAGTCAAATCTATCCGAACCTAACCCAAACGAACGTAACGGAACCAAACATAACCTAACTCGACGTAACGGGACGAGACCAATACTGCTGGCATCCCGGTAGCCAAGCTGAATACACTGGAGCACAGTACGGCGCAGATGATCAACGTATAGCAGTGTCTACCACAAAAGTCAAAGCTATTCATACCTAACACAAACAAACATAACCTAACCGAACGTAGCCTAAATATACCTGTCGGGCCGCGAGCACTATTGCTGGCATCTCCATAGACAAGCAGATGTAAGTACGGCAATGTAGATCGCAGATATAGACCAAATAACAGTATATAGCACAAAAGTCAGAGCCATCCTAACCAAACTTTGCCAAACCTAACCAAGCCAAACGTGACCTATCTCGACCAGACGTGCCACGGCCGCTATTGCTGGCCTGCACAGATTCAAGCAGGCGATAGCAGAGCAACGCAGCTCACGGACATCGGCGGAGTAGGAGTGTACAGCAGAAAAGGCAAGGCTATCGTAACCAAACATATCATAACCTAGCCAAGCCGACCGCAACCCGACAAAGACTAGCGTGCCGAGACCACACTTGCTGGCCTCCCCAGAGCCAAGCAGAAAATACCAGAGGTAAGTAGAGCGCGGAAATCGACCCAATACCAGTGTATAGCACAGAAGGCAAAGCAATCATATCCTCGCCTTACCAAACGCAACATAAGCAGACGTAACTTTATCCAAACATACGTGCCACGACCGCTACTGCTGGCCTCACGAGAGCTAAGCAGAGTATAGCAGAGCAACGTAGAACGCTGAAATCGTCCGAATGGTAGTGTACAGTACAAAAGTCAATGCTGCCTCAGCTAAACTTTACCGAACATGACATAAGAAAGCGTAACATAACCCAACCTAACGTACCGAGAGCATTATTCCTGGCGTCCACGGAGACAAGCAGAAAATATTAGACCTGTACCATCCTAAGGTGTCGCGGCCAATGTTCCGGGAATTCTCAGAGCAAAGCAGGGACAACTAGGTCGCCGTAGGACGCAAAATTCGACCGAATAGCAGTGCACAACAGAAAAGTCAAAGCTGCCATGGCCTCACATAACCAAGCGCGACACAACCAAACGCAACGTGACCCAACCAGATAGGGTGAGCTTGGTTACGTTCGGTTAGGTTAAGTTAGGTTAGGTTCGGTTAGGATGGCATTGGCTTTAGCGTTGCACGCTGCTGTTCGGTGGATCTCTTCACTCTACTGTGGTTTAATATGATCTGCAGGGCTCTGGGGAGGCAAGAGATATAGGTCTTGTATACTTAGGTGTAGTTATTCTACGAGAGGTTGGGCTAGGGTTGGTCAGGTTAGGTACGGACATCTTTGACTTCTATGATTTACACTGCTATCTGGTAGCCTTCTTCGCTCAGCTGTGCTCCAGTGTATACTGCTAGGCTCTGTGGGGGCCAGCAATAGTGGCCTTGGCACGTTAGGTTGAGTAATGTTACGTTCGGTTGTGCTGCGTATGGCAATCTTCGGATAGAGTACCTTCGACTGTTGCGCAATGCACTGCGATTCCACTGATTTCTGCGCTCTACACCCCTCTAATGTGTACTACTTGGCGCTGGCGAGGACAGCAATAGCGGTCTCGGCCACTGTAGGCTGGGTTACGTTATGTTCGTTTCCGTTATGTTTGGCCCGGTTAGGATGGGGTAGCTTCGACTTTCGGCGCTATACACTGCCACTCGGTCGATATCTGCGCCTTGCACTGCACTACCAGAATCTGCTTGTCTCTGGGGAGGCCTCCAGTGGCGGTCGTGGCACGTTTCGCTGTGTTAAGTTACGTGCGGTTATGTTGAGATACGTTACGTTTGGTTAGGTCAGGATGGGTTATGTATGGTTAGTGTAGCTTTGACCCTCATGCTATACACAGTTATGCGGCGGATGCCTGCATTCCACTTTGCTTTACTCTAATCTGCTAGTCCCTGGGGAGGCCAGCAATTGTGGTCGATGTACGTTGGGTTTAGTCTTGCTGCGATAGGTTAAGTTATGTTGGTTTGGGTTACGTTTGGATATCTTTCATTTTTCTGCTGTGCACTGCGATCCTATGGATTTCTGCGGTCTTCTATGCACTATTTTTTTCTGCCTGGCCATGGGGATGCCAGCGGTATTGTTCTCAGCACTATATGCTGAGTTGGATTGCGTTTGGTTATGTTACGTTTGATTTGGTTAGGACTGTGTAGATTTGAGTTTTGTGCAGCTCACTGCTACCCTATGGACTTCTGATCAATTCTGAGCGCTGTCATACTCTTCTCGTCTCTATGGGTCCCAGGAATAGTACTCTCGGCACGTTAGGTTTTCAGGCTGCGTTTGTGTAGGTTACGCTTCGTTCGGTTGGGATAGAGTAGCTTTGACTTTCGTGCTATACACAGACATTCTATGGAACCCAGCGCTCTAATCCCCTGTAATATGCCCGGATTGGCTGTGGGGAGGCCAGAAATTGTGTGCTAGGCACGTTAGGTTGGGATATGTTTCGCCTTATATGGCTAGGTTTGGTCAGATTAGGTTAGCATTTCTCCAACTTTTTTGCTGTACACTGTTATACGTGCGACTTCATCGTTCCACATTGCTCTCCTATTCTCCGCTTATCTCTCGTGAGGCCAGCAATAGCTTTCGTGTCACGTCAGGTTGGGTTACGTTAGGTCCGCTTATGTTACGTTTGGTTATGTTAGGACAGGGTAGCTTTGACTTTTGTGCTACGCACTGCAATTCGGTGGATTTCTGCGCTCTACGTTGCTCCACTACACTCTGCTAGGCACACGGGAGTCCAGCAGTAGAGGTCGTGGCACGATAGGTTGAGCTGCATTGCGTTTGGTTGGGTCGGGTTACGAAGTGTTAGGATAGGGTAGCTTCGACACTGCTACCCTGTGGTATTCTGTGCTCTCCTGTGCGCCACCACAATCTGCTTGTCTCTGTGGATGCCAGGAATTGTGTTCTCCGCACGTTAGGCTGAGTTATGTTTCCTTTGGTTAGGTTAAGTATGGTTAGGCTTTGGTTGGTATAGCCTTGACTTTTGAGCTGTACACCGCTATTCGGAATATTTCAGCCGTCTAAATTGTTCTGCTATGCTCTGCTTAGCTCTCGTGAGGCCAGCAGTAGTGATCGTGGCACGACAGGTTTGTAACGTTAAGTCCGCTTATGCTACGTTTGATTAGGCTAGCGCAGTGTAGCTTTGACTTCTTTGCTATGAACTGCTATTCGGTGGATTTTTGCGCTCTACTGTAATCTAGTATTCATTGCTTTGATCTGAGAATGCTTGAAATATCGACCGCAGCTCGTAAGGATATTTCAGGTTACTCTTGGTTAGGACAGGTTTTTTGAGTTAGGTTAGGACATATTTGACTGTCGTGCCATACACTGCCACTCTGTGCACCTCTGCGCTCTCCTCTCTTCTAGTATGCACTGTTCGGCTGTGGGGAGGAAGCAATTAAGGGCTAGGCGCATTAGATTGTGATTGGTTACGTTCGATTAGGTTAGGTTTAGTCCAAATTATGTTAGGATATCTCCTACTTTTTTGCTATACACTGCTAATGGGGCGATTTCAGCGTATCGCATTGCTCCGCTATACTCCGCTTAGCTCTCGTGGGGCCAGCAGCGGCTTTCGCAGCACATCAGGTTGGGTTACGTTTCGTCAGCTTATGTTACGTTTGGTTAGGTTAGTGGAGGGTAGCTTTGCCTTTTGTGCTGTACACTGCTTTTCGGTGGATTTCTGCGCCCTACTGTGGACTAATATTCCGTGCTTTGCTCTGAGGACACCAGAATTAGTGGCCGCGGCTCGTTAGTTTGGGTTAAGTTTCGTTTGGTTATGTTAGGTTTGTTTCTGTTAGGTTGGGATGCGTTTGATTTTCGTACCATACACTGCCGTTCTAAGGATATCTGCGTTCTACTCTCCTGTAATGTGGTCTCATTGGCGATGTGGATACCAGCAATAGTGCGCTAGGCACGTTTGGTTGGGTTTGGTTACGTTTGGCTACGTCACGTTGGGCTAAGTTAGGATAGGGTAACGTCGACTTTTATGTTAT
This sequence comes from Eufriesea mexicana, assembly GCF_001483705.2. Classification (NCBI taxonomy): domain Eukaryota; kingdom Metazoa; phylum Arthropoda; class Insecta; order Hymenoptera; family Apidae; genus Eufriesea; species Eufriesea mexicana. The sequence continues at coordinate 1,776,332 of NW_016908418.1, forward strand.
ACACTGCTATTCGGTGGATTCATGCGCCCTACATTGCTCTTTTCTACTCTGCTCGGCTCTCGGGAGGCCAGCAATAATGGTCTCGGCACACGAGGTAGATTGTTGTTACGCTTGGTTCTTCTATGTTCGGTTAGGTTTGGTTAGGGTGGATTTGACCTTTGCCCTATGCAGTGCGACTAGGTCGATATCTGCGTTCGGCGATGCTCTGCTAGCATCAGCTTGTCTCTGGGCGTTCAGAAATATGGGTCGAGGCACGTTTGTTTGTGCTATGTTGCGTTTGGCTAGCTTAGGTTATGCTATTTTCGGTCAGCATATCTCTGCCTTTTGGGCTATGCACTGCAATTCGATGGATTTCTGTGCTCTGCATTGATCGACTACACTCTGCTCGACTCCAGGGTGTCCTGCAAATGTGGTCGCGACAGGATACGTTTAGTTAAGCTACGTCCGGTTAGGTTAGGCTTAGACAGGTTAGGTTAAAATGGCTTAGACTATCCTGTTGTGCACAGCAGTGCGGTGGACTACGGCGCTGTGCTGTGTTCTAGTATATTCTGCGTGGCTCTGTGTGGGTTAGCAATACTGGTCTCGCTACATTGGGTCGAGTTAGGATACGCTTGGTTAGGTCAGGTTAGTCTGGGTTAGGTAAGGGTAGCATTGATTTCTCTGTTGAACATTGCCATTCTATGGACTTCTGCCCTTCATGCTCCTCTAGCACGTCCTGCGTGGCCTTGGGGATGCCAGCAACAGCGGTCGCGGCACGTCAGGTTGTGTTAAGCTACATTCGAATAGGTAAGCTTAGGCCACGTTTGGCCAGGTTAGCTTTTACTTTTGTAGTACGCACAGCAATTCCGTGGATTCCTGCGGTCTACTGTGCTCTAGTATGGTCTGCTTGTGTCTGTGGGGGGCAGCAATAGCGGCCTCGGAAGGCTAGTTTGAGTTACGTTACGTTAGGTTATGCTACGTTTGGCCAGGTTGGGACAGAATAGCTCAGACTCTTATGCTGTACACTGCTATTCTGTGTTTCGTGCGCCCCATTATTGCTCTGCAATAATCTGCTCGTCGGTGGTGAGGCTAGTAATAGTGACATCGGCTCGTTAGTCTGATTTAGGCTACGTTTGGTTAGTCTATATTTGTCTGGATTATGATCGTATAGCTTCGACTTACACGGTGTGCGCTGTTTCTCGGTGGATTTCTGCAATCTACTGGTTTCTAGTATGTGCTGCTTTGCTCTGGGGAGGTCAGCAATAGCGGTCCCGGTACGTTAAGTTGAGATACATTACGTACAGTCACGTTACGTTTGGCCAGGTTAGGATAGTGCAGTTCTGACTTTTGTGCCATATACCGCCATTCGGTGGATTTCAGCGTTCTACATTGCTCTAATATGCTCTGATTGGCTATGGCAATGACAGCAATAGTAGCCTCGGCAACTCATGCTTAGTTAGTATACGTTCGGCTAGGTTAGGTTAGGATATCGTCCACTCTTCTGCTGTACACAAAAATGCGGTGGATTAATGCGCTGTACTGCACTCCAGTAAATTCTGCTTGGCTCTGGGGTGCCAAGGAATAGCTGCCTCGGCACGGTAGGGTGACCGAAGCTACGTTGTGCTGTATTACGTATGGTTATGTTAGGATATGTTAACTTAGACTATTATGCTATGCACTGCGATTATATTGATATCTGCGCTCTGCACCACACTAATGTGCTCCACTTGGCTCCGGTGAGGGCAGCAGTAGTGGTCTCTGCACGTTAGGCTGAGATATGTTATGTTTGGTTACGTTACGTTTGGCCTGGTTAGGATAGGGTTGCTTCGCCTTTTGTGCAGTGCACTGCCATTCGGTCTATACCTGCGCTCTGCGTTGCTCCACCACCAGCCGCTTGTCTCTGGAGAGGCCAGCAATAGCGGTCGTGGCACCCCAGGTTGGGTTACGTTACGCCTTCATATGTTACGTTTGGCCAGGTGAGGAGAGGATTGCTTTGACTTTTGTGTTATACACTGCCGTTTGGTTGATTTCAGCGCTCTACTGCGCTATGATAGTCTCTGCTTGCCTACGGGGACGCCAGGAATAGCGGTCGCGGCACGTCGGCTTAAGCTAAGTTACGTTTGGTTAGGTCAGGATGGGATAGCTTGGTCTTTTGTACATGCACTGCTATGCGGTAGATTTCTGCGCCCTACTGCGTTTTAATATGCTCTGCTTGTCCCTGCGGAGGTCAGCAATAATGTTCGTAGCACGCTTGGTTGAGATACGTTGCATTTGGCTTGGCTAGGCTAGGATAGGTTTGGTAATAATAGCGTTGACTTTTGTGCTATACACTTCTATTCGGTTGATATCAGCGCTCCGCATTGCCCTAGTTGCATCTGCTTGGGTCTGGGGTTGCCAGCAATAGCGTTCGTTGCACGATTGGGTTGGTTATGTTACTTTCGGTTTGGTAAGGTTAGGTTAAGTATGGCTAGGATGGCTTTGAGTTTTATGCTGTACACTGCTAATCGGTGGATTTCTGCGCCCTACTCTCCTCTAATATGTTCTGCCTGGCCCTCGTGAGTCCAACATACGTGGTCACGGCACGTTAGGTTGAAGCAGATTTCGTTCGTATTGGATGGGCTACGTTGCGATAGGCTGCGGTAGCTCTGACTTTTGTGCTACTCACTGCCATTCTACGGACTTCTGCGCCCTCTTGAGCGCTAATCGACCATGCTTGTCCCCGTGGACGCCGCGGCACGTTAGGTTGAGTAATGTTACGTTTTGCTAGGCAAGGTTTGCCTTGGTTAGGATAGGATGGCCCTGACCTTCGTTTATACGCTGCTATGCGGTGGATTTCTGCGCTGTGCCACGCTCTAATATGCTCAGCCAAGCTTTATGGAGGACAGCAATAGTGGTCTCGGCGCGATACTTTGAGTTAGGTTGCGTTCGGTTACGTTGCGACTGGCTCTATTCGGACAGCATAGATTAAACTTTTGCGCTGTACTCTTGTATACGGTGCATTTCTGCGCTCTACATTGCTCTACTGTACTCTGCTTGACTCTCTGGAGTCCAGCTATAGTTGCTGCGGCACGTTAGTTTGGGTTATATTACGTACGGTTAAGTTATGTTACGTTGTGTTAGGTTAGGATAGCTTCGAATTTTATGCTATACACTGCTAGTCTATGGCCTTCTGCGTTCTTGTGTGCGCTTTCGCACTATGCCTGTCTCTGTGGACGCCAAGGACAGAGCTTCCGGCACGTTAGGTTTAGTTATGTCACGTTTGGGTAGGATAGGTTTGGTTAGGTTTGTTTAAGACGTCCTTGGCCGCTGTTCAGTACACTGCTGTTCGGAGGATTTTTACGCTCTACATTGCTCTGCTGTACTATGCTCGACTCTGGGGATGCCAGTAATAGTGGTCTCGGCACGTTAGGTTGAATTGGGCTATGTTCATTGTGGTTGTGTTAGTATGGGTTAGGTTTGGATTGCTGTGACTTCCGTGGTATAATCTGCTTTTCGGTGGACTTCTGCGCTCTGCTGTGCTTTAGTGTGTTCTGCTGGGCTATGGGGATGCAAGCAAGAGTGGCCTCGGCGCGTTCCGTTATGTTGCGTTAGGCTTTGTTCGGATGGTGTAGCTTCGACTGTTGTGCTGTGCACTGAGATTCTATGGACCTCTGCGCTCTGCTCCCCTCCAATCCATTCTGCTTGCCTCTGACGAGGGCAGCAATAGAGATCTCGGCACGTTAGGAATGCTTAGGCTACGATTTCTTACGTTACGTTAGGTTAGGTTAAGATAGGATAGCTTTGAGTTTTGTGCTAAAGACCTCTTTACGTTGAATTTCTGCGCTCTACTCTGCTCTCGTACATTCTGCTTTGCTTCGGGGAGGCCACCAAATGTGGTTTCGCCACGCAAGATTTAGTCATGTTACTGATGGCTCGGCTAGGTTCGGATAGGTTTGGTTTGTATAGCTTCCACTTTTGTGCTATACACTTCCATCCGGTCGATGCCAGTGCACTGCATTGCTCTTCTAGTGTCTGCTTGCCTCTGGGGAGGCCAGCAACAGCGGCCGTGGCATGTTTGTTTAAGTTATGTTACGCGTGGGTAGGTTAGGGTTGGCTAAGTTTGGTCATGATGGCTTTGACTTTTGTGCTTTACACTGCTATTCGGTGGATATCTGCAATCTACTGTGCTCTAGTACACTCTGCTTTGCTATGGGGATGCCAGCGGTAATGGACTCGGCACGTATGCCTGAGTTATGATGCGTTTGTCCTGGCCAGGTTAGGACAGGGTGGCTTTGTCTTCTGCGCTATACACTGCAGTTCGGTGGATTTATGCGCTCTACATTGCTCTACTATATTCTGTTCAACTCTCGGTAGGGCAGCAGTAGCGGCCGCAGAGCGTTTGGTTAAGTTAGATTGCGTTCCGCTAGGTTAAATTACACTGTGTTAGGTTAGTATAGCTTTGACTTTTGCGCTACACACTGCTATTATATGTACTTCTGCGCTCTACTGTTCTCTAATATACTCTAATTAGCGTTGGGGATGGCAGCAATAGTGGTCTCGGCTCGTTAGGTTGAAATATTCCACGTTCGGTTTTGTTTCATTACGTTGGGTTAGGTTGGAGTTTCTTTGACTTTCGTGGTTTACACTGTTATTCGGTGGATTTCTACGCTCTACTGTGTTCTGGAATATTCTGCTTCGCTCTGCGGAAGCCAGCAGTAGTGGTCGCGGCACGTTAGGATCAGATATTCTAGGCTAGGTCAGGATAAATTAGACCTGGTTAGGTCAGTGAATCTTTGACTTTTATGCTATACGTTACCATTTGGTGGCTTTCTGCGCTCTACTCTGCTGTACAATTCTCTGCTCGACTCTGTGGAGGCCAGAACAGCAGGTCCAGGCACGATACCTTTTGTTAGGCTGCGTTTGGTAATGTCACGATTGGTTAGGGTAGGTTAGGGCAGCTTTGACTTTTGTGTTGTACACCGCTGTATGGAGGATATCTACGCTATACATTACCATACTGTCCTCTGCTCGACTCTGGGGAGGCCAGTAATATTGGTCTCGGCACGGCTGGTTGAGATAGGATACGTTTGGCTAGGTTACGTTTGCCATGGTTAGGTTTGAATAGTTTCGACCTTTCCGCTATACACAGAGGTTCCATGGATTTCTGCTCTCTACTCTCCTCTATTATGCTCTGTTCGGCTCTGTGGAAGCCAGCAATACTGGTCGCGGCATGAGAGGTTGGGTTTGGTTACGTTTGGTTAGGATATGCTTGGTTGAGTTAGGCTTGGATATCTGTGACTTTTCTGCTGTACACTGCGGTTGTATGAATTTCTGCGCCCTGCTCTTCTCTAATATGTTCTGCTTGGCTGTGGGGTGCCAGCAATAGTGATGGCGACATGTTTGGTTGAGATTTGATACGTTTGGTATTGATACGATTGGTTAGGTTAGGACATGTAACCTTTGACTCTTGTGCTACATACTGCATCTCGGTGGATTTTTCAGCTCTGCTATGCTCTAACATGCTCTGCTTTGCTCTGGCGAGGACAGCCATAGAGGCCTCTGCACGTTGGGTTAAGTTAGATGATGTTTGGTTATGGCAGATGTGACTGTTGTGCTATACACTGCTTTTCGGTTGATACCTGCACTCTGCATTGCTCTAGCAGCATCCGCTTGTCTCTGGGGAGACCAGCAGCAATGTTCGTGGCACTTATGTTTGAGTTAGTTTATGACTGGCAAGGTAAGGTTAGGTTGAGTTTGGTTAGGATGGCTTTTACTTTTGTGGTGTACACTGCCATTCGTTCGATATCTGCGATCTGCATTGCTCTATTGCCACCGGCTGTTCTTTGAAGAGGACAGCGATAGTGGTCGTGGCACATTTGTCTGTGTTGTGTAACGTTTGGTTAGTTCAGTTCGGTTAAGTTTGGTCAGGATGGATTTGACGTTTGTGCTTTACACAGATGTTCGGTGGATTTTTGCCCTTTATTGTGCTCGAATATGCTCTGCTTGCCTCTGGCGAGTCCTGCAATAGTGGTCGCCGCACATTAGGTTGAGTTGGATTACGTTCGGTTTTGATAGGTTGCGTCGTCTTAGGTTAGGATATCTTTGATTTTTGTGCCGCACACTGCCATTCTATGGACTTCTTCGCTCTCCCGTGTGACGCCACACTCTGCTTCTCTCCGTGGCTACCAGGAGTAGTGCTTTCGGCGCGTTAGGTTTAGTCATGTTACGTTTGGTTTGGCTAGGCTTGGTCAGATTTTTTAGGATAGCTTTGACTTATGTGCCATACACTGCAATTCGGACGATTTCAGCGTTCGACATTGCTCCGCTATGCTCTGCTTATGTCTCGTGATGTCAGCAGTAGCGGTCGTGGAACGTCAAGTTGTGTTACGTTTCGTCCGCCTATGTTACGTTCGGTTATGTTAGGATTGTTCAGCTTTGGCTTTTTTGCTGTATTCTGCAATACGGTTTGTTACAGCGCTCTGCATTGCTCTACAATACCCAGCTCGACCCTGGTGAGGCCAGCAATACCGGTCATGGCACGATAGGTTGTGTTACGTTACGTTTGGCTTGGTGAGGCTAGGTTACGTTTGGTTAGGATGGCTCTGACTCGTTTTTCATTCACGGCTCATCGGTGGATCCCAGCGATGTACTGTGCTCTTGTATGTTCTGCTCGGCTCTGTGGTGGCCAGCAATAGGTGTATCGACTCGTTAGGTTTAGTTACACTGAGTTAGCATAGGTTAGGTTAGGACAGATTAGGTTATGGTATCTTTGACCTTCTTGCTGCGCATAGCTGCATGGTCGATTTCTGCGCTCTTGGGTGCTCCGGTACATTCTGTTTGGCTCTGGGGAGGGTAGCAATAATGGACGTGGCACGACAGACTTTGTTATGCTGCTTTTGGTAATACTACGACTGGTTAGGTTACGAAAGCGTAGCTTCGACATTTATGCTATACACCGCTATTCGGTGGATCACTGTACCATACAATACTCTAATATACTCTGCTTGTCTCCTGTTAGTCCAGCAATAGTATCCTCGGCACGTTACGTTTAGTTGGCTACGCTCGGTTAGGTTAGGTTAGGACAGGTTAGGTTTGGATATATTTGGCTTTTGTGCTACACACTGCGTTGCGGTCGGTTACTGCAATGTACTGTGCTTCAGTATATTCTGCTTGGCTCTCGGGATGCATCAGTAGTGGCCTCGGTGCGTTAGCTTGAGTTAATCATCGTTCGGTTATGTTACGTTTGGCAACGTTACGATAAGGTATCTTCGACTATTGAGCTTTGCACTGCGATTTTATGGACTCCTGCTCTCTACTTTCCCCTAATATGTTCTTCTTGGCTGTGTAGGGGGCAGCAATAGTGGTCTCGGTTCGTTAGGTTGGCTTATGATGCGTTTATGTATGTCACGATTGGTACGGTTAAAAGAGGATTCCTTCGACTTTTGTGCTGTAAACTGTTTCTCGGTGGATTCCTGCGCTCTACTGTGTTCTATCGTACTCTGCTTGTCCCTGGGGACTCCAGCAATGGCGGTTGCGGCAAGTTAGGTTGTGTTACGTTACGTTTGGTTAAGTTACGTTAGGTTAAGTTTGGTTAGGATTGCTTTGACTTTTCTGCAATACACAGTGATTCTGTGGATTTCTGCGCTCTACACTCACCTAATATGATCTGCTTGTCTATGATGGGGGCAGCAATAGTGGCCTCGGCTAGTTAGGATGAGTTGGGTTGCGCCAGCTTATGTTACGTTTGGTTAGGTTAGGATAGGATAGCTTAGACTTTTGAGCTCTTCGCGGCCATTCTGTGGATTTCTGCGCTCTGCGTTGCTCTACTATACTCTCCTCGACACTGAAGAGGCCAGCAATGGTGGCCTCTTCACGCTAGATTGAGTTAGGTTAAGCTTGGCTTGGCTATGTTAGGATAAGCTTGGTAAGTGTAGCTTTGACTTTTGTACTATACACTGCTATTCGGTCGATAACTGTACACTGTGTAGCTCCACAAGTATCTGCTTGTCTCTGAGGAGGCCAGCAACAGCGGACATGGCACGTTATGTTGGGTTACGTTACGTTTGGTCCGGATGGCTTCGACTTTTGTACTATACACGGCCATTCGGTCGACACTTGCGCTCTGCGTTCCTCGACTCTCATCCGCTTGTCTCCGGGGAGGCCAGGAATGGTGGCCGCGGCAAGCTTGGTTGAGTTAGGTCACATTTAGAAAGGTCAGGTTTTGCTATGCTTGGTCAGGTTGCTTTGACCTTTGTGCTATACACTGCTATTCGCTGGCTTTCTGCACTCTACTGTGCCCAAGTGTACTCTGCTTGACCATTGGGAGGCCAACAGTATTGGTTTCGGTACGTCGGTCTGAGGCACGTTGCGTTGTGTTATGTTTTGTTTGGTTAGATTAGGATATGGGAGATGGACCTTTGTGCTGCACACCGCAATTCGGTGGATTTGTTTGGTCTACTTTTATCTAATATTCCCTGCTTTGCTACGGAAATTACAGAAATCTTTGCCGCGTTGCGTTAGGTTGGAGTATGTTACGTTTGGTTAGGTTAGGTTTGCTGGTGATATGTTAGGGTATCTGAGTTTCGCGCTGTGCACTGCGGTTCTATGGATTTCTGCGCTCTACCCTCATCTAATATGTACTGCTTGGCTCCGAGGAGGCCAGCAATAGTATTCTGGGAACGCTAGCTTGAGATATGTTGCGCTTGATTATGTTACGCTTGGTTTGGTTACGATAGGATGGCTTCGACTTTTTCGCTATACACGGCTCTTTGGTGGATTTCTGCGCTCTACAATAATATACTATGCTCTGTTCGACTCTCGCTAGGCCAGCAATAGTGGTCGGGTCACGTTATTTTGAGCTATGTTACGTCTGGTTATGTTTTGATATGCTGGGTTAGGGAACGGGGTCTCTCTCTTTTGCGCGGTACACTTCTATTCGGTGTGTTTTTGCGCTGTAGCGTGCTCTAATGTGTTCTGCTTTGCTATGGGAGCTCAGTAATACTGGACTAGGTACGTCATGTTTCATTACGTTACGATAGTTTATGTCATGTTTGATTCGGATGGGGTAGAGTAGCTTTAACTTTTGTGTTACACACTGCCATTCGGTGGATTTCTGCGCGCTACTGTTACCTAATACTCTCTGCTTTGCTCTGGGAAGGCCAGAAATGCAGTTCGCGGCGCGTTTGGCATGGTTAGGAAAGGATATCTTTGATCTTTGTGCTATACACTGCTATTCGGTGGATTCCTCTTCTGTTCGTTGCTCTCCTACACTCCACTCGAATTTGCGGAGGACAGCAATGGCGGTTGTGGCACGATAAGTTTAGTTTGGTTACGTTCTGTTCGGTCAGGTTATGCTATGTTTGAGCAGAACATCTTTACACTTTTGTGCTGTACACTGCAGTTCCGTGAATTTCTGCGCCCACAGTGCTCTAATCTGTTCTGTTTGGCTTCGAGGGGGCCAGAAAAAGAGGTCCCGTCTCGTTGGGTTTAGTTATTCTACGTTTGGTTCGGTTAGGTAATGCCTGGTTAGGTTGGAGTGTCTCTGACTATTGTGCAATACGTTGCTGTTTGGTGGCTTTCTGCGCCCCACTTTGCTATACTATACTCTGCTCGTCTCTGGGAAGGACAGCAATAGCGGTCGTGGCACGATACGTTTCGCTATGCCGGGCTTGGTAATGTTACGATTGGATAGGTTAGGTTAGGATAGCTTTGACTCTTATGCTACACACCGACATTCGATGGACTTATGCGCTATACTGTGCTGCAGTATATTCTGCTTGGATGTGAGGCGGCCATCAATACTTGTCTCGGTACGTTATGTTATGTTGGGGTGCGTATGGTTACGTTACGTTTGGTTAGGTTTGGATAGGATAGCTTTGACTTTTGCGCAATGCACTGCTCCTACGTCACGTTGGCATTGGTTAGGTCTGGATTGCAACGACTTTCCAGCTACACACTGTGATTCTATGGATTTCTGCGCTCTACTCTCCTCTATTGTGCCCTGCTTGTCACTTCGTGGGTCAGCAATACTGGTTGCGGCACGTTTGGTTGCGCAAGACCATTTTCGGTTGAGTTAGACTTCTTTGGGATAGGTTAGGATTGCTTTGAGATTTGTGCTCAACACTGGTGTCCAATGGACATCTGGGCTCTACTGCCCTCTATCATATTCTGCTAGTTTCTGGTGAAGCCAGGAATAGGGGCCGCGGAACGTTAGTTTCCGTTACGTTACGCTTGGTTAGGTTAGGTTTGGCTAGGTTGTGGTCATGTTATCCTTGACTTTTGTGCTATACACTGGTCTACGGTGGATTTCTAGGATCTACATTTGTCTACCATGCTCTGCTCGACTATGGGGCGGCCAGTGATAATGGTCTCGTCTCGTTAGGTTAAGTTAGCGACGTTTGACTGGGTTCGGTTTGTTTGGGTTGGTTTAGGTTATCATTGACTTCTGCTCTGTATATCGTAACGAGGTGGATTTCTGCGCTCTACTGTGCTCTACCATGTTCTGCTTGGCCCAGGTGTTGCTGGTAACAGCGGTCGCTGTACGCTATGTCGAACTATGTTACGTTCGGTTATGTTCCGGTTGATTAGGTTAGGGGAGCGTAGCTGCGTCATTTGCCGCATACACCACAGCTATTCGTCGTATTCCAAGTCTCTATATTGCCCTACTATACTCCACTCGCCTCTTAGGAAGCCAGTAATAGAGGTCGCTGCGCGTTAGCTTGAGTTAGGTTACGTTTGCGTATGTTCCGGTTGGTTAGGTTAGAAGGTTGTAGCTGTGCTTTTTGTGCTATGCACTGCTATTCGGTGGATTTCTGCGCTCTACATTTCTCTGATTTACACTCCTGCACTATGGGGTGTCCAGCAATAGTGGTCGTGACACGATACAATGGGACAGGTAACGCTCGGTTGCATTACGACTGGCTAGGTTAGGAGGGGCCAGATTTTACTTTTGCGCTCTACGCAGCAATTCGGCGGATTTCTGCACTCTATTGTGCTCAAATATGTTCAGCATGCATCTGGCAGGGACTGCAGCAGTGGTATCCGCGCATTACGTAGAGTTGGGCTACGTTTGGTCAGGTTAGGTTAGGACACGTATCGCCAGGTTATCTTTGACATTTGTGATGCAAACTGCTTTTCGGTGGATTTCCACTCTCTACATTCCTCTGCTTTACACTGCTCAAATCTGTGGGGGACAGTAATAGTGGTCCCGGCAAGTTACGTTAAGTTTTGTTGCTTTTGGTCAGGGTAGGCTTGTTCGTGTTAGGTACGGGTAGCTTTGACTTCCTAGGCAAAGACTGTTATTCAGTTTATTTCTGCACTCTAGTGTACTCGATTATACTCCGATCGACTCTGGGGGGGGGGGCAAGCAATAGTGGTTGTTGCTCTTTAGGTTAAGTTGCGTTACGTTTGGTTGCGTTACGATTGGTTAGGTTAGGAGCGGCTGGCTGCGACTCTTGCGCTATACACTGCCATTCGGCGCATTTCCGCAATCTACTGTGGTCTAATATGCTCAGCTTGGCTCTGGCGGGGCCACCAATAGTGGTCTCGGCACGGCAGGTTAGCTTAGGCTAACGTTTAACGTTTGGCTAGGTTAAGTTAGTTTCGGTTAGGTGTGGATAGCTTCGACTTTCGCGGTATACACGGTTATCCGATGGATTTCTGCACCCTACTATGCTCTGCTCGTCTCTGGGAAGGACAGAAATTGCATTCGTGGCTCCTTAGGTTGTGTTACTTTACGTAATTGTTATTTTACGGATGGTCAGGTTTGCAGTGGGCAGTTATGACTTTTGCGATATACACTGCTATTCGGTGGACGTCTGCACCCTACTCTGCTCTAATATGTACAGCTTGGCTCCGGGAATGCCAGCGACAGTGGTCTCGGCACGTTACGCTTAGTTAGCCTTCGTTCGGCTAGGTTAGGTTAGGTCAGGCTAGGTTGGGATATCTTTGACTTTCGTGATTTATGCAGGATTGGGGCGGTTTTCTGCACCCAGCTCTGCCCTAGTATATTCTGTATGCCTCTTGGGAGGTCATCAGTAGTGATCTAGGCACGTTAGGTTTAGTTAGGATGCTTTTGGTTGTGTTATGTTTGGTTAGGTTAGGCAAGGATAGCTTTGAGTTTTGTACTACACACTGCTATACGGTGGACTTCTAAGCACTACTGTGATTAAGCATGCTCTGTTTTGCTCTGGGGAGGCCAAGAATGGTGGCTGTGGCGCGTTAGTTTTAGTTATGTTACGTTCGGCTAAGTTAGGTACGTCTGGGTTAGGTGAGTACGTCTTCGACTTCTGTGCTGTACTCCTTAATGCGGACAATTTCTACGCTCTACTGTTCTCTATTATATTCTGCTTGGCTCTGCAGAGGCCAGCAATAGTGGTCTACGCACGTTAGGTTTAGTTAGATTACGTTTGGCTATGTTACGTTTGTTTGGGCTAGGCTTGGATAGCATTGTCTTTCTTGGCAAGGGTACGTATTAGGTAGATTTCTGCGTTCTACTCAGGTCTGCCATACTCTCCTCGACCCTGGCGAGGCCAGAAATAGTGGCCGCGGCGCGTAAGGTTCAGTTATGTTACGTTTGGTTATGTTTGGTTTGTGTGTGTTATGTTAGGATATCTTTGACTTTTGTCCTGTACACTGTAATGCGGTGAACTTCTGCGCTCTGCTATGCTCGAGCATGCACTGCTTGGCTCTGGGGAGGCCAGTAATGGTGGTCTCGCCAAGTTAGTTTGAGATACGTTACGTTTGGTTTGGTCACGTTGGATATGGTTAGGTTTAAATAGCTTCGACTTTTCAGCTTTGCGCTGCGGCTCCATTGATTTCTGCTCTCTATTCTCTCCTAATATGTTGCGCTTGGCCCGCAATAGCGGTCGCATCGCGTTAGGTTGAGTTATGTTATGTTCGGATGCGTTACGAATTGTTAGGTTAGGAGGGTCCAGCTTTGGCTTCTGCGCTATACACTGCTACTCGGCGTGTATCTGCACAACACCGTGCTCTAATATGTTCTGATTGTAAGAGGGGAGGCCAAAAATAGTGGTCCGGTCTCGTTAAGTTTAGTTAGTCTATGTTTGGTTAGGTGAGGTTGGGTTATGGTCCACAAAAATAGTGGTCCGGTCTCGTTAAGTTTAGTTAGTCTATGTTTGGTTAGGTGAGGTTGGGTTGCGTTAGGTTGTGATATTTCTGATTTTTGTGTTACGCGCTGCAATTTGGTAGCTCTCGGCCCTCTACTGTGCCCTAGTTTATTTTGCTTGGCTCAGGGGATTCCAGCAATAGCTGTCTCTGTACGTTAGATTAAGACAGGGTACGTTTGAGTATGCTACGTTTGGATAGGTTCGGACAGGATACCTATGACTGTTGTGGTACGCACTGCTATTCCGTGGATTTCTGCGCACTACTGCGATCAAGCATGCTTTGATTTGCTCGAGGAGGCCAAAATTGTGACCACGGCTCGTTAGGTTGTCATGTTGCGTTTGGTTATGTCAGATTTGTCAGGGTTAGGTTACTATATGTTTAACCTGTGTGCTGTAAACTGGAATGCGATGGACTTCTGCGCTCTACTGTGCTCTAATATGCTTCGCTTGGTTCTGAGGAGGCAAGCAATATCGTTCTCGGCGCGTTAGGTTGATCTAGGATACGTTACGTTATGGTCTGCTTGTTTGGGTTAGGTTCGGACAGCTTTGACTTTCTTGGCATAGACTGTTATTCGGTGGATTTCTGCGCTCTACTGTGCTCGGCTATACTCTGATCGACTCTGGGGAGGCGAGCAACAGCGTCCGCAGCACGTTGGGTCGAGTTATGTTACTTTTCGTTGCATTGCGAATGGTTAGGTTAGGTAAGGTTCTGCAAGGTTAGGTGAGATTAGGTCGGGGTATCTTTGACTTATGTCCTTTACGCAGTATTGCGTTGGATTTCTGCGCCCTACTGTGCTCTAGCGTACTCTGCTTGGCACTGGGGTGTCGGCAGTAGTGGTCTAGGCACGTTAGGTTGAGTAAGGTTACGTACGGTTGTGTGGTGTCTCGTCAGGTTTGGCTAGGATACCTTTGACTTTTGTTCTATTCTCTGCAATGCGGTCGACATCTTCGCTCTACTGTTATCTAGTGTATACTGCTTGTTTCCGTGGACGCCAGGAATAGTGCTCCCGGCACGTTAGGCTGAGACATATTACGTTTGGCTATGTTATGATAGCATGGGTTACGTTTGGATGCCTTTGACCTTTCTGCTATTCCCTGCCATCCTATTGACTTCTGCGCGCCGTTCTCCTCCAATATGTTCTGCTTGGCGATGGAGAGGCCAGCGATATTGGGTTTGGCACGTTAGGTTGCGTTACGTTACGTTTGGATATGTTGCGTTTGGTTAGATGAAGAGAGGATAACTTTGACTATCATGCTGTACCCTGCTTTTTGGAGGTTTTCTGCGCTCTTCTCCAATCTAACATACTCTACTCGACTCTAGGGCTCCAGCAATGTCGGTCGTGGCACAATAGGATTAGTTAGGTAGCGTTTGACTAGTTTAGGTTAGGTTAGGTTTGATCAGGATGGCCTTGACTTCTGTGCCATACGCTGCTATTCGGTGCATTTCTGCGCACGACTCTGCTCCAATATGCTCTGCTTGGCCCTGGGGAGGCCAGCAATAGTGTGCTCGGCGCTTTAGCTTGAGTTAGGCTACGTTTGGTTGCGTTAAGTTGGCTTTGGTTAGGTTTGGACATCTTTGACTTTTGTGCTATAAATTGCAATTTGCTTTACTTCTGCGCTCTACTGTGCTCTACTATACTCTGCTCGACCCTGGGGAGGCCAGCAATAGTGGTCTCGGCGCGTTAGCTTGTGTTATGAAACATTCGGTTACATTACGTTCGGCTAAGTTAGGTTAGGATAGCTTTGACTTTTGTGGTATACACTGCTGTGCAGTGGATTTCAGCGCGCTAATATGTTCTAATATGTTATGGTTGGCTCTGGGGAGTAGAGCAGTAGTGGTATCAACACGCTAGGTTGAGGTATGTTTCGCCTGGCTTGGCTTGGCTTTGAAATGTCTGGTTAGGTTAGCTTTGACTTTTGTGCTATAGACTGCCATCCGGTCGATATCTGTCCACTGCATTGCTCTACTAGCACCTGCTTTTCTCTGGGGAGGTCAGCAATATTTGTCGTGGCACGTCTGGTTGTGTTATGTTACGTTGCTCTTGGTTTGGGTATGCTGGATTTGGTTTATGTGGCTCTGACATTTGTGCCATACACTGCTATTCGGTAGATTTCTGCGCTCTACTGCGCTCTAGTATATTCTGGTTGGTTCTACGGAGGACAGCAGTAGTTACCTCGGCACGTTAGCTTAATTTATGTTGTGTTTGTGTATATTGCGGTTGGATACGTTTTTATAGCATACCATTGACTCTCGTGATATACACTCCTGTTCGGTGGCTTACTGCGCTCTACTGTGCTCTAACATTCTCTCCTTGGCTCTGGGATTCCAGAAATAGTGGTCTCGGCACGTTAGGTTGATTTAGGTTACGTTTGGTTAGGTTCGGTTGGCCTGGGTCAGGTTAGGACAGCTTTGACTCTTCTGCTATACATTACAACCATTCGGACTTATGCGATCTACTGTCTTTTAATGTGTTCCGCTTGGCGACCTGGAGGTCAGCAATACTGGTCTAGAAAGGTTAGGTTGGATCTGGTAGCGTCGGGTTATGTTATGTTTAGATCGGCTGGGGTAGGATGACTTTGAACTTTGTGCCACATACTTCTCCTCGGTGGATTTCTGTGCTCCACATTGCTATACTATACTCTGCTCTGCTCTGATGTGGTCAGAAATAGTGGTCGTGACACGACAATTTCAGTTACGTTACGTTTGGTCAGGCAAGATTGGATTAGGTTTAGCTAGGATAGCTATGACCTTTGTGTTGTACAATGCTATTAGGTGGATTGCTGCACTCTGCTGTGTACTAATATTCCCTGCTTTGCTGTGAGAACTCCAGAAATATTTGCTGCGGCGAATTAGGCTGTGATGGTTACGTTTGGTTAGGATATCTATCACTTTCGTGCTATACACTGCCATTCTGTGGACCTCTGCACGCTACTGTCCCCCAATATGCCGTGCATGGCGATGTGGGTTCCAAGAATAGTTGGCTAGGCACGTTAGGTCGAGCTGGGGTACGTTTCGTTATGGCTTGGTCAGGTTATGTTAGCATATCTTCTACTTCTCCGCTTTACACTTCAATGCGGAGGATTTCTGCGTTCAACTCTGCTCTAGCATATTCTGCATGGCTCTCGGGAGTTAAGCAATAGTGGTCTAGGCATGTTAGGTGGCGATAAGTTACGTTTGGTTATGTTAGGCTAGGACAGCTTTCAGTTTTGTGGTATACACTGCAGTCCAGCGCATTTGTGCGTTCCAATATGATCTACTATACTCTGCTATTCTCCGGGCAGACCAGAAATGGTGGTCGCGGCACGCTATGTTCCGTTACGTATCTTTTGCTTAGGTTAGGTTGGGTTGTGTGAGGTTACTGTGAGTTTGACTATGGTGCTCAACACTGCTACTCTATGGACGTGTGGGCTATACTGTGCTCTAATATGTCCAGCATGCCTTTGGGAAAAACAGCAAAAGTGGTTTCGGCACGTTATGTATTGCTGGGCTACGTTTGGTTATGGGAGCCTAGGACATGTTCGGTTTGTGTATATTCGTCGTTTGTGCTTTACACTGCAATGCGTCCGATTTCGGCTCTCCACGTGCTCTAGTATATTCTGGTCGGCTCTGCGGTGTTCAGCAATAGTTTCCTAGGCACGTTAGGTGGAGTTAAGCTGCGCCTGCTTATGTTATATTTGGTTAAGTTAGGCTGGGGCAGCTTCCACTTTTGTGCTATGCACTGCGATTCCATGGCTTTCTGCGCTCTATTCTCCTCTAGTATGTTCCGCTAGACTCTGAGAAGGGCAGCAATAGTGGTCTCGGCACGTTAGGGAGGGTTATGCTATGTTCGGTTACGTTACGTTTGGCTGTTTTAGGGTAGGATCACATTGACTTTTGTGTTATATACTGCTATTCGGACAATTTCAGACTTCCACAATGCTCTGCTACTCTCTGCTTAGCTCTCGTGAGGCCGGCAATAGCGGTATTGGCACGAGAGCTGGGTACACGCTTAGTCAGCTTATGTTACGTTTGGTTAGGTTACGATAGGGTTTCTTCTACTTTTGAGCTATACACTGCTTGCCGGTGGACTTCTGCCCTCTACTCTACACTAATATGCTCTGCATGGGCCTGTAGGGCACAGCATTTGTTGTCTCAGCACGTTTGGTTGGGTTATTATGCGTTTGGTCAGGTTAGGATGGGGTTGCTTTGACTTTTAAGCTATACACTGCTCTTCGGAGGATTTTCGCGCCCTAGTGTGATGTAATATACTGCGGCTTGCTCTGCGAGGACAGAAATGGTGGCCGCGGAGCGTTAGGTTTCGTTAGGTTACGTTTTGTTATGTTACATTTTGTAAGGTTAGGAAATAATATCATTCACTTTTGTGCTATGCAGCGCTATTTGGAGACCTTCTGCGGTATGCTGTGCTCTAGCTTATTCTGCTCGTCTCTGGGGCAGCCAGCAATATTGGTCTTGGCTCTTCAGTTTAAGTTACGTTACGATAGTTTGTATTACGTTTGGATAGGTTAGGACTGGATAGAGATGACTTGTGTGCTATACACTGCTATTCGATTGATTTCTACGCTTTACATGGCTCTACTATACTCTGCTCGGCTCAGGGGAGGCCACTAATAGTGGTCTCCGCACGTTATGTTGAGTTATGCTACGCTCGGTTAGGATATGTTAGCTTCTCTTCGGCTTGGATAGCTTTTCCTTTCGCGGTATAAACCACTCTTCGCCGGATCTTTGCACTCCGCTGTGCCCTATTATGTTCTGCTTGACTCTGGTCTCGGCACGTTTAGTTCAGATAGAGTACGTTTGGTTAGGTTACGTGCGCACTGGTTACACTAGGGCAGCTTCGACTTTTCTGCTATACACTGCGATTCTACGGATTTCTGCCATCTGCTCTCAGCTGTTATGCTCTGCTTGGCTCTGCGGAGGCCAGCAATACTGGACGCGGCGCGTTACGTCGAGTTAGATATCGTTTGGTTAGGTTATGTTCGTTTGGGTTAGAATACGATGTCTGTGACATTCGTGATACACACTGCCATTCTATGGACCCGTGCGTCCTACTCTCCTTCAATACGCCCTGATTGGCGACGGGGATGCCAGCAATTGTGGACCGATCGCTTTAGGTTGGGACTGGTTACGATGGGATCAGTTAGGTTATGCCACTTTAGGTTTGTGTATCTCTTCTTTTTGTGCTACACACTGTACTTCCCTGCTCTGTTATTCCCTGTTTAGCTCTCACTAGGCCAGCAATAGCTTTCGCACGTAAGCTTGGGTTATTTTACGTTTGCTTACGCTACGTTTGGTTAGGTTAGCAGAGGATATCATTGACTTTTGTGCTATACACTGCTATTCGGTGGATTTCAGCGATCCAGTAAGCTCTTATATTCTCTGCTTGGTGCTGCGTATACAAGAAATACTGGTCTCGTCACGTTACGTTCGGATATTCTTCGTTTGGCTACGTTAGGCTATGTTATGTTATGTTATGGTGCCTTCGACTTTTGTGTTTTGCACTTCAGTGCGGCGGATTTCCGCATTCTCCTGTGCTCTAGTATATTGTGCTTTGCTTCGAGCTTGTCAGCAAGTGTGTTCTAGGCACATTAGTTTGAGTTAGATTGCGTTTGGTTGTGTTGCGCTTGGCTTGGCTAGGATAGGGTAGCCTTCACCTTTGTGCTGCACGCTCCCATTCGGTGGATTTCTGCGCTCTACTGCGATCTGAGATCCCCTGAATTGCTGTGGGAATTCCACAAATAGTGACCGCCACGCGTTAGGTTTAGTAAGGTTACGTTTGGTTAGGTTATGATACGTTTGGTTAGGTTAGGTTTGTTTGGGTTGGGCTGTGGTATTTTTGACTTTCGTGCTATACACTACCGTTCTATAGACCACTGCACTCTACTCTCGTCCAATATGCCCTGCTTATCGATGGAGAGGCCAGCAACAGTGCGCTAGGTACGTTAGGTTGGTTTGGGTTACGTTAACCTTGGTTAGATTGGGTCAGGATATGTTAGGTTATCTTATACTTTTCCGCTTTACGTTTCGATGCGACGGAAGTCTGCGCTCTGCTGTGCTCTAGTATACTCTGCTTGGCTCTGGCGAGGTCTGCAATAGTTGTGTAGGCACGTTAGGTTTAGTTATGTTACGTTTGTTCATGCTACGCTTGTGTAAGTTGGGCTTGGGTAGTTTTGACTTTTTGTTATACACTGCTATTCAGAGGATTTCTGCGGTCTTCATTCCTACGCAATGCTTTGCTGGACTCTGGGGAGACCAGCAGTAGTGGTCGCGGCACGATATGTTGGGGTAGGTTACACTTGGTTACGTTACGTTAAGTTACGTTTGGTTAGGATGGCTTTGACTTTTAGCTATACACTGCTATTCGGTGGATTTCTGCGCACTTCATTGCTCTACTATACTCTGCTCGACTCTGGGGAGGTGAGCAATAGCGGCCGTGGCACGATTACTTCTGTTAGGTTGCATGCAGTTAGGATAGGTTAGCTTACGCATGGTTAGTGTGGCTTTGGCTTTTTCTTTGTACACTGATATTCGGCGGATTTCTTTGCTCTACAGTGCTCTGGTATGTTCTGCTTGTCTCCGGGGAGGCCAGCAATAGTGGGCTCGGTACATTAGGTTAAGTTACGTTGCATTTGGTTTTATTACGTTTGCATGAGTTGGGTTAGCGTAGCTTTGACTTTTGTGATGTACACCGCCATTCGGCGGACTTCTACGCCCTACGTTGCTCTGCTGTACTCTGCTCGACTCTGGGTTTGCCATTAATATCGGTCTCGGCCCGCTTCTTTGTGTTACGCTACGGTTGGTTACGTCAATTTGGTTTGGGTTAAGTTTGTATGGATTTGACTTTCGCGGTTTACACTGTTATTCGGTTGATTTCTGCGCTCTACGTTACTCCAATATGCTCTGCTTGGCCCTGGGATGGTCAGCAACATTGGTGAAAGGCCATTAGTTGAAGTGGCGTTACGTTTGTTTATACTATGTTTGGTTAGGTTAGGCTAGGACAGCCTTGACCACTGTGCCATACACTGCTATTCAATGGAATTCTGCGCTCTGCTGCGACCTAGTATATTCTGCTTGTCTCTAGGGAGGCCAGCGCTAGTGGTCTCGGCACATCAGGGTATGGTATATTACGTTTGTTAATATTATGAGTGGATAGGTTATGACAGGATGGAGTTGCCTTTTATTCTATGCACTGCTATTCGGTGGATTCCTCCGCCCTGCATTGCTGTACTGTACTCTGCTTGGGCACGGGGAGTCCAGCAATAGTGGCCGAGGCAAGCTATATTGTGTTAGGCTTCGTTTGGTTAGGTTATATTTGTTTGGATTTTGTTCGGATAACTTCGGCTTTTCCGCTGTGCACCGCGCAACTAGAGATTTCTGCGTTCTACTCTCCTGTAATATGCTCTCCTTGGCTCTGGGGATGCCAGCAATGGTGTTCGCGTCACGGTAGGTTGAGTTGGCTTATGTTTGGTTATGCTACGTTTGGTTAGGTTAAGAGATGTTAGCTACGACTTTTGTACTGTACACAGCAATTCGGTGTATTTCTGCGCACTGCTGTGATCTAATATACCCCGCTTTGCTCTGGCAGTAGCAGAAATGATGGTCGCGGCGAGTTACATTGAGTTAGGTTACGTTCGGTTGGGTTGGGCTTGTTTTGGTTAGGTTGGAATGGCATTGCATTTCGTACCATACACTGCCGTTCTATGGACCTCTGCATTCTACTATCTTCTAATATGCCCTGCTTGGCGTCGTGGAGGACAGCAATGGCGGTCTCGGCACGTTAGGTTATGTGAGGCTGCGTTTTGTTACATCACGCTTGGATAGGGTAGGACAGCATAGCTTTGACTATTGTGCTATACACCGCTATTGGCCGCATTTTCGCGCTCCACGTTGTTCTAAACTACTCTGCTCGAATCTGGGGAGGTCAGTAATAGTTGTCTCGGCCCGTTACGTTGAGATTGGTTACGTTTGATTACGCTTTGTTTGTTTTGATTAGTTTTGTATAGATTTGACTCTCGTGGTACACTCTGCACTTCAGTAGATTACTAAGCTCCACTGTGCTCTAGTACGCCCTGCTTGGCCCTGCGGAAGCCAGTAATGGTAGTCTCGGTACGGCAGGTTGGCATAGGATACGTTTGGCGGGGCTAGGTTAGCTCTGTTTAGGTTTGGATGACTTCGACTATTCTGCTGTACACTGCGACTCTGTGGACATCTGCGCTGTACTCTCCTATATTATGCTGTGCTCGACTTTGTCGTGGCCAGTAATAGTTGTCTCGGCCCGTTACGGTGAGTTAGGTCACGCTAGGCTTCGCTAGGTTAGAATAGGTTCGGTTATGGTAGCTTTGACTTATGAGCTATACACTGCTATTCGGTCGATATCTGTGCACTGCATTGCACTACTGGCATCTGCTTGTCCCTGTGGAGGCCCGCAACGTTGGTCGTGGCACGTTTGTTTCAGTTAGGCTACTTTTTGTTAGGATAGGCTTCGTTGTGTTTGGCTACGGTGGCCTTGACTTTTGTGCCATACACTGCTATTCGGTGGATATCTGTGCTCTGGTGTACTATAGTATATTCTGCTTGGCTACGGGGATGCCAGCAGTATTGGTCTCGGCACGATATTCTGAGTTAGGATGCGCTCGGTTATGTCACGATTGGTTCGGTTAGGAGAGCATAGCTTAAACTTTTGTGCAGTACTCTGTTATTCGGTGGATTTCTGCACTCTACATTGTTCTACTATACTCTGCCCGTCTCTCGGGTGACCAGACATGGTGGTGGCGGCACGATAGGTTGAGATAGAATAAGTTCTGTTAGGTTAGGTGACGTTGCGTTAAATTAGGATAGCTTTGGCTTTTGCCCTACAGACTACCATTCCATGTACCTCTGCTCTCTACTGTGCGCTATCACAATCTGCTTGTGTCTGAGGACGCCAGGAATGGTGGTCGCGGCATGTTAGGTTTAGTTATGTTCAGATCGCTTAGGCTAGTTTGGGACTGGTTTGGTAGGGATATCCTTGACTCTTCTGCTGCAAGCTACCACTCGGTTGATTTCAGCGTCCTACATTGCTCTGCTATACTCTGCCTGGCTGTCGTAGGTCCAGTAATAGTGGTCGTGTCACCACAGGTTGGGTTACGTTACGATCGGTAATGTTACGTTTTGTCAGGTTAGGAGGGTTTGACTTTTGTGCTGTACACTGCTCTTCGGTGGATTTCTGCGCTCTACTCTGATCTAATATGCACTGCTTGGCCCTGGAGTCGCCAGCAATGGTGGCCTCAGCGCGTTTGATTCTGTTAGGCTACGTTTGGCTACGTTAAGTAAGTTTGGATTAAGTTTGGACAGCTTTGACCTTCTTGTTGTAAACTGTTATTCTGTGCAATTCTGCGCTCTACTGTGCTCTACTATATTCTGCTCGAATCTGGGGTGGGCAGCAGTAGTGTTCGCTGCACGTTACTTTTTGTCAATTTACGCTGTGGCTACGTTACGGTTTGTTCGGTTGGGAAGGGATGGCTTTAACTTTTTCCATATTCACTGCTATTCGCTGAACTTCTGCACTCTACTGTGCTCTAGTATATTCTGCTTGGCTGTGTGGAGGCCAGCAGTATAGGGCTCCGCGCGTTGGTCTGGGAAAGGTTGTGCTTGGTTATGTTGCGATTGGTTAGGTTTGGATAGCATAGCTTTGACTTTTGCGCTATAAACTGCTATTCGTTTGATTCCTACGCTCCACTGTGTTTTAATATGTTCTACCTTGCTCTGGGGAGATCAGCAATAGTGGGGAAGGCGCGTTAGTCTGTGCTAGGTTCGTTTCGATATGTTTCGCTTGGTAAGGTTAGGACAGCATAACAGTGACCGTTGCGCAATTCACTGCCATTCGGAGGATTCCTGCGCTCTACCCTGCTCTAATATATTCTGCCTTTCTCTGGGGAGGTCAGCAACAGTGGTGCAGGCCCGTTAGGTCAAGATAGGTTACGTTTGGTCAGGCTATTTTAGCATGTGTTATGTTAGAGTAACTCTGACATTTCTGCTATACACTGCCATTCTATTGACTTCTGCTCTGCACTCTCCTCCAATACTTTCTGCTTGGGGATGGGGAGTCCAGCAGTAGTGTCTTGGCACGTAAGGTCTTGATAGGTTACGTTCCGTTATGTTACGTTTGGTTAGGTTAGGAAAGGATATCTTCGACTTTTGTGCTGTGCAGTGCTATTCAGCTGCTTTCTGGGCCCTTGGCTGATCTACTATACTACGCTCGACACTGGGGAGATCAGCCACAGCGATCGTGGCACGATAAGTAGGGCAATGTTTCGTTTGATTAGGTTAGGTTAGCTTAAGTTTGTTTAGGATGGCTTTGTGTTTTGTGTTAATAGCGATCGTGGCACGATAAGTAGGGCTATGTTTCGTTTGATTAGGTTAGGTTAGCATAAGTTTGTTTAGGATGGCTTTGTGTTTTGTGTTATACGCTGCTATGGGGTGTATTTCTGCTCTATACTGTGCTCTTAATATATTTTGCTGTGCTTTAGGTTGGCAAGCAATCGTGGTAGCCCCACGTTAGCTTGTGTCGTGTTACGATTGCTTATATTACGATTGGCTATTTTTGACGGTTATAGCTCGTGTTTGGCGCTGTGCACAACTGGCCGGTGGATTTCTGCGCTCTACATTGAGCACGTAGGTTCTGCTCGACACTGGGGAGGCCAGCAATAGCGGTCTCGGCACGATAGTTTCAGATGGATTACGTACGGCTATGTTAAGATTGGTTAGGCTAGGGTAGGATAGCTTCGGGTTTTTTCCGTGCGCTGCTATTGAGTGCATTAAAAAATCCTGCGCTCTACTGTGACCTAGTATTCCCTGCTTTGAACTGGGAATGCTTGAAATAGTGGCCGCGGCGTGTTAGGTTGTGTTAGGCTATCCTCGGTTAGATTAGGTTTGTCTTGGTTGGGCTAACATATCCTTGAATTTCGTGCAATGCACTTCCGCTCTATGGAACACTGCTCTCTACTCTCCCCTAATTGGCCATGCCCGGAGGTTGGGTGGCCAGCAATTGCGGGCTAGGCACGATAGGTTGGGATTGGTTACGCTGGACTTGGTTATGTTAGGTCAGATTAGGCAAGGGTACCCCTAAATTTTGCTATACACTACTATTCGGGAAATTTCTGCATTCCACATTGCTCTGCTATGCTTTGCCTAGCTCTCGCACGGCCAGCAATAGCAGTCGTGGCACATCACGTTGGGTTACGGTACGTCCGCTCATGTTACGTTTGGTTAGGTTAGGATAGGATAGCCTTGGCTTTTGTGATATACGTGGAAATTCGGTGCATTCCTGGGCTCTACTGTGCTCCAATATGCTCTTCTTGGCGCAGAGGAGGCCAGTATGGGTCTCGGCCCGTTATGTTGTTATGTTACGTTTGGTTTCGTTATGTTCGTTTAGGTTAGGTTTGGGTCGATTTGACTTTCGCGGTATACGCTACAACACTCTACTTGCGTCTGGCGACGCCGGGAATAGCGGTCGCCGCAAGTTAGGTTGAGTAATGTTACGTTCGGTCCGTCCAGGTTTGGTTAGGTTTAGTTGGTGTATCTTTGACTTTTGTGCTATACACTGCTATTCTGTACTCCTCAGCGTCCTAGGTTGCTCTGCTATACTCCGCCTGCCGCTTGCGTGTGCCAGAAGTGGAGGTCCTGCCACGTTATGTTATGTTACGTTGCGTATGGTCAGGTTAGGTTATGTCCGGTCAGGTTAGTGTATCTTTGACTTTTATGATATACGCTGGTATTCGTTGGATTCCTGCCCTCCACTTTGCTCAACTCTAATGTGCTAGACACCGGGGAGGCCGGAAGCAGTGGTCGCCGCACTTTAGGTTGAGTTACGCTACGTTTGGGTGTGTATCGATTGGTTGGGTTAGGAGAGGATAGCTTTGACCTTTGCGCTATACCTTCTTGCTCGGTGGATTTCTGTGCTCTGCTGTGCTGTATCACAATTTGCTTGTGTCTGTGGTCGCCAGGAATTGTGTTCGCAGCACGTTAGCTTGCGATATGTCACGTTTGGTTGGGATGGTTTCGACTTTTATGCTATACGCTGCTACTCTGAGAATTTCTGCACTCTACACAGCGATAATATTCTATGCCTTTCCCTGGGGATGGCAGCAATGGTAGTCTGCACACGTTATGTTGAGATAGGCTACGTTTGGTTAGGTTAGCTTTGGGCAGAATAGGTTAGGGCGTCTTCAACTTTTGTGCTATACACTGCCAGTCTATGGACCTCTACGCGCTACTCTCCTCTAATATGTTCCGCTTGGCGTTGCGGAGGCTCGCAACAGAAGTCTAGTCACGTTAGTTTGCGTTGTCTCACGTTTGGTTGGGTCAGGTTATTGTTCTACTATACTTTGCTAGGTTCTGGGGAGTCCAGTAATATAGGTCGCGGCACGTTATATTGAGTCAGGTTACGTTCGGTTATGTAAGGTTACGTTAGGATAGGAGAAGGTAGTATTGAGTTCTGTTCCATACACCGTTATTCTGTGGATTTCTGCGCTCTAGTGTGCTCTACTATACTCTACTCGACCCTGGGTAGGAAAGCAATTGTGGTCCCGGCACGTTGTGTGCCCTTAAGGTACGTTAGTCTATGTTACGTTTGTCTATGGTAGGAGAGGATAGCTACCACTTTTGTTCTACCCGCTGCCATTCGGTGGACTTCTGAGCTCTACTCTGCCCAAATTCTCGCCGCTCTCGTTAGGTTTAGCTAGTCTACTAAATAGTCGCTGCTATTTGGCGGCTTTCTGCGCTTTGCTGTGCTGTATTGTACTCTGCTTGGCCCTAGGGATTCCAGTAATAGTGGTGTCGGCTCGTTAGCTTATGTTAGGTAACGTTTGACTTTATTAAGTTTGGATAGGTTAGGATTGGTTAGCTTCGACTTCTGAGCTACACACTTACATTCGTTGTATTTCTACGCTCCACAGTGCTCTCCTATATTCTGCTCTACTCTAGGCATGCCAGTAATAGTCGGCTCGGCACTATAGTTTTAGAAATGCTACGCTTGGTTATGTTACGTTTGGCTAGGGTAGGAGAGGGTAGCATGTGCTTCTGTGCTATATACTGCTATTCGGTGGATTCCTGCTTTATGCTGTTCTATAGTATGCTATGATTGGCCCTGGGGAGGCCTGCAATAGTGGTCTCGGCACGTTAGGTTTGGTTACTCTTCGTTCGGTTAGGTTAGGTTAGGTCAGGTTATGTTAGGTTATCCTTGACTTTTGTGCTGTACACTGCTATTTGATGGCTCTCTGTGCTTTACTGTGCTCTAGTGTATTCTGCTTGCTTCTGGCGGGCCAGCAATCTTGGTCTCGGCGCGTTAAGTTAAATTAGGCTTCGTTTGGTTATACTACGTTTGGATAGGTTAGGATAGGAGAGCTTCTCCTTTTGCGCAATACACTGATATTTGGCGGATGTCTATGCTCCACGATGCTCTACTATACTTCGCTCGACCATGTAGATGCCAGTAATAGTGGCCTCGGCCCTCAAGATTGAGTAACGTTACGTTTGTCTACGTTATTTTAATTTGGGTTGGGTCCGGATAGATTTGACTTTCGTGGTATACGCTGCTATTCGGTGGATTTGTGCACTCTGCTGTGCTCTAGTACGTTCTGCTTGCACCTGGGTAAGCCAGTAATTGTGTTCTCGGCACGACAGGTTGGGATAGGAAATGTTAGGATATGTAACTTTAGCTCTGCTCAGGTTCGGATAGCTTCGACTTTTCAGCTATACACCATGTTTTTATAGATTTCTGCGCCCAACTCTCCTCTCTTCTTCTCTGCTTGGTTCTATGGAGGCCAGCAGTACTGGTCGCGGAACGTTAGCATGTGATTGGTTACGTTTAGTTAGGTTAGGCTTGGTAGGGTTACGTTAGGATAGCTTCGACATGTGTTCAACACTGATATACTGTGAACTTCTGTACCCTACTGTGCTCTATCATATTCTGCATGGCTGTGGGGAGGCCAGCAATGGTAGTCCCAGCACGTTAGTTTGAGTTAAGTTACGCTTGGCTCTGCTAGATAATGTTACGTTTTGTTAGGATTGCTTTGCCTTCTGTGCCGTACACTGCTTTTCGGTCGATATCTGTGCACTGCATTGCTCTACTCTCATCTGCTCGAATCTGGGGAGCCTATCTATAGCGGTTGCGGCACTTTTGTTTCTGGTAGGGTACGCTTGGCTTTGTAAGGTTAGGTTTCGTTTGGACAGGATGGCATTGACTCTTGTGCTATACACTGCTATTCGTTCGAAATCAGCGCTCTGCAGTGCTGTACTAGCATCTGCTTGTCTCTGGGAGGGCAGCAACGGTGGTCGTGGCACGTTCGGTTGCGTCAGGTTTCTTTCTGTTAGGTTAGGTAGGGCTAAATTTTGTCAGGACGTCATTAACTTTTGTGCTATACACTGCTATTCGGTGGATCTCTGCTCTCTACTGTGCTGTAATATGCTCTGCTTGGCGCTGTGGAAGCTAGCAGTGGTGGCCTCGGCACGTAAGATTGTGAGAGAGAGACCGTTAGGTTATGTTATGTTAGGTTAGGTTAGGTTGGGACAGGATAGCATATGATATCTTTGACTTTTGTGCTACACACTGCAAAGCGGTGGATTATTGCGCTCTACTGTGCTCTAGTATATTCTGCTTGGCTCTGGGGAGGAAGGAAATTGATGGCTCGGTGCGTTAGGTTCACCTATGCTACTATCGGTTATGTTAAGATTGGATACGTTGGGATGGTGTAGCTTCGACTATTGAGCAACGCACTGCGGTTCCATTAACTTCTGCGCTCTAGTTTTCCCTAATATGTTCTGCTCGGCTCTCAGGAGGGAAGCAATATAGGTCTCGGCACGTTAGGGAGGGTTATGTTACGTTTGGTTACGTTACGCTTGGTTAGGCTAAAATATAATAGCTTTGACTTTTGTGCTACACAGTGCTATACGGTGGACTTCTGCGTCCTGCTGTGCTGTGATATATTCTGCTTGGCTCTGGGGAGGCCAGCAAAAGTGATCTCGTCACGTTAGGTTGAGTTATGAGCTAGGATGTTACGCTTGGCTTGGCTAGGTTAGGATAGGTTTTGTTAGGGTAGCTTTAACTTTAGCGCTCTACACTGCTATTCGGTCGGTATCTGTGCACTGGAGTGCTCTACTAGCGCCTGCGTCAATCTGGGCGCGCCAGCAATAGCGGTCGCGGCACGTAGGTTTGTGTTACGTTACGTCAGCCTGTGCTACGTTTAGTTAGGTTTAGGAAGGGCAGCTTTAACTTTTGTGCTGTACACTGCTAGTCGGTAGATTTCTGCGCTATTCATTGCTCTACTACACTCTGTTCGACTTTGGGGAAGCAAGTAATAGCGGTCTCGGCACGTTAGGTTGATATAGGCTACGTTTGGTTAGTTTACGTTTGCTTGGGTTTTGTTTGGATATCTTTGACTCTCGTGGTATACACGGTTATTCGTTGCATTCTTGCGCTCGACTGTGCTCTACTATTTTCTGCTTGACCCTTTGGTGTCCAGCAATAGTGGCCGAGGCTCGCAATGTTGAATTACGCTTCGTTTGGATAGGTTATACTCGTACGTTTCAGGTACAAATGGCTTTGACTCTTCTGCTGTACACAGCGTTTCTATGGATTTATGCGCTGTACACTCCTCTAATGTGTTCTGCTTGGCTCTGAGGAGAGCAGCCATAGCGGTCTCGGCACGTTAGGATGGGACGTGTTACGTTTCTTTCCGTTACGTTTGTCTAGGTTAGGATAGCATGGCTATGACCTTTGTGCTACGCGCTGCTTCAAGGTCAATTTCTGCACTGTAGCTATAGCTGCTTTAATACTCTCTGACTGGCGCTAGAGAGGGCAGCAGTAGAGGCCTCTGCACGTTAGATTGAGCTACGCAGCGTTTGGCTAGGCTACGTTTGGTTAGGTTAGGTTAGGTTAGGTTAGGTTACGTTACGTTAGGTTAGGCTAGGTTAGGTCAGGTTATGTCGGACATCTTATACTTTTCTGCTTTACTCTCCAGTGCGACTGATTTCTGCGCTCTGCTCTGCTCTAGTACATTCTGCATGTCCCAGGGGAGGTCAGCAATAGTGGCACATGCACGCTAGGTTGAGTTATGTTACGTTTGGTCATGTTACGCTTGGCTATGTTAGGATAGGGAAACGTTGACTTCTGCGCTATAAACTGCCTATCGGTGAATTTCTGCGCCCTTCTTTGCTGTACTATACTCCGCTAGACTCAGGGCAGGCCAGCTATATCATTCGAGACACGATAGTTCGAGTAAGGTTACGCTTCATTTGGTTAGAATTGGTGAAGATTGAGTAGGATGGCTTCGACTTCTGCGCTATACGCTGCCATTCGGTCGGTATCTGCAACCTGAGTTGCTCTACTGGCATCCACTTTACTCTCGGGAGGCCAGCAATAGCGGCTGTGACATGTTTCGATGGGATAGGTTACCTTTGCATAGGCAAGGTTGGGCTATGTTTGGATAGGATACCATTGACTTTCGTGCTATACACTGCTATACGGTGCACTCTGCGCTCTACTGTGCTCTAGTATGTTCTGCGTGGCTGTGGGGAGTGCAGAAATGGTGGTCTCGGTCGTCAGGTTGAGATAGGTAACTTTGGGTCATGTTACGCATGGTTATGTTAGGATAGGGTAGCCTTCACCTTTGTTCCATACACTGCCATTCGGTGGCCTTCTCCGCTCTACTGTAGTCTACTATCCTCTGCTGGACCCTGGGAAAGCCGGCAATAGTGGCCGCGGCCCGTTGGGTTTATTTAGGCTACGTTTGGCTAGGTTATATTAGTTTGGGTTGGTTTCGGATTGCTTTGACTTTCGCGGTATAAAATGTTTTTCGGCGAATATCTGCGCTCTACTGTGCTGTAGTGTGTCGTGCTTGGCTACGGGGAGGCCAACAATAGTGGTCTCGTCACGTTAGGTTGAGATAGTTAAAGCTCGGTTATGCTACGTTTAGTTAGCTTAGGATAGGATAGCTCCGACTTTTATGCTATGCACAGCTATTCGATGGTTCCCTGCGCACTATATTGCTCTAATATGCTCTTATTGGCTCTGGCGGTCCAGAAATAATCTTCTCGTCATGTTACGTTTAGTAAGGCTACTTCGGGTTAGGCTGGGTTAGTACAGGTTATGCTAGGATATCTCTGACTCTCGTGCTGCACACTGCAATGGGTTGGATTACTAAGATCTACTGTGGTCTTTCATATTCTGCTTGCTTCTGGGGATGCCAGCAACATTGGCCTCGGCGCGTTATGATGCGTTAAGCCACGTTCGGTTATGTTACGTTTGGCTATGTTAGGATTGGGTGAATTGGACTATTGTGCTATGCACTGCGGTTATATGGACTTCTGCGCCCTTCTCTCCACTAATATGTTCTGTTTGGCTCCGAGGAGGGCAGCAACAGTGGCCTCGGCACGTTAGGAATAGTTGCGTTTCGTGCGGTTACCTTACGTTTTGGTAGGTTAAGAGAGGATAACCTTGACTTTTGCGCTATACTCTCCAGTTCGTCGGATTTTTGCGCTCTACTGTGTATTAATATGCTCTGCTTGGCGCTGGGAGGACAGCAGTAGTGGCCTCGTCACGTTACGGTGAGTCACGTTGCATTTGATTATATTACGCATGGATAGGCTACGATAGGATGAAGATAACTTTTGTGCTATACTCTGCTATTCAGATGATTTCTAAGATCTACATAGCTATGTTACGCCCTGCTCGACTCTCTGGAGGGGAGTAATAGTTGTCTCGGCACGTAAGGTTTGCTTATGTCACGTTTGTGTATGATACGATTTGTATGGTTAATGGAGGATTGCTTTGACTTTTGTGCCGTACACAGCTACTCGGTGGATTCCAGCGCTCTAATGTTCTCTAATATGATCTGCTTGGCCTTGAAAAGGGTAGCAATTGTATTATCGGCACGTAACTATTAGCTAAGCTACGTTTGGTTAGGTTAGGATATCCTTGACTTTTGTGCTTTGCACCGCAATGCGGCCGACTTATGCGCACTGCTGTGCTCCAGTATATTCTTATAGGCTCTGGGGCAGAGAGCAATGGTCGTCTAGGTATGTTAGGTTCAGATATGTTACGTTTGGCTATATTATGTGTGGTTTGGTTAGGCTGCGTTGGCTTTGACTATTGTGGTATAATCCGCTTTTCGGTGGATTTCTGCGCTCTACTCTGTTCTCGTATTCTCTGCTATGCTGTGGGGAGCGCAGAGATAGTGGCCGAGGCACATTAGCTTGAATGTGGTCACGTTTGGTTATGTTACGTTTGCTTGCAACAGATTTGGTTAGCCCTCACCTTTCTGCTATTCCCTGCGGTATATCAATTTCGGCGCTCTCCTCTACACCGGTATGTTCTGCTTTGCTCTGTGGAGTCCAGCAACACCGGCCACCGCACGATGGGTTTAGGTAGATTACGTTTGGTTGGATTTGGTTAGGATGGGTCTGGTTTGGGTTGGTTTGACTTTTGTTCTGTACACTGCCGTTCGTTGGATTTCTGCGCTCCTCTGGGCTCTAATATTCTCAGCTTGGAATTGGAGAGGCCAGCAATAGTGGTCCCGGCACGATAGATTCAGTTGGGCTGCGTTTGGTTCGATCACGATTGGATATGTTAGGATATGATAGCTATGAATCTTGCGGTGTACACTGCCATTCGGTGGATTTCTGCCCTCTATTGTTATCTAATGTTCCATGCTTTGCTCTGGGAATTACGGAATTAGTGGCCGCGGCGTGTTAGGCTGTGTTAGGATACGATTGGCTAGGTTGGGTTAGTTTGGGATGAGTTAGTTTATCTTTGACCTTCGTGCTATATACAGCCATCCTATGGACCTGAGTGCTGTACTGTGCTCTGGCATACTCTGCTTGCCTCTGGGCAAGCCTGCAATAATGGTCGCGGCACGTTATGTCCAGTAATTCTATGTTTGGATATGTTAGGTTAGGCCTTGTTATGTTAGGATGTGTCCGACTTTTGGGCTATACATTGCAGTTTGGTGGCTTTCTGCTCTCTACTGTGCTCCACCAGACTCTGCTCGACTGTGGGGAGGCCAGCATTAACGGTCGTGGCACGGCTGGCTATATTAGACTACGTTTGGCTATATCACGGTTGGTTAGGTTAGGATAGGGTAGCTGCGGCTCTTGTGCTATACACCGCTGTTCGGAAGATTTCTACGCTCTACATTGCTCTACTGTACCCTGCTCGCCTCGTGGCCGGCCAGTAATAGTTGCTTCGGCACGTTTGGTTGTGTTAGGCTACGTTTGGATAGGTTGTATCAGCATGGGTTAGGTACGGATATCTTTGACTTTCGCCGTATAAACTGCTTTTCGGCAGACTTCTGCGATCTACTGTTCTGTAATATGTTCTGCATGGCTCTGGGGAGACCAGAAATAGTGGCCTCCGCACGTTAGGATGAGATAGATAACGTTTGGTTATGTTACATTGGGTCAGGTTATGATTGGTTAGCTTCGACTTTTATGCTATACACGGCTATTCGGTGGATCGCTGCGCCCTACATTGCTCTAATATGCTCTGCATGTCTCTTGGGAGACCAGCAATCGTATTTTCGGTACGTTATGTTCATTTAGGTTACGTTCGGTTTGGTTAGGTTAGGATATATCTGACTGTCGTGCTACACAATGCATTGCGGTCGATTACTGCGCACTTCTGTGTCATAAAATATTCTTCTTGGCTATGGGAATACGAGCAATAGTGGCCTCGGCGCGCTAGTTTCAGTTAAGCAACGTTCGCTTTTGTCACGTATGGGCTTGTTAGGATAGACTCTCTTCGACTATTGAGCTATGCACTGCGATTGTGTGGACACCGACGCTCTACTCTCCCCTAACATGTTCTGCTTTGCTCTGCGGCTAGCAGCGATAGTGGTCTCGGCGCGTTTGGAAGGGATGGGTTAGGTTTGGTTGTGTTACGTTTTTTTAGGTTAGGATAGGGTAGCTTAGACTTTTATGCTTTTCAGTTCAATTCGGTGGATATCTGCGCTCTACGTTGCCCTACTATACTATCCTCGGCACTGGGGAGGCCAGCAATTGTGGCTTCTTCACGCTAGATAGAGTTATGTAACGCTTTGCTTGGATAGGTTAGGATAAGTTAGGTTAGGGTAGCTTTGACTTTTGTGCTATACACTGCTATACTTTTGATACCTGTACACTATATAGCACCACTAGCATCTGCTTGTCTCTGGGATGACCAGCACTAGTGGTCGTGGCACGTTAGGTTGAGTTACGTAGCGTTCGGTTATGTTACGATTGGTTAGATTAGGGGAATATAGATTTCACTTTGGTGCTATAGTCTGCTATTAGGTGGATTTGTGCCTCCTACTGTGCTCTACTATTTTCATCTTTGCTCTGGGAAGGCCAGCAATATTTGCCTCGGCACGTAATGTTCAGCCAGGTTACGACCGGTTAGGTTGGGTTAGGCTAAGTTTGGTTGGGATAGCTTTAACTTTCGTTCTTTACACTGCTATTCGGTGGATTTCTGCGCTATACTGTACTCCAGAATGTCCTGCTTGGCTCTATGGAGGGCAGCAATACGTATCTCGGCGCGTTATGTTGAGTCATGTTAGGTTCGGTTAGGTTGCGTTGTGCAAAGTTTGGTCAGAGTAGCTTAAACTTTTGTGCTATACACTGATGTTCGGTGGATTTCTGCGCTCTACTGTTCTCTAGTATGTCCTGCTTGGCCCTGGGGTGGACAGCAATAGCGGTCGCTGCGCGCTAGATTGAGTTATGTTACGCTAGGTCATGTCACGATTGGTTACGTTACGAGCGGGTAGCTTTGACCTTATTTCCATAGTCTGCTATTCGGCGGATTTCTGCTTCCTGCTGGGCTCTAGTAAGCCCGGCATGGCTCTGTGGAGGGCAACAATAGCGGTCTCGGCATGTAAGGTTTAGCTGTGGTGGGTTTGGTTAGGTTGCGGTTCGTTAGGATAGGAGAGGATTGATTTGACTTTAGTGCTATAGTCTGCTATTAAGTGGATTTCTGCGCCCTTCAGTGCTCAAATATTTTCAGCATGTCTCTGACATGGCCAGCCATAGTCGTCTCGGCACGTTAGGTTCAGCTATGTTACGTTCGGTTATATTACGTTTGGATGGGTTAGGATAGGATAGCTTTAACTCTTGTGCTGTACACTGCTATTCCGTGGATACCTGCGCCCTGCGTGGCTCTACTATACGCTGCTCGACTCTCGGGATGCGCGCAATTTGGTTCGCGGCACGTTAGGTTGAGTCGTGTTACGTTTAGTTACGTTATGTTAGGTTAGGAATGGTTAGGGTAGCTTCGACTTTCGTGCCATACACAGTTACTTGGTGGAATCCTGCAGCCCATTGTGCTCTGCTCTAACCTGCTAGACCCTTGGGAGGCCAGCAGTGGTGGTCGCGGCAGGTTACATTGAGCTTTGTCACGATAGGTTAGGTTACGTTTGCTTGGGTTAGGTTTGGATGTAATTGACTTTTCTGCTGTACACTGCGATCCTATGTATTTCTGCGCCCTACACTTCTCTAATATATTCTGCTTGTCTCTGGCGCGGCAAGAAATATTGGTGGCGGCACGTTAGGCTGAGCTTGGTTACGTACGTTTGTGTTACGATAGGTTAGGTTAGGAGAGGGTGCCTTTGCCTCTTGTGCTACATACAGCTCTTCGGTGGATTTCTCCGCTCTACTGTGCTCTAGCGTGCTCTGCTTTCTTCTGGGATGGACAGAAATAGGGGCCGCGGCATGTTACGTTGTGTTAGGTTACGTTTGGTTAGTTTGTATTTAGTGTTTGCATGGGTGATTTTCGGATAGCATTGATTTTTCTCCTATACACTGCGATTCTACGGATTCCTGCGCCCTACTCCTCTATAATAAGCTCTGCATTGCCCTGGTGTGCCACCAATACTGGTCGCGGCCCGTTAGGCTGAGTTGGATTACGTTCGGCTTGGATATGTTACGTTGTGTTAGGATGTTATAGCTATGATTCATGCAATTCTGTGGGCTTCTGCGCCCTATTGTGCGCTGTTGCCCCCTGATTGTCTCCGACTATGCCTGGAATGGTGCCCACGGTACGTTAGTTATGGTAATGTTACGTCTGAATTGATTAGGTTAGGATAAGTTAGGTAAGGATATCTCTGACTTTGTGCTGAACACTGCAGTGCGATTAATTACTGATCACTACTGCGCTCTAGTATATTCGGCTTGGCTCTGGGGAGACAAGCAACAGTGGACCCGACCCGTTAGGTTGATTAAGGCTACGTTTGGTTCTGTTACGTTTGGCTGCTTTGGGATAGGGCAGCTTCGGCTATTGTGCTATGCAGAGCGTTTCTATGGTCTCCAGCACCCAAATCTCCTCTAATATGTTCTGCTTGGCCCTGAAGAGGGCAGCAGTAGCTGTGTCGGCTCCATAGGATGTGTTAAGTTACGCTTTGTACGAAAAGTTTGCCTATGTTAGGACAGGATATCTTTGACTTTTGTGCTATACACTGCAATCTAGTCGATTTCCAGGCCCCGCTGTGGTCTAATATCCCACGTGTGGTTTTGGAGAGACCGGGAATACTGGTCTCGTCCCGTTAGGTTGAGTTAGGTTGCGCTTGGTTAGGTTAGCATAGT
This sequence comes from Eufriesea mexicana, assembly GCF_001483705.2. NCBI lineage: Eukaryota > Metazoa > Arthropoda > Insecta > Hymenoptera > Apidae > Eufriesea > Eufriesea mexicana. The sequence goes on from NW_016908418.1 coordinate 1,811,999, forward strand.
CTGGGTTAGATCAGGATAGATTTGACTTTTCTGCAACACATTGCAATTCTACGGACATCTGCGCTCTACTCCCCTCTAATATGTTCTGCTTGGCGATGTGGATGCCAGCATTGGTGCACTTGGCTCGTTGGGTTTAGTTAGTCTTCGGTTGATTATGAGGGTATAGATCAGATTTGGTTAGGAAATCTTTGACTTTTGTGCTATTCCGTGCTAGCTGGAGGCTTTCTGCGCTCTACTGTGGTGTAGTATATCCTGCTCGTCCCTGGGGAGTCCCGCAATAGTGGTCTCGGCATGGTAGCTCATGTTATGTAGCGTCTGCTTATATTACGTTTGGATAGGTTAGGATAGTATATAGTTGACTTTCGTGCTATAGGCTGCTGCTGAGTAGGTTTCTATGCTCTACCTGGCCCTACCATACTCTGCTCGACTCTGGGGTGCAGTGATAGTGGTCTCGGCACGCTATATTGTATTAGGCAACGTTTGGTTAGCTTACGTTATTCTGGGATAGGCTTGGATAGCTTTGGCTTACGTGGTATGCACTGTTGTCCGGCAGATTTCTGCGTTCCACTGTGCTCTAGTACATTCTGCTTGGCCCTCTGGATTCATGCAATAGTGGTATCGGCACGTTAGGCTCAGTTAAGCTACGTTTGATTGTGTTACGATTTGTTACATTTGGAGGGGGTAGCTACGGCCCTTGTGCTATGCACTGCGATTCCATGGACCTCTGCGCTCTACTCTCCCCTAACATGTTCAGCTTGGCTCCTGGGAGGGCAGCAATAGTGGTCGCGGCAGGTTAGGTTAAGTTAAATTACGTTTGGTCATTTTCCGTTAGCATGGATAAGGTTTGGATTGCTTTGATTTTTCTGCTATACACTGCCGTTTTGTGGATTTCAGCCCATACTCTCCCCTAATATGCTCTGCATGGCCCTGGGGAGGCCACCAATAGTGGTCGCGGCTCGTTAGTTTGAGTTAGATTACGTTTAGTTCGATTAGGTTAGGTAGGGTCAGTATGGGATAGCTATGACTTTTGTGCTACACACGGCAATTCTATGAACTTGCGCGCCCTACTTTGTGCTATCGCACTCTGCTTGTCTCCGGGGATGCCAGGAATAGTGGCTGCGGCACGTTAGGTTGATGCATGTTACGCCTGGTTTGTCTTGGTTTGGTTAGGCTTGAATGGGATAGCTCTGACTTTTGTGCCACACATTGCAATTCTGTCGATTTCAGCGTCCTACATTGCTCTGCTATACTCTGCTTGGCTCACGTGAGGCCAGTAATAGTGGTCGTGGCCGCGCAGTGTGGCCAACGTTACGTTTGGTTATTTTACGTTTTTTCGGGTTAGAAGAGTGCAGCTTTGACTCTCGTGCTACACACTGCTACATGGCGAATTTCGGTGCTCTGCCGTGCTCTAATATGCTCTGCCTCGCTCTGCGCGTGCCAGCAATTGTAGTCGCGGCACGTTACTTTGAGCTATGTTACGTTTGGTTATGCTACGGTTTGTTCGGTTAGGAAAGGGTGGCTTCAACTTTTGTGCCATACACTGCAATTCGGTTGATTCTGTCGCCCTACTGTGCTCTAATACGCTCTGCTTTACGCTGAGGAGACGATAGATCGTTGCCGAGACATGTTACATTGTGTTAGTTTACGTGTGGTTAGATTACATTAGCATGGGTAGGGCTAGTGTATCTTTGATTTCTCTGCTATACATGGCTCTTCTATGTATTTCTGCGCCCTAATCTCCTCTATTATGTTCTGTATGTACCTGGGTAGACAAGCAATAGTGGTCGCAGCACGTTAAGTTGAGTCAGATTGCGTTTGGCTGTGTTATGTTTGGCTAGGTTGGGATGGGATAGATTTAGCTTTTGCGCTCTGCTCAGCTATTCGGTGGATTTTTGCAATCTGCTGCGCTCTAATGTGCTCTACTCTGGTTTGTGGAGGACAGCAGCATTGGTCTCGGCATGTTACTTTGAGTTAGGTTGCTTCCGGTTATGTTACGATTGGACAGGTTAGCTTTAATTTTTGCTCTAAACACCCATATTTGGTGGATTTCAACGCTTTATTGTGCACGAATATGATCTGCTTGCCTCTGTGGATGAGAGCAATAATGTTGGTGGCACGTATGGTTGAGTCACGTCACGTTTGCTTTGTTTAGGTTACGACAAGTTCGGTTAGAATGGCATTGTCTTTTGTGCTGTATACTGCTATACGCTGGATTCCTGCTTTCTACTGGTCTCTAGTACATTCTGCTTGGTTATTCGGTGGCCAGATTTAGTGGCCTTTGCACGTTATGCTGTGTTATGTCACGCTTACTTATATCAAGTTTGGATAGGTTAGGATAGGATAAAGTTGACTTTTGTGCCACACACCGCTGTCCGGAGGATTTTTACGTTACACATTGCTCTGATATACTCTGCTTGGCTCTGGGAAGGCCAGCAATACTAGTCTCGGCACTTCATGTTGAGTTACCCTACGTTCGGCTAGGTTAGGTTAGGACATGTTTGATGAATATGTCCTCCACTTCTTTACTATGCGCTGCAATGCGGTGGTTTACTGCGCTCTTCTGTACCCTAGCATATTCTGCTTCACTCTGGGGAGGCTTGTCATAGTGGTCTCGGCGTGATGGGTCTAACTATTGTACGTTTGGTTAGTTTAGGTTGCGTTCGGTTAGGTTAGGATATCTTCGACCTTTGTGCTAAATATTGCTGCTTGGTGGCTTTCTGCGCTCTACAGCGGTCTACTGTGCTCTGCTCAACTCTCGGGAGGCCGGCAATAGTGGTCGCGGCACGATATGTCGTGTTATGATACGCTCGGTCGGGTTAGGTTACAATGCGCTGGGTTAGGATAACTTTGCCCTTCGTGGTATAATCTGCTGCTCGGTGGAATTCTACGCTCTACTGTGCTCTAGTATGTCCTGCTTGGATCTGGGGAGTGCAGCAATAGCGGTCACGGCACGTTACGCTTATTTATGCTATGTTTGGTTATGTTCTGTTGGTTTGGGTTTGTCTCGGGTAGCTTTGACTTCTCTGATATACACAGTGATTAAATGGATTTCTGCGTTCTACTTTCCACTAATGGGTTCCGCTTGACTCTGGGAAGGTCAGCAGTAGTGGTCGCGGCACGTTACGTTGAGTAAGGATACGCTTGGTTATGTTACGGTTGGATATGCTACGAGAGGATAGCTTTGTCTTTAGTGCCATTGTCAGCTATTAGGTGGATTTCTGCTCCATGCAGTGCTTTAATGGTTCCAGCTTGCCCCTGGGAAGGCCAGCAGTTGTGGTCTCAGCACGCTATGTTCTGCCATGTCGCGTTCGGTTAGGTTCGGTTAGGATAAGTTTGGTCAGGATAGCATCTAGTTTTGTGCTGTACACTGCTGTTCGGTGCATTTCTGCGCTCTACTGCGCTCTAGCATGTCCTGCTTGGCTCTAGGTAGGGCAGTAATACCAGTCTCGGCACGATTGGTTGAGGTATTCTATGTTTGGCTATGTCCTGCTAGTTTTGGTTACGTTTGGGTAGCCTTGACGTTCCGGAAATACACAGCGATTTTATTCATTTCTGCGTTCTACTCTCCACTGACGTGTTCTGCTTGAGTCTGGGGAGGCCAGCAATAGCGGTCACGGCACGTTAGGTTGAGTTGCGTTACCTTCGGTTATGTTACTGTTGGTTATGTTAGGAAAGGATGGCTTTGACTTTAGTACTATAGTCTGATATTAAGTGGACTTCTGCTACATACAGTGCATTATTGTTTCCAGCTTGGCTCTGGGAAGGTCAGCAACGGTGGTCTCAGCACGATGCGCTGTGTCATATTACGTTCGGTTATGTTGGGATAGGATATGCTTTGTCAGGATAGCTTTAACTTTTGGTCTTTACACTGCTGTTCGACGGACTTCTGCGCTCCACCGTGCCCTACTATGTCCTGCTTGGCTCTGCGGAAGGCAGCAATAGCTGTCTCGGCACGTTGAGAGGGTTTACGCTATGTTTGGTTGTGTTCAGATGGTTTGGTTCCGGCTTGAGTAGCTTTGACTTTTTTGATATACACGGCGATTATATGGGTTCCTGTGTTCTACTATCCACTAGTGTGTTATGCTTGGCTTTGCGGCGGCCAGTAGTAGTGGTCGCGGCGCGTCAGACTGTATTTGGCTATGTCTGGTCGTGTTACGTTTGGCTCGGTTAGGAGATGATAGTTATTACTTTAGCGCTAAAGTCTGATATTAGGTTAATTCCTGCGCCATAGAGCGGTGTAATTCTTTCAGCTTGGCTCTGGCAAGGCCAGCATTGGTGGACTCTGCACCTTATATTGTTTCAGGCTACGTTCGGTTGTACTGGTTTACGGTAAGTATGGCGTGGATTGCTTCAACTTTTGAGCTGTGCAATGCTATTTGGCTGGTTCCTGCGCTCTACTCTCCTCTAGTACGTCCTGCTTGGCTCTGGGGAGAGCAGCAATTGCGTTCTCGTAACATTAGTTTGAGTTATGCTATGTTTGGTTATTTTCTGTTGGTTTTGTGTTGGGTACATGTAGCCTTGACTTTTCCGATATTCACTGCGATCCTATGAATGTCTGCCATCTACTCTCCGCTAGTGTGTTCTGCTTTGCTCTGTGGTGGCCGGTAATAGTGGTCGCGGCATGTTAGGCTGAGATACTTTACGTTTGATTATGCGACGAATAGTTAGGTTAGGAGGGGATCGCTTTGGCTTTAGTGCTATATTCTGTTATTAGGTGAGTGGGTGCGCCCTACTGTGCTCTAGTATCTTCAGATTAGCTCTGGCAACACCAGAAACAGTGGTATCGGCACGTCATGTTGAATCAGGTTATGTCCCTGTAGGTTGGGTTTGGCTAGGTTTGGACGGTGTAGCTTTAACTTATGTAGCTGTACATTGATAATCGGATTTCTGCGCTCTGTTGTACTCTACTATACTCTGCTCCACTCTGGGGAAGCCAGCAATAGTGGTCGCTGCACGTTAGGCAGAGCTACCTTACGTTTGGTTAGGTTAGGATAGGTCAGGCTGCGAGAGCGAAGATTTGTCTTTTTTGCTATATACTACATTTCGGTGGATTTTCCTCTCTGCATTGCTCTGCTATACTCTGTTTTACTCTGGAGGCCCGTAGTAGTGGTCCCGGCACGTTTGTTTGACATATACTACGTATCGCTGTGTTTGGTTCGGTTAACGTAGGAGAGTATAGCATTGACTTTTACGTTTACACTGCAATTCGGTAGATTTCTGCGCTCTGCCTTGCTGTCATACCCTCTGCTTGACTCTGGGGAGGCCAGCAATGGTGGACTCCGCAGGTAAAGTTCGGTTTTGCAAAGTATGGTTAGGCTATGTTAGCTTGGGGTAGCTTTGGATAGCTTTGACTTTCGCGGTATGCACTGCCATTCTGTAGATTTCAGCGCTCTACCATCCTCCGCTCGGCTTTGGGAATACAAGCAATAGCAGTCGCTGCTCCTTAGATTGTGTTAGGTTACGTTTGCGTATGTTACGATTAATTAGGTTTGTAGAGGGTAGCTTTGGCTTTTGTGCTATTCACAGTTATTCGGTTGGCGCTCCACTGTGCTCTAATATATTCTGCTTGTCGCCGGGAATGCCAGCAATTGTTTCCGCAGCACGTTAGGTTGAGTTATACTACGTTTGGTTAGGTATGGTTTGACTAGGTTGGGATGGGATTGCTTCAACTTTTGCGCTAAACACTTATACCCGGTGCACTTCTGCGCTCTACTGTGCTCTAGAATTTTGTGCTTGGCTCTGTGGAAGCTAGCAATAATGGTCGCGACACGTTAGTTTGGTATAGATAACGTTTGCATGTGTTACGTTTGGTAAGACTAGGACAAAATAGCTTTGCCTCTTATGCTATACAACGCTATTCGTTCGATTTCTGCGCTCTATTGTGTTCCAGTATATTCTGCTTCGCTCTGGGGAGGCCAGCAGAATTGGTCTCTGCACGTAAGTCTGAGATATGTTACGTTTGGTTAGGTTAGGGTAGGATAGCATTGACTTTTGTGTTACACACGGCTATTCCGTGGATTTCTGTGCTGTATATTGCCATAATATAATCAGCTCGACTCGGGGGATACCAGCAGTATCTGCCGTGGCACGACAGGTTGAGGTAGGTTACGTTCGGTAAGGTTAGGTTAGGCTTGGTTTGGTAAAGATGGCATACCCTTTTGCGTTATACACTGCTGTTCGGAGATTTCTGCTCTCTACTGTACTCTATCCTGATCTGCTTGGCTCTGGGGATGACAGCATGGAGGTCTCGGCTCGTTAGACTTAGTTATACTAAGTTTGGTTAGGCTAGGTTTGGCCAGGTTAGGTTAAGATATTTTTCACTTTCTTGCTATGAACTGCTTTTTGGTAGCTTTCTGCGCTCTAGGTTGCTCCAGTATACTCTGTTCGACTCTGAGAAGAACAGTAATAGTGGTCTCGAAACGTTAGATTCAGCTAGGCTGCGATTGGTTAATTTATGTTTGTCTGCGTCAAATATGGGCAGCTTTGTCTTTTCTGCTCTAAGTCGCAATGCCATTGATTCCGGAGGTCACGTCTCCACTAATATGCTCTGCATGGCGATGGGGAGGCCAGCAATAGTCGACCCGGCACGTTAGTTTCAGTCAGTCTACATTTGGTTAGGTTAGGTTAGGAGATGTTAGGTTACAATTTCTACGACTTTTGTGCTGTACGCTGCTATTTGGTGGCCTCCTGCGCCCCACTGTGCTCCAGTATATTCTGCTCGTCTCTGGGGAGGCCAGCAACAGTCGCCTCGGCACGTCAGGTTACGTTATGTTGCGTTTGCTTAAATTACGCTTTGATGGGCGAGGAGGGGGTAGCTTCGACTTTGGTGCTGCACACTGGTATTCCGCGGATTTCTGTTCTCTACATTGCTCCCCTTTACCCTGTTCGACCATCGGGATGAGAGCAATGGTGCTCGTGGCACGTTGGGTTGTGTTAAGTTACGTTCGGTTAGGTTAGGTTTGTATATGTTTGGTTATGGTAGCTTCGGATTTCATGCTGTTCATAGTTGTTCGGCGGGCTCCTACTCTCCACTGTGCTTTACTGTAATCTGCTAGACCCTGGGGAGGCCAGCGATAGTGGTCGCAGCAAGTTACGTTGTGTTTGGCTACGTTCGGATAGGTTATGTTTGTTCGGGTTAGGTTTGGATGCCTTTGACTTTTCTGCTGTACACTGCGGTTCTATGGATTTATGAGACATACTCTCGTCTAATATGTTCTGCTTGGCTTTGGGGAGGCTAGCAATACTGGTTGCGACACCATAGGTTGAGTTCTATTACTTTCGGTAGTTTTACGGTTTGTTAGGTTACGGCAGGATACGTTTGACTTTTACGCTATGCACAGATGTTCGGTGGATTCCTGCGAACTTCTGTGCTCCAATGTCATCTGCTTTGCTCTGGGACGGTCAGCAATCGTGGTGTAGGTACGTTAGGTTATGTTAGGTACGTTCCGCTATGTTCCGTTTGTTCAGGTTGGGATAGCGTAGCTGTGTCTTTTGTGCTGGAAACTGATACTCGGAGGATTTCTACGCTCTATATTGCTCTGATATTCCCTGCTCGGTTCTGGGCAGGACAGTAATGGAGGCTTCGGCACGTTGGGATTAGTTATACTACGCTTGGTTGGGTCTTGTTGGGTCCTGCTATGATAGGATATATTATTGCTGTACAATGCTATTTGGTGGCTTTCTGCGCTCTAATGTGTTCTACTGTACTCTGCTCGAACTTGCGGATGCCAGCAATGGTGGTCGTGGCGCAACTGGAATTGTTACGCCACGTTTGGTAATGTTGCGATTGGTTGGGTTTGGGCCAGGTAGCTTTGACTCTTGTGCTATGCACAGCTATTCGGCGGTTTTCTACACTCTACGCTGCTCCACTGTATCCTGCTCGACTCTGGAGAGGACAGTAATAGTTGTCACGGCACGATAGCTTGAGATAGTTTACGGTAGGTTAGCTTATGTTTGTTTGGGTTAGGTACGGATAGCTTTGACTTTCGCGGCATGAACTGTAACTCGGAGAATTACTGCGCTCTACTCTGCTCTAGTACGTTCTGCTTGTCTCCGAGGAGGACAGCATTAGTGGTCTCAGCAAGTTAGGTGGAGTAAAATTGCGTTTGGTTACGTTAGGTAAGGTGGTTCTAGGCTCGGATACCTCTGACATATGCGCTAAACCCCGATATTTTATGGTCTTCTGTGCTGTAATGTTCTCTATCATATTCTGCTTGTCTATGAGGAAGCCAGCAATAGTGGTCGCGGCAAGATAGCTTCAGCTAGGCAACGTTTGGTTAGGTTATGTAAGTGCGGGTTAGGCTTGGATACCTTCGACTTTTGTGCCGTACACTGCTATTCTATCGGTATCTGCGAACTGCGTTGCTCTACTAGCATCTGCTTGTCTCTGGAGAGGCAAGCGGTAGTGGTCGTGGCAAGTTTGGTTTATAAATGCTACGTTATGCTTGGCAGTGTTTGGTCATGTTTGGTGAGGATGGCTTTGACTTTTCTGCTACAGAATACTATTCGGTTGATTTCTACGCTGTGCCGTGCTCTAGTATATTCTGCCTGGCATTGGGGATGCAAGCAGTATTGGTCTCGGTACGTTGAGTTGAGTTACGCTGCGATCGGTTAGGTTACGTTTGGTTACGTTAGGACAGAGTAGGTTCGACATTTGTGCTATACGCTGGTATTAGGTGGATTTCTGCCTTCTACGGTGATCTATTCCCGCCTGCATTGATCCGGATAGCCTTGCAATAGTGGCCGCGACGCGCTAGGATGGCTAACGTTACGTTCGGTTAGGTTAGGTTTGTTTGCGTTAGGTTAGGATATCTTTGACTTTCGTGATATACACAACCATTCTATATACCCCTGCTCTCTACTCAACTTTAATATGCACTGCTTCGTGGTGGCGAGGCCAGCAATTTTGTGCTAGGCGCCTTAGGTTGGGATTGGTTACATTTGATTATGTTAGGTTAGACCAGGTTAGGTTAGGGCATTTCCTACTTTTTGCTGTACACAGCTATTCGGGCGATTTCTGCGTTTTACATTGCTCTCCTATACCCTGCTTAGTTCTCGAGAGGCCGGCAATAGCCTTCCTGACAAGTCAGGTTGGGTCACGTTACGTCTGCTTATGTTGCGATTGGTTAGGTTGGGATAGGGTAACGTTGTCTTCTGTGCTACACATTTCTATTCGGTGGATTTCTGGGATCTTTATTGCTCTACTATACTCTGATAGGCTTTGGGGATACCAGGAATAGCGGTCGTGGCACGGTATGTTGTGTTATGTTACGTTTGGTCTGGTTAGGTTAGGTTGCGTCTGGTTAGGACGGATTTGACTTTTGTGTTATGTACTGCTATTCGGTTGATTCCTGTATCCTGCGTTGCTCTACCGAACACTGCTCGACTCTGCGGTGGCCAGTAATTGTGGTCTCGTCACGTTACGTTGACTTACGCTAGGTTTGGTTTGGTTATGATAGTTTGTGTTAGGTTAGGATGGCATTGACTTTCATGGGATACGCTGTTATTCGGTAGACTTCTGCGCTCTACTCAGCTCTAGTATATTCTGCTCGACTCTGGAGGGGCCAACAATTGTGGCCGTAACACGAAAGTTTGGATCAGGTTACGTTTGGCAAAGTTAGGTTCGGTAACGGTAGGGCATGTTAGCTCCGACTTTTGGGCCTCGCACTGACATTCGGCGGATTTCTGTGCACTAAGCTGCCCCAATATGCGCTGCTTACCTCTGAAGATGCCAGCAACGGTGAACTCGCCACGTTAGGCTGGTCTACGCTACGTTTGGTTAGATTAGATTAGGTTAGGTTAGGTTAGGTTGGTATAGTTATGACTTTTGCGGTACACACTGCAATCCTCTGCACTACTTTGACCTACTGCTCTCTATGATATTCTGCTTGCCTTCGGGGAAACTAGCAATAGTGGTCGCGACACGTTGCATTTAGCTATTGAACGTTTGGTTTTGGTCGGTTGGGTATGGCTTGGTTAGGATGGCTTTGACTCTTGTGCTGTACACTGCTATTCGTTGCACTTCTCCGCTCTACTGCGATCAAATATTCTCTGCTTGGCTATGGGGAGGCCAGCAGCAGTGGTCTCAAAACGTTAGGCTGTGTTATGCTGCGTTTGCTTTTGTAGCTTTTGGCATTGTTGGGATAGATTAGCTTTGACTTTTGTGTTATGCACCGGTGCAGAGTGGATTTCTGCGCTACACTGTACGCCCATATATTCTGCTTGGCTCAGGGGAGACCAGCATCTGCGGTCCTGGCTCGTTAGGTTGTGCACGGTTACGCTTGGTTAAGTTATGTTTGGTTAATTTTCGGTAGCATGGCATTTACTTCTGCGTTATACGCTGCTATTCCGTCGATTCCTGTGCACTGCATTGCTGTACTAGCATCAGCTTGCCTCTGGGGAGGCCAGCAATAGCGGCCGTGGTACGTTTGGTTTAGTTAGGTTACATTTGGTTCGGTTAGGTTGGTTTTGAATTTTGTGCTATGCACTGCTGTTCATCGGATATTTGCGCTCTACATTGCTCTACTATACTCTGCTCGACTCTCGGAAGGACAGGAATAGAGGCCCCGGCAGGCTATGATTAGCTAGGCTACGTTTGGTTAGACTACGTTAGCTTGCGTTAGGTTTGGATGCTCACGACTTGCGTGATACACGCTGCCATTCTATGGATTTCTGCGTTCGGCTCTCCTCTGATATGCTCTTCTTGGCGATGGGGAGGACAGCAATTTTGTAGCAGGCACGTTAGGTTTGGTTAGGTTACGTTTGGATATGCTACGTTTTGTTAAGTTAGGACAGGATAGCTTCGATTTTTGCGATATAAACAGATAATCGTTGGATTTCTGCTCTCTACTGAGCTATAACATGCTCTGTTTGGCGCTGGGGAGGGCAGCAGTGGTGGTCTCGGCTGTTTGGTTGAGTTACGGTGCGTACGTTTAGTTTAGGCTGCGTTCCGCTAGGTTAGAGTAGCTTAGGGTTTTGCGCTACACCCTGCTATTCTATGGATATCTGCGCTCTTCTGTACGCTTTCACACTCTGCTTGTTTCTGTGAACGCCAGGAATTGTGCCCTCTGCTCGTTAGGTAGATTTATGTTACGTTTGGTTAGGTCATGTTTGGTTATATTTGGTTACGATAGCTTCGACTTTTGTGCTCTACGCGGCTATGCGGACGATTTCAGAGTTCTACTTTTCTCTGCTATACTCTGCTTAGTTCTCGTGAAGCCAGCAGTAGCGTTTGTGGCACGTCAGTTTGGGTTACGCTACGTCGGCTTATGTTACATATGGCTAGGTTAGGGTAGGATAGTTTTGACTTTGTGCTGCACACAGCTATTCGGTGGGTTAATGCTTATGTTGCATATGGCTAGGTTAGGGTAGGATAGTTTTGACTTTGTGCTGCACACAGCTATTCGGTGGGTTACCTTAGCCGCGGACACAATTTTTGGCCTCCACAGAGCAAGGCGCATCATACTTCATCACAGTGGTGCGCCGAAATTCACCGAATAGCATTGTGCAGCACAAGAGTCAAAGAAATACTAGCCTAACATAACCAAACATAACATAACCAAACGTAACCTGTCCCAAACAAACGTGCATAGACCGCTACTTCTGACTACCACGGAGCCTGACAGAACATAGTAGAGCACACTAGAGCGCACAAATCCGCCGCATTGCAGTGTAAAGCACAAAAGTCGGAAATACGCCAGCCTAATCTGACCCAGCCGGGATAGGATAAGATAGTTACGACCTTTGTGCTGCACACCGCATTTCTATGGACCTCTATGCCCTACTGTGCGCTATCGCAATCCGCTATTCTCCGCGGACGCCGGCAGTAGTGGTCGCGACCCGCTAGGCTGAGTTATTTTACGTTTGGATATATTACGTTTGGTTGCGTCAGGATAGGATAACTTTGACTTTTGCCCTATACACTTCTATTCAGTGGACTTCGGCGCCCTACTGCGCTCTAGTTTATTCTGCTTAGCACATGGGACCACAGTAATAATGGTCTCGCTAATATAGGTTGAGATGCGATAGGTTTGGCTTGGTTACTTTAGCTTTGGTCAGATTTGGACAGCTTCGACCTGTTTGCTATACGCTGCGACACTATGTATCCCTGCGCTCTACTCTCCTCTACTATGCTCTGCTTGGCTCCCCGGAGGCCAGCAATACTGGTCGCGGCAAGTTAGGTTGAGTTATATTATGTTTGGTTGTGCTAGGTTATTCTGCGTTAGGCTATTATAGCTTAGACTCTTGTGCTCAACACTGCAGTCCTATGTGCCTCTGCTTTCTACTGTGCTCTATCGTACTATGATTGCCTCTACGGACGCCAGGAATAGTGCTCTCAAATGTGCCTCTGCTTTCTACTGTGCTCTATCGTACTATGATTGCCTATACGGACGCCAGGAATAGTGCTCTCGGCACGTTACGTTTTGTCATGTTACATTTAGTTAGGTTAGGTTAGGTGAGGTTTGGTCAGCATATCTTTGACTTTTGCGCTATACACTTCTATTCCGTGGATTGATTCGCTCAACATTGCTCTACTGTGCTCTGCTCGGCTCTGAGGTGGCCATTAATAGTGGCCACAGCAATCTCAACATTGCTCTACTGTGCTCTGCTCGGCTCTGAGGTGGCAATTAATAGTGGCCACAGCAGGTTAGGTTGCGTTAGGCTACGTTAGGTTAGGACATGTTTGTTTGTGTTAGGTTTGCATAGTCTTGTCTTTCGTGGAATGCACTGTTATTCGGTGGTTTCTCCGCTCTGCTGCGCTGGAATGTACTCTGCAAGTCCCTGGGGTATCCAGCAATAGTGGTCGCGGCTCCTTATGTTGAGTTAAGCTCCGTTTGGCTAGGCTATACTCGTCTGCGTTAGGCTTGGGTTGCTATGACTTTTCTGCTGTACTCTGAGGTTCTATGCACTTCTGCTCCCTACTCACCTCTAAAGTAATCTGCTTGGCTTTGGGAGGCCAGCAGTATTGATCGCGTTACGTTTGGCTCAGTTATGTTGCGTCTGATTGCTCTTCGATTGGATTTGTTATGAGATGCTAACTCCGACTTTTGTGCTGTACACTGCTATTCGGCGGATTTCTGCACTCTACTACGCCCTAATAGGTTCAGCTCGGCTCTTGAGGGGTCAACAATGGTGGTCTCGGCATGTAAGTTTGAGTTTGGTTACGTTTGGCTTGGTTAGGTTAGTTTGGGTAAGGTTAGCGTGTGTTTGACTTTTCTGCTACACACCGCCCCCACATGGACTTCTGCGCCCAACTCTCATCTGATATGTTGTGCTTGGCGATGAGGAGGCCTGCAATAATGGTCTAGGCACGTTAGGTTGGATTATGTTACTCTTAGATATGTCACGTTTGGTTAGGTTATGACAGGATAACTTTGACTTTTGCGCTATATACTTCTATTTGGCGTACTTCTGCACTCTACTGCGCTCTAATGTGTTCTTCACGGAACTGGAGTTGCCAAAAATAGTGGTCTCGGCACGGTACGCTTTGTTAGTCTACGTTTGGTTAGGTTTGGTTAGGTCGCGTTCGGTGGCGATGTATCTGACTTTTCCGCTATACGCTGCTATTAAGCAGCACTCTGTGATCTACTATGCCCTAGTATATGCTGCTTGGCTGAGGGGTTTCCAGCAATAGTGGTCTCGGCACATTAGGTTATGTCAGGTAGCGTTTGTTTGTATTACGTTCGAACAGGTTTGGAAAGTATAGGAGTGAAGTTTATGCCATGCACTGCTATTCGGCGTATTTCTCTGGTCGACTCTGGAGTGTGCTGCGATAGTTGTCATGTCATGTAAGGTTGAGTTAGGCTACGCTTGGTTAGGTTACGTTTGTTTGTTTTAGGTCCGGATAGCTTTGACTTTTGTCGTATACACGGTTATTATGTGGGCTTCTGCACTCCACTGTCCTCTACTGGATTCTGCTTGGCCCTGGGGCTTCCAGCAGTAGTAGTCGCGGCTCGTATCTTTAGTTAGGCTACGTTTGGTTATGTTACGTTGGCTATGGTTAGGCATGGATAGCTTCGACTTTTCTGCTGTACACAGCGACTCTATGTATTTCTGCTCTCTACTCTCCTCTAACAAGCTCCGCATGGTTCAGGGGAGGCAAGAAATAGTGGTCGCTTCACGTTAGGTTCAGTTATGTTTCGTTCGGTTGCGTTAGTATCGTGTACGTCAGGAGGGCGTATGTTCACCTTTTGTGGTATACACTGCCATTGGGCGGATTTGTGCACTCTACTGTGCTCTAATATGTTTAGCTTCACCCTGGAAAAGATAGCAACAGTGATATCGGCACATTATGTTGAGTTCTGTTACGTTCGGTCTGTTTGTATGCGGCCAAGTTAGGTTAGGGTATCTATGACTCTGGTGCTTGCACTGTAGTGCGGCTGATTTCCGCTCTCTACTGCGCTCTGGCATATTCTGATTAGCCCGCGGAGGTTGGCAAAAGTGTTCTAGGCACGTGAGGTTGTGTTAGGTTAGGTTCGGTTTTGTTACATTGGTTAGGTTAGGCTAGGGTAGCGATGACTTTTGTGCTGTACACTGAAAGTCGGTGGATTACTGCGCTTTTCTGCGCTCAAGTAGGCTCTGCTTGGCTCTGGGGAGGCCAGCAATAGTGGCCTTGGCACCTTAGGTTGTGTTAGCAAACGCTTGGGTTGGTTATATTAGTTTGAGTTAGCTATGGGTAGCTTTGAATTCCGTGGTATACGCTACTGATCGGTGGAATACTGCGCTCTACTATGCTCAGTACGGCCCTGGGAAAGCCAGCAATAGCAGTCGCGCCTCCTTAGGTTGTGTTACGTTACGGTTGGGTATGTTACGATTGGTTAGGCTTGTCGATAATAGCTTAGACTCTTGTGCTATACACAGTTATTCGCTGGGTGCCTGCGATCTACTCTGCTCCAATATGTGCTGCTTGTCTCTGGCAGGCCAGCATCAGTGGCATCGGCACGTTACGTAGAGTCAGGCTACGTATGGTTAGGCTAGGTCAGGTCAGGCTAGGTTACGATACCCCTGACTTCTGTGCTTCACACAGCAATGCGGCGGATTTCTGAGCTCTACTGCACTCTAGCATACTTTGGTCGGCTGTGTTAAAGTCAGGAAGGGTGGTCTGGGCAGGTTAGGTTGAGTTAGGTCACGTTTGGTTAAGTTACATTTGGTTAGGTTAGGCCAGGATAACTTTGACTTTTGTGCTATAAACTGCTGTTCGGCAGACTTCGGCGCTGTGCTGTCTTTTAATATGCTATGCTTGGCTCTGAGGAGGCCACCAGTTGTGGTCTCGACACGTTAGGCTGATTGATGCTACGTTTGGCTAGGTTAGATTTGATCGAGTTAGGTTAGGACATAATAGACTATTATGATTTGCGGTGCTATCTGGTGGCTCTCTGTGCCGTACTGTGCTCGAGAATATTCGGCTTGGCTCTGGGGATTCTAGCAATGGTGGTCTCGGCACGTTCGCTTATGTTTGGGTACGTCTGAATATATTACGTTTGGATGCTTTGGGACAGAATAGGCATGTCTTTGTGCTAAACAATGCTATTCGGTGGATTTCTGCACTCTACTGCACCCAAGTATGTTCTGCTTTGTTCTGTGGAAGCCGGTGATAGTAGTCTCGCCATGTTTGGCTGATATACGCTACGCTTGGTCAGGTTACGTTAGCTAAGGTTAGGTTTGGATGGCTGCGACTTTTCTGCTATGCACTGCGATTCTATGGGTTTCTGCTCCCTACCCTCCTATATTATGCTCTGTTTTGTTCTTTGGAGGCCAGCAATACTGGTCGCGTCAGGTTAGAAAGTGTTAGGTTCCGTTTGGTTACGTTTCGTTCTGCGAGGTTAGGAAAGGATAGCTTCGACTTTTGCGCCGTACACAGCTATACGTTGAATTTCTGCGATCTAGTGTGCTGTAGTGTGCCCTGTCTGGCTCTGGCGAGGCCAGCAATGGCGGTCTCAGCACGCTAGGTTGAGTTAGGTTGCGCTAGGCTTCGCTAGGTTAGGGTAGGTTCGGTTGGCGAAGCTTGGACTATTGAGATATACACTGCTATTCGGCCGATATCTGTGCATTGCATTGCTCCACTGGCATCTGCACGCCTCTGTGGAGGCCAGAAACGGTGGCCGTGGCACGTATGTTTCAGTTAGGCTACGTTTGGTTATGTTAGGTTTCGTTGCGTTCGGCTAAGTTGGCTTTGACTTTTGTGTCATACACTGCTATTCGGCGGACTTCTACGCTCTGCTGTACTCTAGCGTATACTGCGTGGCTATGGGGACGCCAGCAGTATTGGTCCCGGCACATAAGTTTGTGCTCAGTTGCGTTTGGCTACGCTACGTTTGGCAAGGTTTGGTTAAGATAGTCTTGACATTTGTGCTACACACTGCTATTCTATGGACTTCTGCGCTCTCATCAGCGCTGTCGCATTCTGCTTGTCTCTGTGGACGCCAGGAGTAGTGCTCTCGGCACGTTATGTTGAGTATGTCCATGTCGGGCAAGGTAACGTTAGCTTGTATTAGGGTAGGATACCTTTGGCTTTTGTGCTGTACACTGCAGTGCGGTGTAGTAGTGCGTTCTACTTTTCCCTAGCATATGCTGCTTAGATCTGAAGGAGCAAGAAATAGTGTTCCAGGCCCGCTATGTGGTGCTAGTCTGCCTTCTGCTACGTTAGGTTTGGTTACGTTAGGATAAGTTAGCTGCGACTATTGTGCAGTGGACTGCGATTTTATGGATTCCTGCGCTCTGCACTCCTGTAATATATTCTGCTTGGCACTGGCGAGGGCAGTAATAATGGCCTCAGCACGTTAGAATGAGTTAGGCTTCGTTTGGTTGTGTTACGCTTCGTCAGGTTAGCATAGGATATCCTAGTCTTTCGTGCTATACACTCCTATTCGGAGGATTTCTGCGCTCTTCGTTGCCCTACTATACCCTACTCGACTCTGGGAAGGCCAGAAATAGTGGCCGCAGCACATTATGTTGCGTTCTGTTAAGTTTGGCCCGCTAAGGTTAGGTTAGGTTTCGTTAGGATAACAATGACTTACGTGCTACACACTGATATCCGGCGGCTTTCTGCGCTCTGCTTTGCTCTACTATATTCTGCTTGGCAATGGTGCGGCTAACAACCGTGGTCTCGGCACGTTGGTTTGCACTATGCCACGTTCGGTTATAGGACGATTGGATAGACTAAGATAGGGTAGCTTCGTCTTTTGTGCTATACGCAGCTATTCGGTGGATTTCTATGTCCTACTGTGCTCTAGTATGTTCTGCTTGGTTCTGGGGAGGAGAGCAGTAGTGTTCTCGGCACGTTAGTATGAGTTATGTTACATTTGGTTAGGTTACATTAGGCTTAGTTCCGTTAGGGTGTTATTGTCTTTCGTGCTGTACACTGCTATTCGGTTGGCTCCTGCGGTCTACTGTGCCCTACTATATTCTGCTCGGCCGTGGGTAGGCCAGCAATAGTCCTTGCGGAACGTTATGTTGAATTAGGCTACGTTTGGTTAGGTTAGGAATGGTCTCGTTATGTTAAGGTATCTTCGACTTTTGTGCTATAAACTGTGATATAGCGGATTCCTGCCCTCTGCTACGCTCTAGTACATTCTGCTTGGCTCTGGCGATTACAGCAAGAGTGTCCTCGGCACGTTAGTCTGAATTGGGTTACGTTCGGTTAGTTTACGTTCGGTTAGGTTAGGATATGCTAGCTTTGACTGTTGCGCTATACACTGCGAGTCGATGGACTTCTGCGTTCTACGTTGCTCTAATATGCTCTGTTTGACTATGAGGAGGATAGCTATAGTGGGTACGCACGTTTGTCTGAGTCATGTTACGCTTGGTTACGTTATGTTTGGTTAGGTTAGGACAGGGTAGCTTCGGATATTACGCTGCAAACCTCTATTCGGTGGATTTCTGCCCTCTTCTCTGCTGCAGCAAATTTTGCATGTCTCTGGGTAGGCCAGCAATAGTGTCCACAGCACGTTAGGATGGGTTCGGTAAGGTTCGTTCATGTTACTGTTGGTCAGGTTAGGACAGGGATGTTTTGAATTTTGTGCTAGACACTGAAATGTGGCAGATTTCTGCGGTCTACTCTTCTCTAGTGTATTCTGCTTGGCTGTGTGGATGCCAGCAAAAATGTTCTCGTAACGATAGGTTGAATTATGTTACCGATGGTTATGGCAGGCTTGGTTACGCTAGGATAGGATGGCTAAGACTTATGTGTTACACACTGATATTCGATGGATTCCTGCGATCTACTGTGCTCTAGCATTTTCTGCTAGTCCGTGGGGAGGCCAGCAATTGTGGTACCGGCACGTTTGATTTTGATTCGTTACGTTTGGTTATGTGACGGTTTGCTGTGTTAGGGTAGGATATATTTATCTTTTATGCTACACACTGCTATTCGGTGGATTTCTGCAGTTTACTCTCCTCTAACATGTTCCGCATGGCTCTGTGGACTACAGCTATATGCGTCTCATCTCGGTGGTTGAGTTATGTTTCGTTCGGTTACGATACGTTTGGTTAGGTTAGGACAGGATATCTTTGACTTTTCAGCTGTACACTGCCGTTCCGTGGTTTTCTGCACTCTACCGTGCTCTAGTATGTTTTCCTTGGCCATGGGGAGGGTAGCAATGGTTGTTTCGGCACGTTACGTTGAGTAAGGCTGCGCTCGGTTATTTTAGGTTGTTTCAGGTAATGTTTGGACACATCTGGCTATTGTGCTATACATTTCTCTGCGGCGGATATCTGCGCCCGACTGATCTCTAGTATATTCTGCTTGGCCCTGGGTAGCCAGCAACATTGTACACGGTACATTGGGCTGCGGTGTGTAACGCTCGGTTACGTGACGATTGGCTACGTTATGATACGGTCGCTTTGACTTTCGTGCTATACACTGCTATTCGGTGGATTTCCGCGCCCAACTGTGCTCTTGTGCGCTGTACTTGGCTCTGTGTCTTCCAGCAATAGTGGTGTCTGATAGTTTGTTTGAGAGATGTTACATTATGTTAGGTTATGTTACGCTAGTTTCGGTTAGTATAGCTTTGAGTTTCGTAGTATACATCACACTTCCGTAGACTTCTGCGTACCACTGTGCTGCACTACGTTCTACTTGACCGTTGGGAGGCCAGCAATAGTTGCCGCGGCACGGTGGGTTGTGCAGTGTTACGATTGCATATGTGAAAGCTGGTTACGTTAGCGAAGGATAACTTCAAATTTTGTGCTACACAATGACATTCGGTGGATTCCAGCGTTCAACTGCACTCTACTATGTTCTGCTTGGCCCTGGGGTGGCCAGCAACAGTGTTCTCGCTAAGTAAGTTTGAATCAGGTTCTGTTTGTTATATTACGCTTGGTTAGGTTATGATGTGGCAGCTTCGACTTCTGTGCTATACACTGCCATACGGTGGATCTCTACGATTTACTGCGCTTTAATATGTTCCGCTTGGCCCTGTGCAGGCCGCCAATTGTGTCTGCGGCGCGTTAGTTAGTGTTCGGTTACGTACGATTTCGTCACGTTTGGCTAGGTTAGGATAGGGTAGCTTTGAATTTTGTGCTGTACACTGCAGTTCTATGGATATCTGCGCTACACTCTCCTTTAAAACGCTCTGCATGGCTTTATGGATTGCAGCAATGGAGGTCTCGTCACGTTGGGTTGTGTTAGGTCACGTTTGCTGTTGATACGTGTGGTTAGGTCAGGAGAGACTATCTCTGACTTTTGTGCTATACACAACTATGCCACGGCTCTCTACGCTTTACTGTACACTAGTATGTTCTACTTGGCCCTGGGGAGGCCAGAGGTAGTTATCTCGGCACGTTACGTTTGGTTAGGGAACGTTTCGTTAGCTTAGGTTAGGTCAGGAAGGTATGAACGTATTTGACTTTCGCGCTATACACTGCAATGCCGAAGATTTTTGCTCTCGACTGTTCTCTAGTACCTTTTGCCTGGCTCTGGTGATGCCATCGGTACTGGCCCCGGCGCGTATGGTTAGTTTACGTTAAACCATGTAAGATCTGAGTATCTTTGACTTTCTTGCTGTTCACTGCAATGCGGCAGCTTTCTGCGCTCTAGCTTGCACTAATACGCCCTGATTGGCTCCCGGGTGGCCAGCAATGGCCGCCTCGCCACGTTAGGTTGCGTTATGTGTTGTTTTTTTACGTTACAGTTAGCTATGGTAGGGCAGGGTAGTTTCGAATTTTGTAATATACGCTGCGATATACGCCGTAATATTCTATGCTTGGCCATGGCGAGGCCAATACAGTGGTCTCGGCACGTTATGTTTAGTTATGCTGCGCTTGGCTAGTTTAGGGTGGTTCAGGTAATGTCTGGATATATCTGGCTATTTTGCTTTACACCGCAATTCGGCGGATTTCTGGGCCCTACTGATCTCTGGTATACTCTTCTTGGCTCTCGTTGGCCAGCAACAGCGTTTACGCAGCGTTGGTTTAAATTAGGATCCGTTTGGTTACGTTAGGACAAGACAGCTTTGGCTCTAGCGCTATACACTGCTGATCGGTGGATTCCTGCGCTCTACTGTGCCTTAATATCTTCTGCTTGGCCCTGGGAGGCCAGCTATAGTGGTCGCGGGACGTTGGGTACTGTTAGGTTACGTTAGATTATATGACTATTGATTATGTTAGGGAATGGTAGCTATAACTGATGTGTTATACTCTGCTATTCGGTTGATTTCTGCGTTCTGCTGTGCTCTCATACGTTCCGCTTGGTTCTGGTGAGGCCAGGAACAGTATTCTCGCCACGTTAGGTTGTATTATGTTACGTTCGTTATGTACGCTTGCTTAGGTTATGAAGGGATGGCTTTGACTTTCGTGCTATACACTGCTATAAGGTGGATTTCTGCGGCCAACGCTGTTGTAATATAAGGAACATGACTCCGCGGTGGCCAGAAAAAGCGTTCGCGGCACGTTAGATTTTGTTATGTTACTGTTGCTTATGCTACAATTGATTAGGTTAGGCGAGGTATCTTCGACTATTGTGCGGTACGCTGCTTTTCGGTGGATTTCTGCGCTCTACTGCGCTCTAGTATGTTCAGCTTGTCTCCGGGGCGTCCAGCAATATTGGCTGCGGTACGTCAGGTTGAGCTATGCCATGTTTGTTTATGTTATGTATGGTGTGGTTAGGACAGCATAGCCTAGACGTCTATGCTATACAATGCCACCCCCACATTTCTTCGGACAACTGCGTCCAAATATCCTCTGCTTGGCCCTGGGCAGGCCAGCGATAGTGTTCTCGCCGCGTTAGATTCAGTTAGGCCAGGTTTGCATATGACTAAATTGGCTACGTTCGGACGGAATATCTTAGACTTTCGTGCCATTCAATTGTATTCGATGGATTCCTGTGCCCTAATGCGGTATAATATGTTCTGCTTGGCTGTGGGGTGGGAAGTAACAGTTGTCTCGGTCCGTTTGGTTAAGTTATGTTACTTTTCGTTAGGTTGGGCTAGTAAGGCTTGGTTAGGATCTCTTTGGCTTTTTTGCTTGACACTGCTGTTCGGTAGATTTCTTCGCTCTACATTGTTCTACTATACTCTGCTCGACTCTGGAGAGGCGGGAAATACCGGCCGCGATACGCTTGGTTGAGTTAGGTCACGTTTGGTTAGGCAAGATTAGGCTAATTTTGGCAAAGATAGCTTTGACTTTCGTGCTATACACTGTTATTCGGTGGATTTCATTGCTTTACCGTGCTGTATTATATTTTTGGTTATGTTAGGCTATGAGAGGTTATGCTAGGTTATCCACGGCTTCTGTGCTATTCACTGCAGTGCGCTGGATTTTTGGGCCCAACTGTGCTCGAGTACACTCTCATTGGCTCTCGCCATGCCAGCAATGGTGGTCTCGGCAAGTTAGGTCGAGCTATGCCACGTTTGGTTGTGTCACGCTTGGTGAGGTTAGGACAGGATTGTTTAGTCATCTGTGATGTACACTGGTATTCAGTTGATATCTGCACTCCAATGTGCTCTAATATTCTCTGCTTGGCTCAGGTGTGGCCAGCAATAGTGGTCTGGGAGCGTTAGGTTTAGTTAGGCTACGTTTGCGTAAGACAATTTTAGTTACGTTAGGATAGATTAGCTTAGACTTTGTGCAATTCACCTCCATTCGGTTGATTCCTCCGCTCTACATTGTCCTCATATACTCTGCTCGACTCTGGGGAGGTCATAAATATTGGCCTCTTCACAATGTGTTGTGTTGCTCTACGTTTTGATATGTTAGGTAAGGTCAGGTTATGTCAGGGTATGTTTGACTTCTGTGCTATACAGTGCAGCGCGTCGGATTTTTGCGCTCTGCTGTCCTCTAGAATATTCTGTTTGGCTCTCTGGTGGCCTGCAATAGTGGTCTCGGCACGTTATTTTGAGTTTAGCTCCGTTTGCATATGTTACGTTTGGTTAGGTTCGGATAGGCTACCTTGTCTTTTGTAATATACACACCTATTCCGTGGACTTCTACGCTCTAATGTGCTCTAATATGCCCTGCCTGGCCTTGGTTAGGCCAACAATATAGACCTCGTCACGTTATGTTTAGTCACACTGCGTTTGATTAGGTTAGGTTAGGTCATGTTAGGTTAGGGTACGTTTGACTTTTGTGCTATACACTGCAATGCGTTTGATTTCTGCGCTCCACTGTGCCCTGGTATATTCATTATGGCTATGCGCATGCCAGCAATGGTGGCCTCGGCACGATATGTTGAGCTTTGCTGCGTTCGGTTGTATTACGTATGGCGAGGTTAGCATGGGATAGTTTAGTCTTCTGTGCTATGTATCGCTATCCCCCGATTTCAGCGCCCTACTGCCCTCTAATACTTTCTGCTTGGCGCTGCGGAGGCCAGCAATAGTGGTCTCGGAGCGTCATGTTGCGTTATGCTGTGTTTGTTTGGGTTAGGTTAGGTCAGGTTATGTCAGGGTATCTTCAACTTTGTGTTATTAACTGCAATGCGGAAGATTTTTGCGATCTGCTGTGCCCTAGTACATTCTCCTTTTCTCTGTGGATCTCAGCAGTAGTGGCCCCGGCACGTTAGGTTGAGCTAAGCCACGTCTTGTTTTGTTACGTCTGGTGAGGTTAGCACAGGATAGTTTAGACATCTGTGCTATAAGCTGTTATCCTCCGACATCTGCGCTCTACTGCATTCTAATGTTCTCCGCTTGGCTCTGTGAAGGCCAGCGATATTTGCGGCGGCACGTTACGTTGAAGTATGCTTCGTATGTTTAGGTTATGTTAGCATAGGTTAGGTATGGATAGAAATGAGTTTTGTGTTATACACTGCGATTCCATGGGCTTCTACTCGCTATTGTCCCCTAGTAAGTTCTGCTCGACAATGCGGAGGACAGAAATAGCGGTCGGTGTACGTTAGGTTGAGTTATATTACGTTTGGTTTTGTTGAGATGGGATATATTAGGAGAGGGTAGCTTCAACTTTTGTGCTGTACACTGCTATTCGGTGGACATCTGCCCTCCAGTGTGCTCTAGTATTTTCTGCTTGGCTCTGCCGCGGCCAGAAACGGTGTTCTCGGCATGACAGTTTGAGATTTGCTACATTCGGTTACGTTACGTTTGGTGATCTTAGGATATGATAATTCAGACTTTTGTGCGACACTTTGCTATGCGCGAGCTTCTGCGTGCCACTGTGTTCTAATATTGTCTGCTCTGCTCTGAGGAGGCCAGCGATGGTGATCTCGGCACGATAGGCTGGGTTAGGTTACGTTTGGTTAGGTTGTATTAAGTAAGGTTAGGTTAGGGCACCTTCGACTATTGTGCTATTCGCTGCAATGCGGTGGATTTATGCGCACTACGTTCCGTCAGTGCACTCTGCTTGTCACTGTGGAGGTCAGCAATATTTGTGTAGTCCTGTCAGGTTGAGTTTGGTTTCGTTTAGATATGTTACGTTTGGCTAGGTTGGGACAGGCTACATCGACTCTTTCGCTTTACACTGTTATTCCGCGGCTTTCTGCGATCGGCTGTGCTCTACGGCATTCTGCTGGGCTCTGCGGATCCCACCAGTAGTGGTCGCGGCACGTTATATTCAGTTACGCAACGTTCGGTTAGGTTACGTTAGGTCAGGTTTGGTTCGTATATTCCCCACTTCTGCAATTTATACTTGTATTCGTTGGACTACTGAGCCCTACATTCCTCAACTATAGTCTGCTCGGCTCTGAAGAGGCGGGCAATAGCGGTCGCGGCACGTTTGTTCGGGTGAGGTTACGCTTTGATAGGTTAAGTTAGGTTAAGTTTGGTTAGGATAGCACTGACTTTCGTGATATACACTGTTATTCGGTGTATTTCTGTGATATATCGTGCACCACTATATTCCGCTAGGCCATGTGCACGCCAGAAATAGTGGCCGCCTCTGGTTTTGTTGAGCTAGGCTACGTGCGGCTTGGGTACGTTAGTTTATGTTAGGTTAGGATGGCTTCAACTTTCCTGCTGTACCCAATTATCCGGCGGTTACCTGTGATCTGCTGTGCTGTACTGTATTCTGTTGGCTCTGGAGAGTCGGGCAGCAGTAGTCGCGGCACGCTCTTTGTGCTACACTACGTTTGATTTGGTTAGGCTGAGTCAGGATATGTTAGGATACCAACGCCTACTCTGCTATTCACTGCAATGCAGTGGATTTCTGAACCATACTGTGCTCTAGTATACTCTGCTTGCTTCTGTGGAGGTTAGCAATAACTGTCTCGTCATGTTACGTCGACTTAGGTTACGTTTGAATATGTTACGTTTGGCTAGGTTATGACCAGCTACTTTGACTTCTGTGCTATTCACTGATTGTCGGACGTTTTCTAAGCTCTAATGCGCCCTAATATGCCCTGGCTGGCTCTGGGGAGGCCATCAATATTGGTCTCCTCACGTTAAGGTGAGTTACTATACGTTTGGATTGCTTAGGTATGGTCAGGTTATGTCGGGATGTGTCTGACTGTTGTGCTATATAATGCAATGCAGTGCATTTCTGCGCTCTGCTGTCCTGTAGTATATTCTGCTTTGCACTCGGGAGGCCAGTAAAAGTGGTCTCGGCACGTTAGCTGGAGTTAGGTTACGCTTGGGTATGTAACGTTTGGCTAGGTTACGAAAGGCCACTTTGACTTTTGCGCTTTACACTGCTATTCGGTGGACTTCTGTGATATATTGTACTCTACTACGTTATGCTTGGCTATGGAGAGGACAGGAGCAGTGTCCACTGCACGTTACATTGAGTTATGTTACGTTTGGTTCGTTTGGTTAGGGCATGTTATGCCAGGATATCTACGGCCTTTGTACTATTCACAGCAGTGAGGCGGATTTCAGCGTTACACTGTGCCCCGGTACAATCTCCTTGAATCCGTGGAGGCGAGCAATGGCGGTCTCGCCAGGATAGGCTGAGTTATGTTATGTTTGGACCTGTCACGTTTGGCTGGGCTAGGATATGCTTCATCGACTTTTCTGCTTAACACTGCTATTCGTTGGATTGCGGTGATCTTCTGTGCTCTACTACATTCTGCTTTGCTCCGGTGAGGCCAGGAGCATTGGACGCGGCACGTCATGCTGGGTTATGCTGCGTTTGGTTGGGTTAGATTAGGTCAGGTCAGGTCAGGTTATCTGCGGCGTTTGTGCTTTTGACTGCAATGTGGTGAGTTTCTGCGCAATACTGTGCTGCGGCATATTCTGCTTGGCTCTGGGGAGGCCAGAAGTAGTGGTATCTGCACGTTGGTCTGAGCTTGGCTACGTCTGCTTATGCTACGTTTGGTTAGGTTAGGATAGGCTGCTACGTCTTTTGCTATATACTGCGCTGTTCTGCGGATTTCTGCGCTCTAATGTGCTCTAATGTGGCCTGCTTGGCGCTGGGGAGGCCAGCAATATCGGCCTCGTCACGATATGTTCGGTTACGCAACCTTTGTGTAGGTTAGGTTGGGTCATGTTTGGTCAGAATGCGTTTGAGTTCTGTGCTATACACTGCAATGCTTTGGATTTTTGCGCTCCGCTGTCCTCTAGTACATTCTGCTTTGTTCTGGGAAGGTCAGCAGTAGTGTCATCGGCACGTTAGGTTTAGCTATGCCACGTTTGTTTGTGCTTCGTTTGGTGAGGTTAGGAAGGGATAGTCCGGGTATCCGTTGTATAAACTGAAACCCCCCGATTTCTGCGCTTTACTGCGTTCTAATATATTCTGCTTTGATCTGGGGAGGCCAGCAGTATTGGTCTCGGCGCTTTAGGTTTGGTTAAGCTGCGTTTGAATATGACATCTTTGGTTAAGTTAAAATGGCATTGCTTAGACTTTTGTGGCATTCACCGCTATTCGGTGGATTTCTTCTCTCTTCTGCGCTCTCATATGTTCGGAATGGCTCTGTGGCGGTCAGTAACCGTGGTCTAGGCACGACAGGTTGAGGTTTGTTACGTTTTGTTAGGGTAGGTTAGGATGGCTTGGTTATGATTTCTATGTCTTTTATGCTGTACACTGCTTTTCGGTGGATCTCTGCGCTCTGCATTGCTCTACTGTATTCTGCGTTGCTCAGGGGATACCAGCAGCTGTGGCGGCAGCTTTACGCTCAGTTATGCTGCGTTTGGTTAGGTTAGGTTACCCACGTCTTTTGTAACAAACACAGATATTCGGTGGATTCCTACGCTCTACATTGCTATACTATACTCTTCTCGGCACTGGCGAGGCGAGAAATAGCGGTCGCGGCTCCATAGGTTGAGTCAGGCTACGTTTTGTTAGGTTAGGCTAGATTAGGTTAGGTATGGTTAGGATAGCATTGACTTTCGTGCTATACACTCTTATTCGGTGTGGTTCTGTGATCTGCTGTGCTGTACATCATTCTGCTTGGCTATGGGGAGGCCAGGAGCTGTGGTCGCTGCACGTTATGTTGCGATACGCTACGATTGGTTAGGTTAGGTTAGGCCATGTGACATCTTCGCCTTCTGTGCTATATACTGCAATGCGGTGGGTTTCTTCGCCCTGATGTGCTCCAGTGCATTCTGATTGCCTCTGTCGTGGCCAGCAATAATGGTCTCGCAATGCTATGTTCAGTTAGACTACGTTTGGGTTTGTCACGTTTGTCTAGGTTAGGATAGGCTACTTTGACCTCTGAGATCTTCGCTGCTATTCGGTAGATTTCTGCGCTCTAATATGCTCTAATGTACTCTGCATGGCTCTGGGGAGGACAGCAATATTGTTCTCGCCAAGGTATGTTTAGATACACTACGCTTGGATATTTCAGCTTGGGACGGTTTATGTCAGGAGATGTTTGTCTTTTGTGCTATACACTGCAGTGAGGTGGATTTCTGCGCTCTGTTGTCCTCTAGCACATTCGGCTTGTCTCTGCGGATGTCAGCAATGGTGGTCTCGTCATGTTAGGTTGAGTTAAGCTACGCCAGGATATGTTATGTTTGGCTCGGTTAGGATTGGCCACCTTGACATTTGTGCAATTCACTACTATCCGGTGGACTTGTGCTCTCTGCTTGGCCTCGGGAGGCCAGCAATATTTGTTTCGTAACGTTGAGTTTTTCTACACTACGTTCGGATAGGATAGGTTAGGCAATGTTTGTACAGGATGTGTTCGACTTTCGTGCTATTAACTGCAACGCGCTGGATTTCTTCGCTCTGCTGTGCCCTAGTGTTTTCTGCTTGTCTCTGGGGAGGCCAGCAATAGCGTTCGGGGTACTTTATGATGAGTCATTTTACGCCTGGTATAGTTAGGATTGGATATATTAGGAAAGGATATCTTCGACTTCGTGCTACACACTTCCGTACGGTGGACTTACGCGCTCCAGCGTGCTCTCGTATGTTCTGCTTGCCTCTTGTGTTGCCAGCGAGAGTGATCTCGGCACGTTACTTTGATTTATGTTACGTTTGGAAGTGCCACGTTTGGCTAGGTTAGGATATGCTAATTTGAGCAATGTTCTGTACACTGCTCTTCGGTCGATTTCTGTGATCTAGAGTGCCCTACTATGTTCTCCTAGGCTCTGGAAATGCCACCAGTTGTGGTCTCGTCATGATAGGTTGAGTCAGACTACGTTTGGTTATGTCAAGTTTGGCTAGGTTATGATAGCCTTCTCTGACTTTCATTCTATACCCTGCTTTTCGGTGGATTTCTCTGATCTATATATCTCTTCTATATTCTGCTTGTCTCTACGGATGCCAGCAGCAGCGATCACGGCAAGTTACGTTGAGATATGCTTCGTTTGGTTAGGTTAGGTTACGACCGGTTGGGTTAGGGTACCATCGACTTTTGTGCTATACACCGCTATTCTATGGATTTCTGGGCTCCATTGTGCTCTAATATTCTCTGCTTGGCTCTAGTTGGGACAGCAATATTTTTTCTCGTCACGTCATGTTTAGTTGCTCTATGTTTGGACAGGTTAGGTAAGGTCAGGTTTGGTCGAGTGTATTTCGCTTTTGGGCTATACACAGCATTGGGGTGGATTTCTGCCCTGCTGTGCTCTAGTGTATTCTGCTTGGATGTGGGGAGGCCAGCAATAGTGGTCCCAGCACGTTAGACTCTGTAAGGTTACGTTTGGGTATGCTAAGTTTGGCTAGGTTAGGGGGGCTACGTTAACTTTTGTGCTTTACACTGCTATTCGGTGGATCTCTGTGATCTACTGCGCTCTAATATTTTCCGCTTGGCTCTAGGGACGCCGGGAATGGTTGTGCCGATGCGTTGGGTTTGGTCAGGCTGCATTTGCATATGAAGATTTTGGTTACCTTAGGACAAAATAGCTTAGGCTTTTGTGCCCTTCACAGCTATCCGGTGGATTTCACCGCTCTACAGCGCCCTAATGCGTCCTGCAAGGCTCTGTCGTGACTAATAGAATGCACGGTTAGGGTTTCTATAACTTTTCTGATATACGCTGCTTTTCGGAGGATTTCTGCGCTCTTCGTTGCTCTGATATATTCTGCTCGGCCCTGGGTATGACAGCAGCAGTGCTCGCGGCTATATGTTAAGTTATATGACGTTTGGTTAGGCTAGGTTAGGCGAGGTTGGGTCAGTGTACCCTCGACCTTTGTAACTAACACTGCTATACGGTGGCTTTCCGCGCTCTACATTTCTCTACTATAATCTGCAGGACTCTGGAGAGGCGATCAATGGCGGTCGCGGCAGATTAGGTTGAGTTACGGTACGTTTGGTTAGGCTAGGGTAGCTGAAGTTATGCTTGGGTGTCTACGGCTTTTGTGCTATTCACTGCAATGCGATGGATTTCTGCGCTCTACTGTGCTCCAGTACATTCTGCTTGCCACTGTGGATGCCTGCACTATTGGTTTCAACATGTAAGGTCGGGCTATGTTACGTTCTTATATGATACGTTTGGCCAGGTTCGGGTAGGCAACTACGACTTTTATGCTATTATTTGCTATTCGGTGGATTTCTGCGTTCTAGTGTGCTCTAATATGCCCTGCTTTGCTCTGGGGACGCAAGAAGGTGTGGCAGCGTCGCGTTAGGTAGAGTTACGTCGCGTTTGGTTGGGTTAGGTTCGTTTGCGTTGGGATATGATATCTTCGACTTTTGTGCTATACACCGAAATGCGGCGGACGTCTGCGGTCTACTGTCCCGTAGTATGTTCTGCCTTGCGCTAAGGAGGCCAGCAATAGTGCATTCGGCTCGTTAGTTTTATTTATTATACGTTTCTTTGTGTTAGGTTTGGTCTGGTGAGGTTTGGTTGATTTTGACGTTTGTGCTTTTCGCTGCCATTTGTTGGCATCCTGCGCTCCACTGTACCCTAATGTATTCTGCTTGGCTCTTGGGAGGCGAGTGATGGTGGTCCAGGCATGTCAGTTGGACTTATGTTACGCTTGGATATGTTACATTCTGTTAGGGTTGGAGAGGATAACACTGATTGTTGTGCTGTATACTGCTACTCGGTGAACTCCTGAGCTATACTGTGCTCCACTATAATCTGCTCGAATCTTGGGTGGCCAGCAATAGTGGTCCCTGACCTTGGGCTGAGTTTGGTTACGTTTGGTTATGCAGCGATTGGCTAGGTTCGGAGTGAATAGCTTTGACTCTTGTGCTGTACACTGCTTTTCGGTTGATATCTGCACCCTACTGTGCCCTAATGTGTTCAGCTTGGCACAACGAAGGCCATCAATAGCCCTCGCGGCACGCCACCTTGAGTTATGCTACGTTAGTTTATGCTAGGCTATGTCGGCCTATGTTAGGGTATCTTGGACTTTTTAGATACCCTGTGCAATGCAATAGGCCGCTGCGCACTACTGTGCTCTAGTGCATTCTGTTTGTCTTCGTGGACGCCATCAATAGTGGTCTCGTCATGTTAGGTTGAGCTAGGTTACGTTTGGCTATGTTACGTTTGCCTATGTTAGGATAGGCTACTTCGCCTTTTGTGCTATTCACCGCTATTCCTTGAGTTTCCGTGATCTACTATACTCTGCAACACTCTGCTGGGCTCATGTGTGGCGATCAATGGCTGTCGCGGCAAGTTAGGTTGTGTTAGGATTCGTTTGGTTAGGTTAGGTTAGGCTAAGCGTTGACAGTGTAGCCGTGTCTTTCGTGCTATACACTCTTATTCGATGTACTTCTGTTACCTGCTGTGCTCTACTACATTCTGTTTGGCTATGGCGAGGCCAAGAGCAGTGGTCGCGCACGCTTCGTTGAGTTATGCTACGTTTGGTTATGTAGTATAGGTCTGGTTATAATAAGATATCTACGGCTTTTGTGCTATTCACTGCATTGCGGAGGGTTTCTGGGCTCCACTGTGCTCCAGTACATTGACATTGAGCTATGCTACGTTTTGTTAGGTTCGTTTAAGTCAGGTTAGGTCAGGGTATCTTTGACTTTTGCGCTATACGCTGCTATTCGACGACTTTCCGCGCTCTGATGTGCTCTAATATGCTCTGCTTGGATCTGGGGTGCGCAGCAACAGTGGCCTCGCCACGATAGGCTTAGCTATGCAACGTTTTGTTTGGTTATGTTGGTTTGGATTAAGGTAGGGCAGCTTTGACTTCTGCGCTACGCACTGCTATTCGATGGATTTCGGCGCACTACTGTGGTCTGGCGTGCTCTGCTTTGCTCTGCAGAGGCCAAACGTTGTGGCCGTTGTATGTTAGGTTCAGTCAGATTACGTTTGGTTAGGCTAGGTTTGGCTGGGTTAGGTTAGGGTATCTTTGACTCCTGTGCTGTACACTGGAATGCGGTGGACTTCTCCGCCCTACTGTGCCCTAGTATGTGCTGCTTGCCTCTGGGGAAGCCAGAAATTGTCGTCTCGGTGCCTCAAGTTAAGTTAGGATACGTTTCGCTATGTTACTTTGGCCTATGTTGGTGTAGGATAGCTTCGACTTTTCTGTTGTACACAACGGTTCTATGGATTTCTCTGCACTGCTGTCCTCTAAAATAATCTGCCTTGCGCTTGGGAGGCCGGCAATAGTGCATGACACATGACAAGTTTGGATATGCTAGGACAAAATGGCTTAGACTTTTGTGCCTTTCAATGCTATTATCTCGGCGCGTTAGGTTAGTTATGCTACGATAGCACATGACAAGTTTGGATATGCTAGGACAAAATGGCTTAGACTTTTGTGCCTTTCAATGCTATTCGGTGTATTTCTGCGCCCTACTGCGCTCTAGAATGCACTGCTAGGCTCTGGGGTGGCCAGTAATAGAGATGTCTGCATGTTAGGTTGAGATATGCTACGTTTCGCTAGTATAGGTTAGGAAGGCGTGGTTAGGATTTCTTCGACTTTTGTAACATACACTGCAATTCAGTGGATTTCTGCGCTCCACGTTGTTGTACTATACACTGCTCGGCTCTGCAGAGGCGAGCAATAATGGTCGGGGCACGTTACTTTGCGTTAGGTTATGGTTGGTCAGGCTATGTTGTGCTAAGTTTCGTTAGTATATCTTTGACTGACATGCTGTAAACTGTTATTCGGTGGATTTCTGCGGTCTACTGCGCTCTACTGTATTCTGCGCGGCTCTGGGGATGCCTGCAGCAATAGTCACGCAACGTTATATTTAGCTATACTACGCTTTGTTAGGTTAGGTTAGGCCAGGTTAGGTTACGATATCCTATGCTTTTGTAGCATAGACTGCTATTCGGTGGATCTGCGCCCTCTACATTTATCTACTCTACTCTGCTGGACACTTGGGAGACGGGCAATAGCGGTCGAGGAACGTGGGTTTATGTTATGTTACGATTTGGTGCGTTATGTTACGGTAAATTTGGTCAGGGTAGCACTGACTTTCCTGCTATACAACGCTAATCGGTGTATTTCTGTGATCTATTGTGCTCTGCTACATTCTTCTTGGCTCTGAGGCCAGGAGCAGTGGTCGCGGCACGTCATGTACGATTATGCTGCGTCTTGTTAGGTTAGATTTGGTCTGGTTAGGTAAGGATATCTACGGCTTTTGTGCGATTCACAGCAATGCGGTGGATTCCTGGTCTGTACTGTGCTCTACTATATTCTGCTTCGCCTTGCGGTGGCCAGCAATGGTGGCTGCGGCACGTTATATTGAGGTAAGCTACGTTTGGCTAGGTTACGTCAGTTCTCTGAGGGGCCAGCGATGGTGATCTCGGTACGTTAGCTTTGGTTAGGTTACGCTTGGTTAGGTTAGGTTAGATCAGGTTAGGATAGGGCAGGAGTGCCGCGCTGAATGTCGAACGAGACGGACGCGTTCATGACGCTCCTACTATTGGTGGGTATTTTCGGCAGAAAAGGGCGTTTTCTGGCCCGCGGATTAGTGCCATTCTGTGCGTGCGGTGCGTGGGTGCACGTGGCCGGGGACTCGCGTCGCGGAGTGTGTCGTGGTGCAGATTAAAATTGAAATTGTTTGCGAGTTTTTTTTCCTTGTCTTATTCGTGGTCCATCAACGAAGTTGTGGACACCGCTACGTCGCAGGTAGGCGAGGGACGGTGCCCATTGTCTGCCGCGGAGCCGCGCATCTGCACAGCGATGGATACCTGCGCCGAGGGTCACAGCACAATGCAAGCGGCGGGGCAGGGGCTTGCAACCCGTAAAGTGGTAACCAGTGGTGTGCGATCTGCTGTGCTATAAAATGTTCTGCTTGGCTCTGCGGAGGCCAGATATAAAGGCCTCTCCTCGTTTGTCTTTTTTATTCTACTTTTGGTTGGGTTACGTTCTTCCGGGATAGGTATGGACAGCTGTGTCTTTCTTGGTACACACGGCTATTCGGTGCCTTGCCGCGCCTTGCTCTGCTTTAATATAATCTGCTCGTCTCTGGGGTGGCCAGCGATAGTGGCCGTGCCGCGATATGCTGAGTTAAGCTACGTTTGGTTATGTTATGTTTGGATAGGTTAGGAGAGGCTTGCATCGACTTTTGTGTTATACACTGCCGTCCGTTGGACTTCTACTCTCTATATTGCTCTACTATACTCTGCTCTGCTATGGGGAGGCCAGAAATAATGGTCTAAGCACGTTAGGCTGAGTTAGGCTAGGTTTGGTTAGGATAAGTTAGTCTGTGTTAAGTTTGGATAGCTATGACTTTTGTGCTGTACACTACTATTCGGTGCATATCTGCGCTCTACATTGCTCTGACATCCTCTGCTTGGCTCTAGGGGTGCCAGCAGTAATAGTTTCGGCACGCTATATTGTGTTAGGCTACGTCTGTTCATGTTGCGTTTGGTTTGGTTTGGAGAGGATAGCTTTGACTTTAGTGTTATGCACTGCATTTGTGTGGATTTCTGCTCTGTACTGTGCTCTAATATACTCTACCTGTCCCTGGTGGTGCCAGAAATAGCGGTCTCAGAACGTCAGATTAGTTAAGTTACGTTCCATCACATCAGGTTTTGATAGGTTAGGAGAGGACATAGTTGGCATTTTTGCTATAGACTGATATTCGGTGGATTCCTTCCCTCTACATTGCTCCACTATACTCCGCTTGGCTCTGGGGAGGCCAGTAATAGTTGTCCCGGCACGATAGGTTTAGGGAGGTTACGTTTTGCTAAGTTACACTAGTCTGGGTTAGGCTTGGATCGATGACTTTCGCGGTACACTCCGATTTTCGGTGCACTTCTACGCGCTACTGTGTTCTACTGCATTCTACTTGACCGTGTGGAGACCAGCAATGGTGGTCGCGGCACGTTATGTTGAGTTAGCGTATGTTTGACTACGCAGAGGTCCATAGATTAACAGCGTATATCACAAAAGTCAAAGCTACCCTCTCCGAAACTAACCAAACGTAACATAGTGGAACGTCACCGAACTAAAACTAACGAGCCGAATGCACAATTGCTTGCGTCTCCAGAGCCAAGCAGATCATACTAGAGCAAAGTAGAAAGTAGTAATCTACAGCACTGGAGTTTACAGTGCGAAAGTCAAAGATATCCTAGCATAACCTAACCAAACATGACAAAACCGAACGTAACCTAATTCATCCTATTGTGCTTAGACAACTATTGCTGACCTCCCCAGAGGACAGCAGGACATATTAGAGGAGAGTAGGGCGCGGATGTTCATAGAATCGCAGTGTATACCGGAAGAGTCAAAGCTCTCCGTAGCCTACCCATGCTAACATAAACTAACCAAAACTAACCGAGCTCAACCTAACATGTTGCGGCCACTATTTCCGGCATCTCCAGAGCAAAGCAGAGCATGTTCGAGCACAGTAGAGCGTAGAAGTCGGACGCATTGCAGTGTGCATCGCAAAAGTCATAGTTACTCTGACCAAACGCAACCTAACCTAACCTAACCGAACGTAAAATGACAGGACCAAACGAGCCGTGACCACGGCAGCTGGCGTCCCCAGAGACTCGCAGAATATTATAGACTACAGTAGAGCGCAGGTGTCCACCGAAGGGCAGTGTATAGCGCTAAACCTGAAGCTGTCCCTTCCTAACATAGCTAAAAGTGACATAACCAAACGTAACATAATTCAAAGTACCGTGCACAGGCCGCTATTTCTCTCCTCCCAAAGCAAAGCAGAGCACGCTAGAGCGCAGTAGTGTGCAGAAGTCCACCGAATGGCAGTGTATAGTAAAATAGTTAAAGCTATCCCGCCCTAATCTTGCCAATTCTAACATAACCAAACGCAATCTAACTCAACCTAACGTGACCCGACCACTATTGATGCCCTACCCAGTGGTATGCACAATATATTAGAGGGGAGTAGGGCGTAGAAGTCATTAAAATCCCAGTGTACGGCAGAAGAGGCAAAGATACAGAAACCTAACCCAAACTATCCTGACCTAACCTAACCAATCGTAACCTAACCAAACGTAGCCTAACACGACCTATCGTGCCATGATCACTATTGCTGGCGTACCCAGTGTCGAGCGCAGTAAACTGGAGCGCAGAGAGCCACAGCATATCGGCGTGTATCTTAAAAGTCAAAGCTATCCTGTCCTAACCTTACCAAGCGGAACATAACCAAAAGTTGTTTATCTCAAACTTACGTGCCGTGACCATTACTGCTGGCCTGCCGAAATCCAAGCAGAATGTACCAGAGCACAGTAGACAGCTGAAATCCGCCGCATAGGATTGTAAAGCGGAAAGGTAGAAGGTTTCCTAACATAACGTGACCTAACCTAACCAAACCGAGCGTAACCAATCCCAACCTAACGTACCTAGCCCACTATTGTTGGCCTCCACGTCGCAAAGCTGGGCATATTAGAGGATAGTAGGACGCAGAAGTCCATGGAGCGGCAGTGTATGTTACGAAAGTTATGACATCCCAGCGTAAACAAAACAAACCTAACCAAACCGTACGTAACCAAACACAACATAACGCGCCGCGGCCACAATTTATGGCATTCCCAGAGCAATGCGGGGAATATTAGATAACAGTGGAGGGCAGAAATCCACCGGAAAGCAGTGTGTAACATAATACTCCAAGCCATTCTAAGCAAACGTTACCTAACCTAAACTAACCAAGCGTAATCTAACTAAAACTGTCCTGCCACGGCCACAATTGCTGCACTCCCCAGAGTCGAGCAGAGTGTGGTCGAGCGATGTAGAGCGCAGAAATCCTCCGAATTGCAGTATATAGCGCAAAAGTCACAGCTTTCCTCTCCTCGCCTAGCCAAACGTGACACCACCAAACGCAACATAGCTTAGACTAACCTGCCGATATCAATGCTGCTGGAACCCCATAGCCAAACAGAGTATAGTAGAGCGCAGGAAAGCGCAGAAAAGGACCGAATAGCAGCGTGTAGCTCAATAGTCAAAGGATGCTGCTGGAACCCCCATAGCCAAACAGAGTATAGTAGAGCGCAGGAAAGCGCAGAAAAGGACCGAATAGCAGCGTGTAGCTCAATAGTCAAAGGTATCCTAACCAAACATATCATAACCTAGCCAAGCCTAGCGTAGCCTAACTAAACCTAACGTGCCTAGACCACTACTGTTGACATCCCAGAGCAAGGCAGAACATACTAGATCAGAGTAGAGCGTAGAAATCCACCGAATAACATCATATACTGCGAAAGTCAAATCTATCCAGACCAAACCCAAACGGAAATGACGCAACCAAACGTAACATAAGTCAGCTTAACGGGCCGAGACAACTATTACTGGCCTCCACAGAAGCGAGCAAAGTTTAGTGGGGCACAGTAGAGCGCAGAGATGCACCTAATAGCTGTGTACAGCACAAAAGTCACAGCCACCCTATCCAAACTTAGGCCAACGTATCCTAATCAAACGTAACCAATCAGAACAAATTGTGCCGCGACGGCTAGTGCTGACATCCGCGGATTCAATCAGACGCTAGTAGAGCAATGCAGTGCACAGATATCGGCCGAATAGCAATGTATAGCACAACAGACAAAGCTACCCTAAAAAGACATATCCTCACCAAGCCAAGACAACCGTAAACTAACTCCGCCCATCGTGCCGAGACCACCATTGCTGGCGTTCCCAGATCCAACCAGAACATGCAATAGGGCAGTAGAGCGCAGTAATCCGTCGCATTGCAGTGTGAGGCACAAAAGTCAGATATCCTAACCTAACATCTCCTAACCTAGCCAAGCCAAACGTGACATAGCCAAACATAAATTGCCGAGTATAATATTGCTGGTCTCCCCAGAGGCAAGCTGGGCATATCAGAGCAACATAGAGAGCAGAACTCCACCAAATAGCTGTGTATAGCATAAAAGTCAAAGCTACACTATCCTAACATGACCAAATTTAATATAACCAAACATGGCCTGGCTCAACCTAGCGTGAAGAGACCGCACTTTTTACCATCTCCAGAGCCAAATAGGGCTTACTAGAGCACAGTAGAGCGCAGCAGTACACCGAACAACAGTTTATGCCGCGAAAGTCAAAGCAATCCAAACCCAACCCATACTAATATAACATAGCCGAACGTAGCACAACTGACCCTATCGTACCGATACCGCCATTACTGGCCTCCACCGAGTCGTGAAGAGTGTAGTACATCAATGTAGAGTGCAGAATACTACCGAATAGCGGCGTATGGAACAAAGGTCAAAGATATCCTTTCCTAACCTGAGCAACCGCAGCATTACCAAACGTAGCCTTGCACAGCTTATCGAGGCACGACCACACTTGCTGGCCACGCAGAGTCGAACAGAGTGTAGTAGAGCGCGGTAGAGCGCAGAAAGCCACCAAATAACAGTGCATAGCGCAAAAGTCGAAGACACCCTGACCAAGCCTGACCGAACATAGCCAAACGAAACGTAACATAGCACAACCGACCGTGCCGCGGTCACTGTTGCCAGCCTCCCCAGGGCCATGCAGAACCTATTAGAGCAGGATAGAGCGCAGAAATCCACAGCACCGCAGTGCAGGTCAAAAAAGTCAAAGATACCCAAACCTAACCCAAACTAACATATTCTAACATGACATAGCCAAACCGAATATTGCGTGCCGCGACCACTGTTGCTGGCTTCCCGAGAGCAGAGGGGGGTATAGTAGAGCAATGCGGAGCGCAGGAATCCACCGAATTGCAGTGTATAGCACAAAAGCCAAAGCTATCCTTTCCTGACACAGCTAAACGGAGCATAACCATACGCAACATAACACAGCATAACGTGCCGCGGCCACTACTGCCGGCCTGCCAATCGCCAAGCAGAGAATATTGGATCACAGTGGAGCGCCGGAATCGAATGAGTGGCAGTATATAGCACATGAGTCAAATATATCCTTACAATGCAGGACTAGACTAACCTAACCGGACGTAGAATAACCAAACCCAACGACCGGAAACCTCTATTGCTGGCCACCCAGAGCAAAGCAGAACAAATAAGAGCACTGTGGACCGAATAACAGTGCATAGCACATAAATCAAAGCCATCCTTATCAAACCTAACCTAACCTAAACTAACCAAACGTAACCTAACTCAACCCATCGTGCACGACCGCCATTGCTGGCGTCCCCAGAGTCGAGTAGTGCATACTAGAGTGTCGAAGAGAGCAGAAATCATCCGAGAAGCAGTGTACAGCACAAAAGTCATATTTATCGTACCCTAACCTAACCAAACGTAGCATACCCGGACGTAACCTAACTAAACCTAACGTGCCTAGACCAATTTTGCTGGCCTCCCCATCGACAAGCAGAATATTTTGGTGGAGAATGTGCGGCAGAGGTGAATAGAATGGCAGTGTATAGCAGAAAGGTCAAAGCTGTACGAACGTAACGCATGCCCACATACCCTGACCAAACGTAACATAACAAAACCTATCGGGTCGCGGCCGCTATTTCTGGACTCCCAGGAGCAAAGCAGGGTACGTTAGAGCACAGCAGAATGGAGAAATCCACCGAATATCAGCGTATGCCACAAAAGTCATAGCTAACCTATCCTAAGCTAACGTATCGTAGCGTCACAAAACGTAACCGGATACAACCTAACGTGCCATCACCAACATTACTGTCCTCTCCGGCGCCAAGCAGTGATCATTAGACGCGAGTAGAGCGCAGAAATCCAAAGAATCGCGGTGTACACCGGAAAAGTCAAAGGTACCCAAACCTAACCTAAATTAACGTAACCGAATCTGACAAACATATACGCAACACAACGTGCTGCGACAAATATTGCTGGCCTCCCTAGAGCCAACCAGAGCATATTAGAGCACAACAGTGCGCGGAAATGCACCGAGCAGCGGTGTATAGCATAAAAGTTTAAGCCACCCTATCCTACACTAACAAAGCGTAGCACAGCCAAACGCAACGTAGCACAAAAGTCGTGGTTCGACCGCTATTTCTGGCCACATCCGAGTCGAACAGGGTATAGTAGAGCAATGTAGAACGCAGAAATCCACCGAATAGCAGTGTATGGCACAAGAGTCAGATTTATCCTATCCTAACCTAACGAAGTGTATCAAAGCTAAGCGCAGCCTAATCCAACCTAACCTGCCAACGCTACCGTTGCTGGCGTTCCCATCGCCTTGCAGAGCATATTAGAGGAGAGTGGAGCGCACAGGCCCATATAATAGCAGTGCACAGCAGAAAAGTAGAAGCTATCCTTACCAGACCCAAACAGACCTTACATAACAAAACGTAACATAACGCGCAAAAACGTGCCGAAACTACTATTGCCAGCCACCACAGAGACAAGCAGAGCATATTAGAATATTGTAGGGAGCAGAAATCCACCGGATAGCAGCTTATATTACAAAAGCCAAAGCTACCCTAGCCTAACCTAGCCAAACATAACACTACCAAACGTAACCTAACCCAACCTAAGGAGCCTAGGCCACTACTGCAGACATCCACAGAGACAACCAGAATACAATAGAGTACAGTAAAACGCAGAAATCCTCCGCATTGCAGTGTAAAGCACAAAAGTCAAAAATACCCTAACCTAACTAGACAAAGCGTAATATAACCAAACGAAGAGAACACAGCCTAACTTACCTACGCGAATATTACTGACCTCCACAGAGCCAAACAGAACATATTAGAGGATAGTAGAGCGCACATATCAATAGAATCGCAGTGCGTAGCGAAATAGTCGGAGATACCGTATTCCAACCAAACAAAGCGTAACATAGCCGAACTTAATATAACTCTACCTAATGTGCCGAGAACACTGTTGCTGGCCTCCCCATCGCCAAGCAGAACATTATGGAGCACAGCAGAGCGCAGCGACACGCGCCAAATAGCAGTTTCTGGCACAAAAGTTAAAACTATCCTTACCAAGTCTTAACCGAGCTATCCTAACCAAACGTCGCATAACTGGGCGTAACCCGACGCGATCACTATTCTTGGCATCCGCAGTGCCAAGCAGAGTATATTACATCACAGTAGAGCGCAGAAATCCACCTTAAGGCAGTGGAAGGCACGAATGTCAAAGCTACCAGAACTACGCCTAGCCTAAGCTAATTTAACCGAACGTAACATAATTCAACCTATCGTGCCACGAACACCGTTCTTTTCGTATCATGAGCCAAGCAGAGTATAGTGGTGCACAGTAGAGCGCAGAAAGGCACAGAATAGCAGTGCATTGCACAAAAGTCTCAGCTACGCTGGCCAAACACGACCGAGCCTGACACAGCCAAACGTAACATAAGGCACACTAACGTGTCGCGAACACCATTGCTGTCGTCCCGTGGGACAACCAGGATAAAGTAGAGAACCGTCGAGCGCAGAAGTGAACAGAATCGGAGCGTACAGCACAATCGTCAAAGATATCCTAACACAGCTTGTCCTAACCTCACATATCCGAGCGTAGCACGTGTCAACCTATCTCCCCGCGAACGTCTCCGATGGCCACCCCAAAACCAAGCAGAATAGCGCTGAGCACAGAAGAGCGCAGTTGTCGTCTGAATCGCAGTGCGTGGCACAAGAATCAGAACTACCCTAACCAAACGTTGCCAAACGTGACCTAACCAGACGTAACGTAACCCAACCTAACATGCCGCGAACACTATGCCTGGCATTCACGGAGCCAGGCTGATTATATCAGGACAAATTGGAGAGCAGAAATTCATTTAATCGCAGTGTATATCAGAATAGCCACAGCTACCCAAACCTAATCCAAGCCGACATAGCATAACCAAACATGGCCTGACCCAACCTAGCGTGCCGAGCCCGCTATTGTTGCGATCCCCAGAGCCAAGCTGGCCATACTAGAGCAGAGTAGAGCGCAGAAGTGCTCAGAAAATCAGTGTACGGCGAAAAAGTTGCAGCTATCCTAACCAAACATTGCCAAACCCAACCTAGCCGAAAGTAACCTGACTCAACATAACGTACAGAGACCACTGTTGCTGGCCTTCCCAGTGCCAAGCAGAAGACGTTAAAGCACTATAGGGAGCAGGAATCAACCTAATAGCGGACTGTAGCACTAACATTACCAGATGTAACATAACCAAACGTAACCTAACTAAGCCTAACGTGCCAAGACCACTATTGCTGGCCTCCACAGAGCCAATCAGAGTATACTAGGGTACAGTAGAGCGAGGAAATCCGCCGCATTTCAGTGTAAAGCACAAAAGTCAAAGATACACTAACCAATCCTGACCTAACTTAACCAAGCCAAACGTAGCCTAACTAAACATAACGTGCCGATACCACTTACGCTGTACCAGCCAGAGACAAGCTGAACATATTGGAGCACAGTAGAGTGCAGAAATCAGCCGTAAAGCAGTGTATAGCGCAAAAGTCAGATCTAGCCCCTCCTAAGCCAACCAACCGTAACGCAACCAAACGTAACCTAACTCAACCTAACGTGACGCGACCGCTATTGCTGGCCCCCCAGGAGCCGAGCAGAACATATTATAGGAGAGTGGAGAGCAGAAGCCCAAAGAATAGAAGTGTGCAGCAGAAAAGTCAAAGTTATCCAAACCTATCCCTAACTAACGTAACACAACCAAACTATGCCAAACTCAACCTAACACGTCGAGACAATATTCGCCGGCCACCTCAGAGCCAAGAATAGCGCATTAGAGCACAGTAGTGCGCAGAAATCCACCGAATGGCAGTGTATAGCACAAAAGTGCATAGCAATCCTCCGCTGCCCTGGCCTAACCTAACTTGCCCAAACGCAACCTAACAAAACGTTTCTTACCACGGCCACCATTGCTGGACACCAAGTGTCGAGCAGAGTACAGCACAGCAATGTACAGCCAAGAGAACCACCGAATAGCAGTGTATAGCTCAAATGTCAAACCTATCCTCTGCCAACATGCTCAAGCGT
Source organism: Eufriesea mexicana (assembly GCF_001483705.2). NCBI lineage: Eukaryota > Metazoa > Arthropoda > Insecta > Hymenoptera > Apidae > Eufriesea > Eufriesea mexicana. The sequence continues at coordinate 1,854,001 of NW_016908418.1, forward strand.
AATATAACCAAACGTAGCATATATCAGACCTATGTGCCGAGACTGCTTTTACTGCCCTCCACAGGATCAAGCAGAGCATTGTAGAGCACAGTAGAGCCCAGAAGTCCGCAGAATACCATTGACGGGCACAAAAGTCAAGGACACCCATACCTAACCCTACATAACCTAACCTAACCAAACGTAATCTAACACAACCTAACGTCACGCGGCCACTATTTCATGCATCCGCAGAGCAAAGCAGAGCATACTAGATCAGAACAGAAAGCAGAAATCCACCGAACAACAGTGTATGGTACTAAAGTGAAAGCTCTCGTAGCCGAACATAACCAAACATAACATAGCCAAACGTAACTTAACTCCACATAACGTGCCTAGATCATTATGGTTGAACTCCGCCGAGCCAACCGGAATATACGGGGCACAGTAGCGGGCCGAAGTCCGCCGCATTGCAGTGTGATGCACAAAAGTAGAAGATACTCTAACCTAACCTGGCCTAACATAACCTAACCGAACGCATCCTGACTCGACGTAACGTTCCGATGCCACAATTGCTGGCTTTTCCAGAGCCAAGCTGAGCATATAATAGCAGAGTAAATCGCAGAAATCAAGAGAATAGCAGTGTTTAGCACAAAAGTCGAGGCTATCCTCTCAAAACGAAACCAATCGTAACATACCCAAACTCAACCTAAATCAAGCTGACGTGCCGCGACCGCTATTGTTGGCCTCCACGGATCCAAGCAGAACATATTACAGAAGCAGAGGGTGCCGAGATCCATTGAGTCGCATTGTACAGGGGAAAAGCCAAAACCAGCCAAGCCTGACCCAGGCAAATGTAACCTAACCAAACGAAGCCAAACACAACACAACGAGACACGATCACTATTGCACGACGCCCCAGGGCCATGCAGAATACGGTAGTGCACAGTAGCGCGCGGAAGTCCAAAGGATATCTGTGTATAACACGAATGTCAAAGCTATCTTAACCCAACGCGAGGAAACATAGCATAGCCAACCGTAGACTGACACAGATAACCGTGGGTAGACCAATATTGCAGTACACCCCAGAGTCGGGCATAGTGTGGTAGAGCAATGTAGAGCAATACATAGGAATCCACCGGAGTGCAGTGTGCAGCGCAAGAGTCAAGGATAACCTGACAAAACCTAACCAAACCTAAACAAACGTAGACTGCCTGCACATAACCTGCCGCAACCACTATTTCGGGCCTCCCAGGGTAAAGCAGAGCATACTAGAATGCAGTAGAGCAGAGAAGTCCACAGAATAGCAGTGTATAGCACAAAAGTTGAAGCCATCCCGTCCTAAGCCAACAAACCGTAACATAACCGAACATTACATAGCTCAAAGTAACGTGCCGCGACCACTATTGCTGGCCTCCCCACATTCGGGCAGAGTATAGTAGAGCAATTTGGGGCGCAGGAATCCACCGAGTAGCAGCGTACAGCACAAAAGTCAAAGCCACCACATCCTAACCTAACCAAACGTGACGTGGCCGGACGTAAGACAACACGCTCAAACGTGACGAAGCCACCATTGCTGACCGCCGCAGAGCCAAGCAGGGCATATTTTAGCAATGTAGAGCGCAGAAATCCGACGAATAGGAGTGTACAGCGCAAAAGACGGAGGAAACCTCTTCTAGCCTAACCAAACGTAACATAACAAAACGTAACGAAATTCAACCTAACGTGGCGAGACCAGCATTGCTGGCCACGCCAGGACCAAGCAGAATATAGTAGAGCACTCTAGAGCGCAGGAGTCCTCCGCATAACAGTGTACAGTCCGAATATCGTAGCTACCACGACTGAAACCGGCGTAACCTTACCTAGCCAAGCGTAAACTGACACAACCCAAAGTGCCGAGACCAATATTGCTGGCATCCCCAGAGACAAGCAGAAAATATTAGAGCACAGTAGAGCGCGGAAATACCTCGATTAGCAGTGTATAGACGAAATGTCAAAGCTATCGTATCCTAATCTAACGGAACGTTACGTAACCGAACCTAGCATAGCTCAAACTAACGTGCCGCGAACACGGTTGCTGGCATACCCAGAGCCAGGCAGAGCACAACAGATCACTATAAAGTGCAGAAATCCACCGAATAGCAGTGAACAGCACAGAAGTCAAGGTAGCCGGCCCTAACTTAGCCAAACGCAACTTACACAAGCGTAACCTAACCCAACCTAACATGACGAAACGCTTACTTGTGACCTCCACAGAGACAAGCAGTGTATACTATAGCAGAGTAGTTCTCAGAAATCAACCGAACGTCAGAGAATGGGACAAGACTCGATGACATCCGAACATAACCTCTCCTAACCTGACCTACGCAAACGTAGCGTAACTCAACACAGCTTGCCGCGGCCACTGCTGCCGCAATCCCCAGAGCCAAGCAGAACACAGCACAACACAGTAGATCACAGGAACCCGCCGGATAATAGTGTACAGCACGGAAGTCGTAGACATCGAAGCCAAACATAACTTAACATGACCTAATCAAACGTCACTTAACATAATGTGCCACGACTTTTGCTGTCCTCCACAGGGCCAAGCAGTTAACAGTAGAGCACAGTCGAGTGCAGAAATCCTTTGAAATGCAGGGCATAGCACGAAAGTCAAAAATAACATGACTGAACTTGACACAACCTAACCTAACCAATGCTAACTTAACTCAACCGGACGTTCCGAGAAAAAAATATCATGACTGAACTTGACACAACCTAACCTAACCAATGCTAACTTAACTCAACCGGACGTTCCGAGATCACATTCGCTGCGGTCCACAGAGCCAAGCAGAAAATATAAGAAGGCAGTGGAGCGCAGAAGTCCGGGGATAGCAGTGTATAGCACAAATGCCTGAACTATCATGTCATAACCTCACCAAACGTAAGACACCCGGACGTATACACAGCTCAACCTAACGTGCCGAGACCACTATTTCTGGCGTCCAAAGTGTCGAGCAGAACACGCTAGAGGGCAGTAGGGCGCAGACGTCCACTGAAACGCGGTGTATAGCACAAAAGTCCTATCTATGCAGACCAATCCCAAGCTAACATAATCTGAACAAACGTAGCCCACCTGAACATAACGTGCCGCTGCCACTTTTGCTGGCCTGCCCAGGGCCTAGCTGAATGCAGTAGAGCGCAGTCGAGCGCGGAAGTGCACCGAATAGCAGGGTACAGCAAAACAGTCAAAGATGTCGTAGCCAAGCCTTCGAAACCTAATCTAACAAAACGTGACACTGCTGAATCTCACGTGCCGGGAACACTATTACTGGCTACCCCAGAGCGAAGCAGTGCATATTAGAGCACACTAGAGCGCAGAAAGCCACAGAATAGCGGTGTATAGCACAAAAGTCAAAGTAGCACATCCTAACCTAGCCAAACGTGACAAATCCAAACGTAGCCTAACGCAACCCAACATTACGAGACTACTATTGCTGAGATCGGCAGTGACAAGCAGAAAGTTCAACAGCATAGTAGAGCGCAGAATTCCACCGCACTGGAGTGAGTAGCACAAAAGACCTAGGTACCCTAGCAAAACATGGCCTAACCTAACCAAACCGAACGTAGCATATCTCAAAATAACTTGCAGCGACCACTGCTCCTGGCCCCACTGTAGCCAAGCAGAGTATGGTAGAGCTCTGTAGATCAAAGAAATAGACCGAATAACAGTGTATAGCAAGAAAGTCGAAGTCATCCGATACAAACAAGCCTAACCTAACATAACCAATCATAACATAACATAAACTAACGTACCACGGCCACTATTGCGCGCATCGACAGAGTCGAGCGGAGTATAATAGAGCAACGTAGGGCGCAGGAACCCATCGAAAAGCAGTGTATAACACAAAAGTTGCAGATAACCTTGCCTAACCTGGCCGGACCTAAACGGAAGGAACGTAGCATAGCCGAACATAATGTGCCGCGGCCACTGCTCCTGGTATCCCCAGAACCAAGCATAATGTAGTAGAGTAGAGTGGATCTCAGAAATCCACCTGAGAACCGTGTACATCACAAAAGATGTGAGGACACCTCCTAACCAAACCAAACGGAACGTAACCTGACTCTAACTGACGTGCTGGGAGTACTATTACTGGCCACCCCAGAGCCAAGCGGAACACATCAGAGCACAGTAGAGCGCACTAAACCACCGTATTGCAGCGTTCGGCACAAAAGAATTATCTATCCCATTCTAATCTCACCATACGTAACATAGCCGAAGGTAGCATAGTTCAACCTAACGTGCCGAGGACACTGTCGTTGCTCCCCCCCCCCCGGCCTTATCCAAGCAGAATAGGATGTAGCACAGCTGTGCGCAGAAGTGCAACTCATTGCATTGTAACGCGAAAGAGTCAAACATACCCTGACCTAACCTGACCACGTCTAACCTACACAAACGTAGTGTGACACAACATAATGTGACAGGACCAGTATTGCTGGCCTCCCAGAGCCAAGCAGAGCATATTAGAGCGTATTGGGGGACAGAAATGCACCGAACAGCAGTGTAAAGCAAAAAAGTCAAAGTAGCGTACCGTAACCTAGCCAAACGTAACATACCCAAACGTAGCCTAACTCATCCTAGAATAACGAGGCAAGTATTGCCTACCTCCACACGGACATGTAGAGAGCACTTGAGTGCAGTGGTTCGCAGAAATCCTCCGCATTGCAGTGAATAGCACAACAGTCGATGATATCCTAACATAGCCTGACCTAACCTAACCAAAGAAAACGTAGCTTAATTCATCGGAGCGTGCCGCGGCCACTGCTGCTGGACTCCACCGAGACGGGCAGAATAGGTAAATCACAGTAGATCACATTAACCCGCCGGAAAATTGTGTACAGCAATATAGTCGAAGTCACCCTAGCAAAACAGAACCCAACACAACCCAATCAAACGTAGCCTAACTCAACATAACGTGCCGCGCCTATTGTTGGCGTCCACAGGACCAGCCAGGATATAGAAGAGCACATTCGAGGGCAGAAATCACCCGAAAAGCAGTGTATAGCGCGAAAGTCAACCACAACCTGGCCGAGCTTGACGTAACCTAACCTAACTTGTCGAGATCACTATCGCCGGAAACCCCAGAGCAAACCAGAATGTAGTAGAGCACAGTAGATCACAGAGATTCCCCGAATATCAGAGTATAGCAGGAAAGCAGTGCTTTCCTGTCCAAATATAACCTAGCCTATCCTAACCAAACGTAACCTAACTCAAACTAACGTGCCGCGAGCGCTATTGCTGGATTCCCAAGTGTCGCGCATAGCATCGTAGAGCAATGTCGAGCACAGAAATCCACCGAAGAGCCGTGTATTATACAAAAGTCGAGGAAACCCTGACCTAACCTGGCCTGACTTAACCTAACCGAACGTTGCGTAACTGATCATAACGTACCGAGACCACTGCTGGTGGCATCCCCAGAGCAAATCAGGATACAACAGTGCAGAGTACATCACAGGAATACACCGTGTTGCAGTGCATAGCACAAAAATCGAGCATATCTTGACATAACTTGACCGTACACTGCCTGTCCATACGTAGTGTGTCTAAACATAGCGTATGGAGACATTAACAGCTGGCATCCCCAGAGCCAGGCAAAGCACACTTGTGCATATTAGATTGCAGAAATCCACCGAATAGCAGTGAATAGCACACATGTCAAAGTAGGCAGTCCGAACCTGGCCAAACGTAACACAACCAAACGAATCTCAATTCAAGCTGACATGACCAGACCACTAACTCTGTCCTCCACAATGATAAGCAGAATATGCTACAGCACAGTAGATCACAGAAATCCAACTGACGTCAGTGTATAGCACGAAAGTCAAAGGCATCTTTACCAAACTTAACCTAGTCTGAACTATCCAAACGAATCCTAACTCAACCTAAGATGCCACGAACTCTATTGCTCGCCACCCCAGAGCCCAGCGGAGTAGAGCAGAGCAATGTAGAGCGCGGACATCCACCGAATACCAGTGTATAGCACAAGGGTCAAATATATCCTAACCAAGCCTTTCTAACCTAACCAAGCGAAACGTATCGTATCCCCAGCTGACGTGCCGGGTGTCCTATTACTGGCCGCCCAGAGCTAAGCAGAACACGTCAGAGCAGACTAGATCGCAGAAATCCACCGAATAGCAGCGTATGGCACAAAAGTCTAAGCTACTCTATCCTAACCTAACCGAACGTAACATAAGCAAACGAACAGAGACACAACCTAACGAGCTGAGACCACTACTGCTGGCCACCCCAGAGCGAAGCAGTATATACCAGAGCACACTAGAGTGCAGAAACCCGCCGCAATGAAATGAAATGCACTAGAGTCGGACATACGCCGGCCTAACTTGACCTAACTTGATCTTCTCAAACGTAGTGTATCTGTGCACGACGTGACGAGACCAATATTTCTGGCCTCCCCAGAGACAAGCAGAATATGCTAGAGCACAGCAGAGCGCAGAAATCCGCCGAAAGGCAGTGTGCAGCACGAAAGTCGGAGTCATCCTAACGAGTCATAAAGTAACATTTCCTAACCGAACATGACCTAACGCAATTTATCTGGCCACGAGCTCTATTGGCCGCCTCCCCAGAGTCGAGCGGAGTACAGTAGAGCAGGGTAGAGCCAGGACATCTTTGGAATAGCAGTTCATAGCACAGAAGTTAAAGAAATCCTGACCGAACGTCCCAAATCTAACCCAGCGATACGTAACATAAACCAAGCTCACGTGCCGGGAGTGCTATTACTGGCCACCCTAGAGCCATGCAGAACACATTAGAGCACAGTAGAGGGCAGATATCCACCGACGAACAGTTTATAGCACAAAAGTCAAAGAAACCCTAACCGAGACTTCCAAACCAAACCTAACGGTACGTAAGCTTACTCAACATAACGTGCCGAGACCACTATTATTGGCCACCGCGGAGCGAAGCAGAGCATATTGGAGCACATTAGAGCGCAGAAATACACGGAATAGCAGTGTGCGGCACAAAGTCAAAGTAGCCTATGCTAACCCAGCCAAACGTGATATAGCCAAACGCAGCCTAACACAACCTAACATTACGAGAGCAATACTGCTGGGATCGACAGAGACAAGCAGAATGTTCTTGATCACAGTAGTGCGCAGAAATACACCACAATGTAGTGAACAGCACAGAAGTCGAAGATATCCTAACCTATCCTAACCTAAACGAACGTAGCATCTCTCTACATGACGTGCATCGGCCACTGCTCCTGGCCTACTCGTTGCCTAGCAGAATGTGGAGCACAATATATCACAGAAATACACCGAGTAACAGTGTACAGCACTGAAGTTACCGAGCTTATCCCAACCTAAGCTAACCATGCGGAACCTACCTCAACCTTACGTACGGAGAGCAATATTGCTGGCATTGCGAGGAATAAGCATTGTATAGTAGAACAGACGACAGAACAGGAATAAATCGAATGTATAGCACTAAAGCCGTAGATACCATAACCAAGTAATCCTAACCTAATCAAAGGAAACGAAACCTAACTGAACCTAATGTACCCAGACCAATATTACAGGCCACCCCTGTGCCAAGCACAGCATATTAGAGCACGCTAGAGCGCAAGCATCCACGGAATAAGAGTGAATAGCAGAAAAGTCAATGCAGCATATTCTAACTTTGCCAAATTTAACATACCCAAACGTAACCTAGCCCAACCCAACATGACGAGACCACTATTGCTGGCCCCCATAGACACAAGCAGAATCTACTAGAGCACAGTTGTGCGCAGAAATTCACCGCAATGCAGTGAATAGCACAAAGGCCGTAGATATCGTAACCAAACCTGGCCTAGCCTAACCTAACGAAACGTGGTATTGCACAATGTAACGCGCCTCGAACACTGTACCTGGCCTTCCTGGAGCCAAGCAGAATGTAGTTGAGCACAGCAAATCGCAGAAATCCACTGACTAACTGTGTACAGCGCGAGAGTCTAAGCTATCCTAACCAAATATAGTCCAACGTGACCCAACCAATCGCAACATACCTCAATCTAACCTGCCACGGCCGCTATTGCTCGCCTCCCCAAACTCGAGCAGAGTATAGTAGAGCAATGTATAGCGCAGGAAACCACCGAATAGCAGTGTACAACACAAAAGTCATGGAAATCCTATCCAAGCATGCCAAACCTACCCGAAGGAAGTGTAATGTAATTCAACCTATCGTGCCGACACCACCATTACCAGCCACCACAGAACCGTGCAGAACATATTAGAATGCAGAAGAGCGGATGAAACCAAAGAATAGCGGTGGACGGCACAGAAGAATATGCTATTCTCTCCTAACATAACCAAAATTGTCATATGCAAATATAGCCTAACTAAGTTTAACGCGCCGAGACCTCTGTTGCTGGCCTCCCCAGTGATGAGCAGAAAACATTAGAGCGCAGTAGGGCTCAGATATCGGAGGGTAGCGGCTTATAGCTCAGACGCCTGGACTATACAATCCTAACCTCACTTAACGGAACATAACTGAACGTGGCATAGCCCAACCTAACGTGCCTAGACCACTAATGCTGACCTCCACAGAGTCAAGTGGTATATACTACAGCACACTTGTGCGCAGAAATCCAACGCACTGCAGTGAATTGCACAAAAGTTGAAGATACCCTAACATAGCATGAACAAACCTAACCAAACCAAACGCTGCGTAACTCAACAGAGCTCGTCGCGACAACTGCTGCTGGCATCCCCAGTGTCAAGCAGAACATATTAGATCGCAGTGGAATGCGCAGATCCACCGAAAAGTAGTGTACAGTTCAAAAGTTGAAGCCACCATACCCTAACATAACCAACCGTCAAATGGCAAATCGTCGCATAGCCCAAACCGACGTGCCGCGACCACTATTGCTGGCGACCACTATTGCTGGCCTCCACAGGCCCAAGGAGAATATATTAGAGCACAGTGTTGTGCAGGAGTCCGCAGGGTGGCAGTGTACACTACGAAATTCGCAGCTACCCTATTCGAACGTGACATAACTAAACCTTACGTGCCGAGACCACTACTGCAACCCTCCCCGGAGACAAGCAGTTCATAATAGAGCTGTGTAGATCCCAGAAATCCACCGAACAGCTGTGTATAGCACAAATGTCAAAACTGCCATAACCTAGCATAGCCAATCGTCATATCACCGAACGTAATATAACTCGACCCAACGAGCCCATACCACTGGGCTTGGACTCCCCAGGGCCAAGCAGAATATAGTAGAGTACCGTAGAGTGCAGAAGTCCACCGTGCATCTATGTATGGCACGAAAGTCACAGCTATCCCTACCGAACTCAGCGGAGCCAGAACTAACCAAACGTAACCCGCCGCAACCTAATGTGCTGATACCACCATTGCTGGCCTCCACAGAGCCAAGCAGAAATATTAGCGCGCAGCAGATCGCAGAAGTCCTCCGATAAGTAATGCATAGCACAAGAGACAAGGATGTCCTGTCCTAACCTAAACAGACAAAACATAACCAAACCAAATCTAATTCCATCTAATGTGGCGTGAACACTGTTGCCGGTCACGCAGAGCCAAGCAGGATAGACTAGATATCAGTAGCGCGCGGAGATCCGCCGCATTGCAGTGTTGAGCATAATAGCCAGATATATCCAAACATTACCTGATCTAACCTAAACTAACCAAGCGCAGCCAAACTTATGATAACCTTCCGAAACCACTATTGCTACACTTCCCATAGCCAAGCAAAGCATATGAGTGGAAAGTAGAGTGCAGGGATCTTTAGAATCGCAGTGTTCATCTCAAAAGTCAAAGCTACCCTATCCTAACGTAACTCAGGATAGGATAGCATTGACTTTTGTGTTATACTCTGCTATTCGGTTGGTTTCTGCACTATACTTTGTTCTGCTATTCTCCGCTCGACTCTCGTGATGCCCAGCAATAGTGGAAGTGGTACGTTAGGTTGAGTTAGGTTACGCTCGGTTCGCTTAGGTTAGGTTAAGTTTGGTTAGGACAGCTTCGACTTTCGTTCCATGCAATGCTATTCGGTGGATTCATGCCGTCTGATGTGCTCTAATATGCACTGCTTTGCACTGGGGCGGCCAGAAATAGTCGCAGTGTCTCGTTAGGTATAGTTACGTTACGTTTGGGTAGGTTACGTTTGTTTGTGCTACGTTTGGATATCATTGACACTTCCGATGTACACTGAAATTCTATGGACTAGCGTGCTCTACTATGCCCTATCATATTCTGCTTCCCTTCGGGGAAGCCAGCAATAGTGGTCGCGGCACGTTAGGTGCAGTTACCCTACGTTTGGCTAGATTAGATTAGGCCTCGTTAGGTTAAGATATCTTTGACTCTTATGCTATACATTGCTATCTGGTGGCTTTCTGCGCTCTACTGCCCTCTACTGTAATCTGCTCGTCTCTGGGGAGGCCAGCAATTATGGTCGCGGCACGATAAATTTTGTTATGTTACGTTTGGTTGTGTTACGTTTGGTCCGGTTGGGATATGATTGCTTAGACTTTTGTGTTGTACACTACACTACGGTGCATTTCTGCGCTGTACGTTTATCTACTATATTCTGTTCGACACATGGAAGGCCAGAAATTGTTGTCGCGGCACGTTATGTTGAGTTAGAGAACGTTCGGCTACGTTAGGTTACGTTGCGTTATTCTAGGGCAGCTTTGACCTTCCTGTGAGAAGCTGTTGTTACGTTGAGTCCTCCGATTTACTGTGCTCTACTGCACTGAGCTCGAATTTGGGGAGCCCAGCAATAGTAATCTCGGCACGTTATGTTGAGTGTGGCTACGTTTGGTTATGTCACGTTTGGCTTGGTTAGGACTGGGGAGCTTTGGCTTTTGTGCTGTACGCTGCTATTCGGTGGATTTCTGCTCTCTACTCTGCTCGCATATGCTCTGCCTGGCTCTGCTGCGACCAGCAATTGTGTTCCAGGCTCGTGAGGCTCAGTCATGCTACGTTTATTTGGGTTACGTCAGTTTGGGTTAGGTACGGGTTGCTTTGACTTTCGCGGTACACACTGCTATTCCCTGGGTTTCTGCGCTCTGCTCTTCTCTACTATAATCTGCCCGCGTCTGGGGAGGCCAGCAACTGTGGCCGTGGTGCGCTATGTTTGGTTTAGATACGTTTGGTGATGTTGCGTTTGGTTAAGTTAGGAGAGGTTGGCATTCACTTTTGCGATGTACGTTGCCATCCGGTCGATTTCTGCGCCCTACATTGCTCTACTACGCTCTGTTCGTCTATGGGAGGCCAGTAATGGTGGTCTCGACACGCTAGGTTGTGTTAGGCTATGTTTGGTTATGTTATGTTGATTTGTGTCAGGGTTGCGTTGCTTTGACTTTTTCGACATACACTGAATCGCCGCGGGTGTCTGTGATCTTCTGCGCTATAGTATGTTCAGATTGGCCCTGTGGAGGTCAGCAAAAGTGGTTTAGTGCGGCTAAGTGGAATTGGGTTAAGTTTGGTTATACTATGTTTGGTTAGGTTAGGAGAGGACAGCTTTGACTTTTGTGCTATTCACTGCTATCCGGTGGATTTCTTCGCTCTACTGAGACCCAATATGCTCTGCTTTGCTATGGGGAGAGCAGAAACTGTGACCGCGGAGCGTTAGGTATAGATATACAATGTTTGATCGGATTATGCTACTTTTTGTTTGGTTAGGTTATCTATGACTCTTGTGCTCAACACAGCTATCATATGGGCTTCTGGGCACCATTGTGCTCTATCATATTCTGCCTGTCCCTGGGTTTGCCAGTAATAGTGGTCGTGGCACGTCAGGTTGGGTTATGTTACGTTTCGTTGCTTTGAGATTGGGCAGGCTATGTTACGTTAGGCTACGTTAGGCTAGGTTAGGTCAGGGTGCCTTTGACCTTTTTTCTTTACGCAGTTAGGCGGCGGTTTTCTGTGCCCTACCGCGCTCTAATATGCTCTGCTTGGCTTTGTGGATGTCATCAATAGTGGTCTCGGCAGGATACATTGAGTTTGGTTACGATTGGTTAGGTTATGTTTGTTTGGGTTGGGACTGGACAGCTTTGACTTTCTCGGCAAGGGCAGTTATTGGGTGGATTCCTGCCATCTACTCTGCTGTACTCTACTCTGCTCGAACCTGAGGAGGCCAGAAATATTGGTCGGTGCACGTTAGGTTGAGCCTGTTTACGTTTAGTAGTGTTAGGTTTCTCGGGGTTGGGCTAGTATAGCACTGACTTTTGAGCTCAAAACTGACATTCGATGGACTTCTGGGCTCCACTTGCTCCATAATATTCTGCTTTTCTCTGGAGGCGCCAACCATAGTGTTTGCAGCACGTTAGCATGTGTTACGTTACGTTTCGTTAGGCTAGGTTACGTCTGGTTATGTCTGGATATCTTTTATTTTGTGCTTTACAATGCATCGCGCCGGATATCTGCGCTCTATTATTCTGGCTGCATATGTGGAAGTCAGAAATGGTGGTCTGAGTGCGTTATGTCTGTTTAGGTTCCGTTCGTTTACGTTGAGTTTGGCGCAGTTGAGTTAGGATAGCTTAGACTATTGAGCTATAGACTGCTTTTCGGTGAATTTCTGCGTTCTATATTGCTCTACTACGCTCTGCTCGACACTGGGGATCCCAGCAATAGTGGCCGTGGCAGGAAAGAATGTGCTTGGTTGCGTTTGTTCAGGTCAGGTTGGGCTAGGTTAGGGGAGGATAGCCTTGACTTTTGTGCCATACACTGCTATTCGGTGGAATCCTGCGCTCTACTATGCCCTGGTATGATCTGCTTGGCTCTAGGGAGGCCAGTACTGGTGGCCTCGCCAAGCTAGGTTGAGATATGCTACGATAGTTTAGGTGACGTTGGCTATGGTTAGGTATGCGTAGCTTCGACTTATCTGCCATACACAGCGATTATATGGGATTCTGCGCTCTACTGTCCTCTAATATGTTCCGCCTGGCTCTGGGGAGGCCAGAAATAGTGGCCGCGGCAGGTTAGGCTGTGTCAGGTCACGTTTGGCTAGGTTATGCTTGCTTGCGTCCGGTTTGGACAGCTTTGAATTCTCTTCTGTACCCTGCGGTTCTGTGGATGTGGATGCTCTCCTCTCCTATAATATGCTCTCGTTGTCTTTAGTGGGGATAGCAATAGTGGTTTAGGCACGTTAGTTTGAGTTAGGTTACGTTTGGTTTGGTTATTCTCGTCTGGGTTAGATATGGATAGCTTTGACTTTCTTGGCATGGACAGATATTCGGTAGATTTCTGCGCACCAGTGTGATCTGATATGCGCAGTTTGGATCAGAGAATGACGGCAATATCTGTCTCGGCACCTTATGCTGGTTTACGCTACGTTCGGAAGGCTTAGGTTTGGTCGGGTAAGGTAAGGGTATCCGTACTTTTGTGCTTTATACTGCAACGCCGCGAATTTTTATGATCTACTGCGCTCTAGTATATTCTGCTTGGTTCTGGGGATATCAGCAATAGTGTTGTAGGACGGTTAGGTGGTGTTATGTTACGTTTGGTTGTGCTATGCTTGGTTAGGATAAGCTAGTACAGCTTTGACATTTGTGCTATACACTGATATTCGGTAGATTTCTGCGATCTATTGTGCTATGGTATGTTCTGCTTGGCTGCGGGAAGGTCAGTAATTGTGGTCTCTGCACGTTAGGTTGATATAGGCTACTTTCGGTTATGTTAAGTTAGACTTGGTTAGGTTTGGAAAGCTTCGGCCTTTCTGCTATACGCTGCGATTCTATGGATTTCTGCGCTCTACTCTTCTCTAATATGCTCTGCTAGACCGCGTTGATGCCAGCAATACTAGGGGCAATTTAGGTTGCGCTGTGTTACGCTTGGCTTGGTTACGTTAGGATAGGTTTGGTCAGGATAACTTTGATTTTTGTGCTACTCCCTGCATTGCGATCGATTTCTGCGATCTACTGTGCTCTAGCAAATTCTGCCTGGCACTGAGGAGGCCAGCAATAGTTATCTCGGCACGTTCGGCTGAGTTAGGTTACGTTTGGTTGGGTTAGGTTTTGATACGGTTCGTCAGGATATTTTTAACTTTTGCGCTGTTCACTGCAGTGCGGTCGATTTCTACGGTCTACTGTTCACTTATATATTCTGCATTGCTTTGCGCAGGTCATAAATATTGGTCTCGGTACGTTAGGTTGAGTTTGGTTAAGTTTGGTTATACCATGTTTGGTTATGTTTGGTCACTGTAGCATGCCTTTTGTGCTGTACACTGCTATCTGCTGGATTTCAGCGCTCTAATGTGCTGTAGTATGTTCTGCCTGGCCTTAGAGGGCCAGAAGTAGTGGTCTCGCCTCGATATGTTTAGTTATTCCTCGTTTGTTTGCGCTAGGTCAGGTTAGGTTAGGACAAAATTGACTATTCTGCCACACGCTGCTATTTGGTGGCTGTCTGCGCTCTACTGTGCCCTAGTATATTCTGCATGGCTCTGCGGATTCCAGCAATAGTGGTCTCGGCACGTTCGGTTAAGTTAGGATATGTTTGATTATATTTAGTTTGGATATGTTAGGACTGATTGCTGTGGCTTTTCTGTTATACGCTGCTCTTCGGTGGATTTCCGCAGTCTACTCTGCTCTACTATACTCTGCTCGACTCTGGTGATGCCATCGTTAGCGGTCGCGATGCGGTAGATTGAGTAATGCTACGTTTGGTTAGGTTGAGTTAGTTTGGGTTTTGTCCTTATAGCTCAACTTTCTTGGTATACGCTGCTATTCGGTGCATTTCTGCGCCCTACTGTGTTCTGGTACGTTCTGCTCGGCACTGTGGAAGCCAGCAATAGTGGTCAAGGCACGTTAGGTTGGATTATGTTGCGATTGGTTATGTTACGTTTGGTAATTTTAGGCTAGTGTAACCTAGACTTTTGCGCTATACACTGTTATTCGATGTGTACCTGCGCTCTACATTGCTCTACTGTACTCTGCTCGTCTCTGCGGTTGCCAGCAGTAGCGGTCGTGACATGGCAGATCGAGTAATGTTATGTTTGGTTTGCCTGTGTTTGGATGGGCGAGGTTATCGTGGCTCTGGCTTTTGAGCTATACAGCCCTATTCGTTGGATTTCTGCGATCCGCTTTGCTCTAGTATGATCTGCTTTCCACCGGGTAGGTAAGAAATAGTGGTCTCGGCTCGTTAGGCTTTGTTAGTCGACGCTTGGATAGGTTAGGTTCGACTAGGTTAGGTTAGGATAAATTTGACTTCTGCGCTATGCGCTGCCATTGGGTGACACCCTGTGCTCTACTGTGCCCTAGAATATACTGCTTGGCTCTGGGGTTTGCAGCAATAGCGGTCTCGGCGCGTTGG
This sequence comes from Eufriesea mexicana, assembly GCF_001483705.2. Taxonomy (NCBI): domain Eukaryota; kingdom Metazoa; phylum Arthropoda; class Insecta; order Hymenoptera; family Apidae; genus Eufriesea; species Eufriesea mexicana. The sequence goes on from NW_016908418.1 coordinate 1,869,293, forward strand.
GCTAAGCATGGATCAGTCTGACTACATTACGTTTGGTTTGGTTAGAACAGGATGGCTTTTACTATTGTGCTATACTCTGTTATTCGGAGGGCTTCTGCGCTCCACGGTGCCCTAATATGCTCTGCTTAGTTCTGGGGAGGTCAGAGATAGTGGCCTTGGCACGTTAGTTTGAAGCATGTTACGTTCGGTTACGTTAGGTTAGCTTGGGTCAGGTAGGTGCAGCCTTGATTCTTTTGCTATAGACTGCCATTCAGTGGATTTCTGCGCTGCACTGTGCTCTAATACGCTCTGCTTATCTCTATGGACGCCAGCGATATTGGCCGCGGCCAGTTAGATTGTGTTATGATACGTTCGGCTTGGTTAGGTTAGGATAGGTTTGGTCAGGTTGTCCTTGACTTTTGAGCTGCTCAGTGCTCCTCGGTTTATTTCCACTCTCAACAATGCTCTACCATACTCTGCCCGAAACAGGGGTGGCCAGTATTGTGTTCTCGTCACGTTAGGTTGGGTTAGGCTACGTTTGGATGTGTTATGTTTGTTCGTGTTAGGTTAGGACAGCTTTGCCTTTCGAGGTGTGCCCTGCTATTCTGTGGTCATTTGCGCTCTACTGTGCTCTAGTGTATTCCGCTTGGCTCTGGTGTGGCCAGCAAAGGTGGTCGCGTCACGTGTGTTTGAGTTAGGTTACGTTCGGCTTCTTTACGATTTGTTAGGTTAGGAGGGCCTGGCTTCGACTTTTGCGTTATGCTCTGCTATTCGGCTGATTTCTGCACCCTACTGTGCTCTAATATGTTGCGCTTGGCTCTTTGGGGGCCAGCAGTAGTCGTAACGGCACGTTACGTTGAGTTATGCTACGTTCGGTTAGGTTTGGTTGTGGCAGATTAGGTTAGGATATCTTCAACTTTCGTAATGAACACTGCAATGGGCTGGATGACAGCGCTCTACTGTATTCCAGCATATTATGCTGGGCTCAGTGGTGGGGAGTAATAGTGGTCGCGGCACTTTAAGTTTTGTTTGGTTACGTTCGTTTAGGTTAGGTTTGGTTGGGTTAAGTTAGAGTAGCTTTGACATATGTGCTCAACACTGATCTTCTATGGACTTCAGTGCTTTATTGTGCTCTATCATATTGTGCCTGTGTCTGGGGACCGCAGCAGCGGTGTTCGCGGCACTTTCGGTTGCGTTGTGTTACGTTCTGTTAGGTTAGGAAACTTTTGCATGGACTTTTGTGCTATACATTGCTATTCCATGGATAGCTGCGCTCTACTGTGTGCTAGTATGCTCTGCCTGTCTCTGGGCATGCCAGCAATTGTGGACTCGGCACGTTAGTTTGAGTTATGCTACGTTCGGTTAGGCTATGTTGGTTTGGGTTAGGTCTGTATAGCTTCGACTATCGTGTTATACACTGTTATTCCGTCATTTTCCGCGCTCTACTATGCTTTCCTATATTCTGCTATCCCGTGGGGAGTACAGCAACATTGTTTGCAGCAAGTTCTGTTGAGTTAGGCTATGTTTGTGTAAGTCTGTCGGTTTGGGTTAGGCATGGGTAGCTGAGGCTTTTCGGATATACAACGCGGATCTATGGACTCCTCCGATCTACTATCGGCTAATATGTTCTAGTTGGCTCTGGGGATGCCTGAAATCGCGGTCGCGGCACGTTAGGCTGTGTTAGGTTACGTTTTGCTATAGCACGATTGGCTATTCATGGAGGTGCTAGCTCCGACTTTTGCGCTATACACTGCCATTCGGTCGTTTCCAGCGCGCTACCGTGCTCTAGTATGTTCAGCCTGTCACTGGGAATACCAGCAATAGCAGTCTCGGCACGTTATGTTTCGTTAGCTTACGTTTGGCTAGGTTAGGTTAGGCTATGTATCCTATATTCTGCTATCCCGTGGGGAGTACAGCAACATTGTTTGCAGCAAGTTCTGTTGAGTTAGGCTATGTTTGTGTAAGTCTGTCGGTTTGGGTTAGGCATGGGTAGCTGAGGCTTTTCGGATATACAACGCGGATCTATGGACTCCTCCGATCTACTATCGGCTAATATGTTCTAGTTGGCTCTGGGGATGCCTGAAATCGCGGTCGCGGCACGTTAGGCTGTGTTAGGTTACGTTTTGCTATAGCACGATTGGCTATTCATGGAGGTGCTAGCTCCGACTTTTGCGCTATACACTGCCATTCGGTCGTTTCCAGCGCGCTACCGTGCTCTAGTATGTTCAGCCTGTCACTGGGAATACCAGGAATAGCAGTCTCGGCACGTTATGTTTCGTTAGCTTACGTTTGGCTAGGTTAGGTTAGGCTATGTTTGGAGAAGATAGCTCTTACTTTTGTGCTATGCACAACTATTCTGCTGATATCTGCGCTCCACTGTGCTCTTGCATATTCTGCTTCGCTAGGGGGAGGCCAGCAGTATCGCTCTCGGCAGGTTACGCTGAGCTATGTTATGTTTGGTTATGTTACGTTGATTTAGGTTAGGTTTAGATAGCTTCGATTTTCGTGGTATAAACAGCTGCTCGGAGGAATTCTGCGCTCTACTGGGCTCTAGTATACTCTTATTTGTTCTGTGCAGGTCAGCAATAGTGGTATGGGTACGATAGGTTGTGTTAGGTTACGTTTGGTCTTGTAATGGTTGTATAGGTTAGGCTAGGGTAGCTTAGACCTTTGTGCTGTACACTGCTATTCCGTGGATTCTTGCGCTCTAATGTAATCTAATACACACTGCTTTTCTCTAGGAATTCCAGAAATAGCTGCCGCGGTGCGTTTGGATATGTTAGGTTACGTTTGGTTAGGTTTGGTATGTTTGCATTTGGTTAGGATGTCTCCGACTTCCGCGTTATACACTGCCATTCGAAGGGCCTCTGCACTCTTCTCTCCTGTAGTATGCCCTGCCTGGCGATGTGGAGACCAGCAACTGTGGTCTCGGCACGTTGGGTTAAATTAGGCTGCGTTTGGTTATATTAACTTTGGATATGTTAGGAGAGGGTAGCTTTAACTTTTGTGCTGTACACTGCTATGCGTTGAATTTGTACGCCCTACGTTGATCTACTATACTCTGCTCGACACTCGGTTGGCCAGTAATAGTGGTCTCGGCCAGTTTGGTTTGGTTACTCCACTTTTGGCTACGGTACGTTAGCTTGGGTTAGGTTTGGATAGGTCTGACTTTCGTGGTGTACACAGATATTTGGTGGGTTTCTACGTTCTTCGTTACTCTAACATGCTCTGCTTGGCTCTGGGGAGTACGGCAATGGCTCGTTATGTTGAGGTAGGCTTCGTTTGGTTGTGTTACGTTTGGTTATGTTAGGATAGAAAAGCTTTGACTTTTGTGCTATACACTAATATTCGGTGCAATTCGTCTCTCTGCTGCGCTCTAATATGCTCTGCTTTGCTGTGGGGTTACAGCAGTAGTGGCCTCGGCACGTTAGTTTCTGCTATGCTACGTTTGGTTAGGTTACGTTTGCTTGGATTATGTTTGAATAGCTTAGGCTTTCGTGGTATACACTGCAAATCGGTGGATTGCTGCGCTCTGCTGCGCTCTACTGTATCCTGCGCGTCTCCGGGGAGGCCAGCAATAGCGATCTCGGCACGTTATGTTGGGATATATTACGTACGTCTCTGTGACGTTTGGCTAGGTTAGGAAAGGATACATCTGACTTTTGTGTCATACACTGCTATGCGTTGTATTTCTGTGCTCCACTGTGCTACAATATGCCCAGCTTGGCTCTAGAATGCAAGCAATAGTGGCCTCGGCATGATAGGATGAGTTAGGTTACGTTTGGTTATGTTCGGTTAGTCTTGGTTAGGTTTGGATATCTTTGATTTTTCTGCTATACATTGCCATCATTTGCTCTCCTGCGCTCCACTCTCCTTTAGTATGTTCTGCTTGGCAATCGGGTGGTCAGCAATAGTGGACTCGGCTCGTTACGTTCAGTTAGTCTGCGCTTGATTCAGCTAGGTTGGGACAGGTGAGGTTACGTTATCTTCGACGTGTGTGCTGTTCGTTGCTGTTTGGTGGCATACAGCGCTCCACTGTACCGTAGTGTACTCTGCATCGCTCTGGGGATAACAGTAACAGTGTTCTCGACACGACAGGTTGAGTTAGGTTACATTTTGCTTTACTACGTTTGGAAAGGTTAGGATAGGGTAGCTTCGACTCTTGTGCAATTAACTGCTATTCGCTGGATCACGGCGCTCTACATTTCTCTACTATACTCTGCTCTATAATGGTGAAGCCAATAATAGTGTTCACGGCCCTTCAGTTTAAGTGGAGCTACATTCGGTTATATTACATTTGGATAAGGTAGGAGAGGAAAGCCTTTACTTTTGTGCTATATAATGCTATTCGGCGGAATTCTGCGCTGTACTGTGATATAATATGTTCTGCTTTGCACGCGGGAGTCCAGAAATTGTCGTCTCGTTAGGTTGAGGTAGGCTCCGTTTGGCTATGTTAGGTTTGCTTATGTTAAGTTCAGATAGCTTCGACTTTTCAGTTATGAACTACGATACTATAGATTTCTGGTCCCTATTCTCCTCTAATATGCTATCCTGGACTCTGTGGATGTCAACAGTACCAGTCGCGGCACGTTAGATTTCGTTATGTTACGATTGGTTAGGTTAGGCTAGGAGAGGTTAGGACATGGCATTTTTGCCACTTGTGCCATTCACTGCATTGCCGTCGATTTCTACGATCTACTGCGCTGTAGCATATTCTGCCTGGCTCTATGGATGCCAGCAATAGTGGTCTCAGCACGTTAGGTTGCGTTAGGTCTCGTTTGGTTAGGTTAGGACAGTAGTGATATGACTTTCGTTGTATACACCGATATTCGGTGGATTTTTGCGCTCCACTGTGCTACAATATGCCTTGCTTGGCTCTGGATTGCCAGCAAAAGTGGCCGCTGCACATCGGTTTGAGTTAGGTTACGCTTGGTAGGGTCTCGTTTGCTTGCGTTCGGTATCGATGGCTTCGCCTTCATTGGCAGAGACATTTATTCTCTGGATTTCGACGCTCTACTCTGCTCCAATATACTCTGCTGTGCTCCGGGAAGGCCAGCAATAATGGTCGCTGCACGTTAGGTTTAGATAATCTACTTTTGGGTAGGCTACGTTTGGTCAGGTTAGTAGAGGGGAGCATTTGTGCTATGCAACACCAATCGTCGTATTTCTTCACGCTACGGTGTTCTAATGCCGTCAGCTTTGCTCCGGGAAGGACAGCAATAGCGGTATCGGCACGTTATATTGATTTAGGCTTCGTTCGGTTGGGTTAAGTTAGGAAAGGTTAGGTTAACCTATCTTTGACCTGTGTGCTATAAACTGCTATACGGTGGACTTCTGCGCACTACTGTGTGCTAATATGATCTGCCTTGCTCTGGGGATGCCAGAAATTGTGGCCGCGGCGCGACTGGTTGAGATAGGTTACGTTTGGTTATATTACAATTTGCTGTTAGAATAGGATAGCTTTGACTTTTTCGCTACACACCGCCACTCGCTGCACATCTGCTCCATACCCTGGTCCAGTATGTTTTGCTCAACCCTGGGAAGGCGAACAATAATGGCCTCGGCAAGTTGTGTTGCGTCATGCTACCTTTGGTTAGGTTAGACTAGGTCAGGTAACGTTAGGATGCGTCCGACTCTTGAGATTTTCACTGCAATGCGGTGGCTTCTGCGCTCTACTTTGCTCTAGCAGGCTCTGCTTCGCACTGGAGAGGCCAGCAACGGTGCCCTCGGGTACATGCGTTGAGTCCGATTACGTTCGCTTGTGTTATGCTTGGTAAGGTTATGATAGTGTGGCTTTCACTTTGTGGTATACACTGCGATTTTATGGACCTCTGCGCTCTACTCTCCTCCAGTATGATCTACTCGCCTCTGGAGAGGATTGTCACGATTGGTTAGGTTAGGACAGGATGGCTTCGACTTTTGTGTTATACACAGCGATTCTATGGATTTCTGCCCTTTGCTCTCCTCTAATATGTTCTGCATGGCTCTTGGGAGGGCAGTAATAGAGGTCACGCCGCGTTAGGCTGTGTTAGGTTACGGCTGGTATCGTTAAGCTTAAGTAGATTAGCAGATGGTAGCTTCGACTTTTGCACTTTAAACTGTTATTCGGCGAGTTCCTGCGCTCTGCATTACTCTAATATCTCCTACTCGGATCTGGGAGGCCAAGAATAGTGGCCGTGGCACTTTATCTCAAGTTAGGCTACGTTTAGTTAGGTTACGTTTGTTTGGGTTAGGATTAGATAGCTTGGACACTTGTGCCATACGCTGCCGCTTTATGGGTTTCTGCCCTCCACTCTCGTCAAATGAGTTCTGCATGCTCCAGGGAGGGCAGCAATAGAGCTAGCGCCGCGTTAGGATGTGTTAGGTTACGGCTGGTATCGTTAAGCTTAAGTAGATTAGCAGATGGTAGCTTCGACTTTTGTGCTATACACTGCTATTCGGTGGATTCCTGAGCTGTGCGGTGATCTAATACTCTCTGCTTTGCTCTGGGGAGGACAGTAATTGTGGCCGCTTCGCGTTAGGCCGTGTTAGGTTATGTAACGTTATGTCACATTTGGTTAGGTTAGGAGAGGATAGTACGTTTGGCTATGTTAGGTTATCACATGTGCGGTTAGTGTAGCTTCGACTTTTGTGCTATACACTGCTATTCGGTGGATTCCTGAGCTGTGCGGTGATCTAATACTCTCTGCTTTGCTCTGGGGAGGACAGTAATTGTGGCCGCTTCGCGTTAGGCCGTGTTAGGTTATGTAACGTTATGTCACATTTGGTTAGGTTAGGATAGGCTACTTTGACTTTTGCGCTATTCACTGCTATTTCTACGCTATAATATGCTATAATATGCTATCATTGGTTCTTGGGTGGACAGGAATAGTGCTCTCGGCACGTTAGTTTGAGTAAGGTTACTCCTCGATAGGTTGGGTTATGAAGGCTCGGTTGTGATTTCCTTGACTTTTGTACTATAAACTACTATACGGTTGATTTCTGCGCTCTACATTGCTCTACTATATTCTGCTCGGTCCTGCGGAGGCGAGCAATAGTTGTCGTGGCTCGTCAGGTTGAGTTAGGTCACGTTTGGTTGGGTTTCGGTTAGGTTAAGTTTGGTTAGTATAGTTTTGCCTTTCTCACTATACACCGTTAGTCGTTGGATTTCTGTGATCTACAGTGCTCTACTACATTCCGCTTGGCTCTGGGGAGGCCAGGAGCAGTGACCGCGGCACGTTATGTTGAGTTATGCCACGCCACCCTAAGTTAGATTAGGTCAGGTTAGGTTATGATATTTTTCAATTTTGTGCTATGCGCTGCAATGCGGAGGATGCCTGCGACCTACTGGGCCCCAGTATATTCGGCTTGGATTTGGGTTGGCCAGAATTATTGTTCGCGGTACGCTATGTTCAGTTAGGTAACGTTTGGTTTTGTTACGATTGGTTACTTTGGGACAGGGTACCCTTGACTTTTGTGCTCTACACTGTAATGCGGCGGATTTATTCGCTGCACTGTGCTCAAATATTTTATGTTTGTTTCTCGGGGGAGGAGAAATAGTGGTCCTGGCACGTTGCGTTGATTACTTTCTGCCTTCTTAGCTTAGGATATGCTATGTTTGGTTCGGGTTGCTGTGACTTTCGTGCTGTTCACTGCTTTTCGATGGATTCCAGTGATCGACAGTGCTCTACTGCATCCTGCTTGGCTCCGGAGTTGCCAGCAGCAGTGGCCACTGCTCGTTAGGTTGAGATATGCTACGCTCGGTTAGGTTAAGCTAGGCCAGTTTAGTTTAGGATATCTCCGACTTTTGTGCTATACACTGCTATTCGGTAGCCTTCTGCGCTCTACTGTGCACTAGTATGCGGTCACGTTTGGTTGGGTTACGTTTGGCTAGGTTAGGATGCGCTTCTTTCACGTTTACGGCTTTTGTGCTATTCACTGCAGTGCGGCGGATTTCTGCGCTCTACTGTGCACTAGTATGCGGTCACGTTTGGTTGGGTTACGTTTGGCTAGGTTAGGATAGACTATTTGGTCTTTTGTGCTGTACACCGCTATTCGTTGAGTTTCTGTGATCTATTGTGCTCTGATACACCCTGCTTGGCTCAGGGGAGGCGATCAATGGGGGTCGCAACTCGTTAGGTTGAATTACGCTACGTTCGGTTAGGTTAGGTTAGGCCTGGTTGGGTTAGTATATCCTTGACCTTTGTGCTGTACACTGCAATGCGGCAGATTTCTGCTCCCTACTGTGCTCCAATATGTTCAGCTTGGCTCTCGGAGTGCCAGCAGTCGTTGTAACGGCACTTCACGCTGGGTTAGGCTGCGTTGTGTTATGTTAGGTTAGGTCAGGTTTGGTCAGGATATCTTTGACTTATGTGCTTTACACTGTTTTTCGGTGGATTACAGGCCTCCACATTGCACCGCTATCCTCCGCTCGACTCTGTGGAGACCAGTAATGACCGCCCCGGCACGTTAGATTGGTTTATGCTACGTTTGGTTGTGTTGCGTTTGGTTACTTTAGGTGAGGATAGCAATGACTTTTGTGCTATATACTGCTATTCGGTGGACTTGTTCGCTGTACCCTGCCCTACTATACTCCGCTCTACACTGTGGAGGCCAGCAATTGTTGTCGCTGCACGTTAGGTTAGGTTAGGTTGCGCTTAGGTATGTTACGATTGGTTAGGTTAGGAGAGGATAGCTTCGACTTTTGCTCGTCATGTTAGTTTCGGTTAGTCCCCGTTTGCATATGTTAAGATTGGTTAGGTTAGCATACGACATCCACGACCATTTTGCTATACACTGCCACACGTTGTATTTCTGGTTTCCACTGTGCCCTAATATGTTCTGCTTGGCCCAGGCCAGGACTGCAATACTCGTCTCGGCACGCTTGAGTGTGCTAGGATACGTTCGGTTAGGTCATGTTTGCTCGGTTAGTTGTGGATAGCTTTGACTTCTCTGCTGTACGCTGCGATTCAACTGATTTAAGCGCTCTGCTGTCGTGTAATGGGTTCAGCTTGGCTCTGGTGAGTCCAGCGATAGTGGTTGCGGCACGACAGGTTGTGTTACGTTAAGTTTGGTAAGGTTAGTTTGGAATATGTCAGGATAGATTTGACTTTTCTGCGATGCGCTGCCGTTCCGCGGATTCCTGCGCTCTACCCTCCTCAAATATTATCCGCTTGGCGATGGGGAGGATCGAAATTGTGGCCTATGCACGTTAGATTAGATTAGGTTACGTACGTTTTTGTTATGTGTAGTTCGGTTAGGATAGGGTAACCTAGACTTTTGTACTATACACGGCCATTCGGCGTGTCCCTGCGCCAGACATTGCTCTGCTTTACTCTGCTTGACACTGGGGTGGCGAGAAATATTGGTCGTGACACGATAGTTTGAGTTAGGTTACGTTTGGTTTTATTGCGGTTGGCTTGGTCAGGAGTGGACACCTTTGACTTTTGTGCTGTACACTGATGTCAGCTGGATTTCTGTGATCTACTGTGCTCCGGTATACTCTGCTCGACTCTTGGGAGGCGAGAAATAGCGGCCGCAGCACTTTGGGTTTAGTTATGTTACGATAGGTTTGGCTAGGTTGGGCTACGCTTGGTTAATGTAGATCATACTTTCGTGCTATACGCTGTTTTTCTTTGTATACCTGTGATCTACACAGCTCTACTACATTCTGCTTGGCTCCGTGGAGGCCAGGAGCTGTGGTCGCGGCAGGTTCCATTGAGCTTCGCTACGCTTTGTTAGGTTAGGCTACGTCCGGTTAGGTTACGATATGTTCGACTCCTGTCCTATTCGTAGCAATGCGGTTGATTTCTGCGCACTACTGAGCTCTATTACAATCTGCACGTCTCTGTGGATGCCAACAATGGTGGCCTCGTCATGTTAGGTTGAGCCACGATGCGATTGGGTATGTCACGTGTGCCTATGTCATGATATGCTACTCTGACTTTCATGCTATACACTGCTTTTCGGAGGATCTTTGTGACGTAGAGTGCTCTACTATAGTCTGCTTTGCCCTGGGGAGGCCAGAAGCAATGGCCACGGCACGTCATGTTGGGTTATGCTACGTTTGATTAAGTTAGGTAAGGGTAGGTTATGCCAGGATATTTGCAACTTTTGTGCTGCTCACTGCATTGCCTTGGTTTTCTGCGCTCTGCTGTGCTCTGATATATCCTTTATGGCTCTGCGCAGGCCAGCAATGGTGTTCTCTGCACGTTAGGTTTAGTTATGCCACGTTTGCATACGACAAGTTTGGCTATGTTAGGACGGAATAGCTTAGACTTTTGTCGCATTCAACGCCACTCGGTGCATTTCTGCGCCCAACGGCGCTCTAATATTATCTGCTTTGCTTTGGGGTGTCCAGGATAGTCGTCCCGGCACGTTAGGTTGTGTTATGTTACGTTCCGTTAGGGTAGGTTAGGAAGGCTTGGTTAGTATTTCTTTGATTCTTGTGCTTTACACTGCTATTCGGCGGATTCCTGCGCTCTACATTGCTCTACCGTACTCTGCTCGACTCTGGCGAGGCGAGCAATAGCGCTCGCGGCAATTTAGTTTGATTCAGTTTACGTTCTGTTAGGTTAGGATATGGTAAATTTGGTTAGTATACCACTGACTTTCGTGCCATACACTGTTATTCGGTGTATCTCAGTGATCTACTGTGCTCTACCACATTCTGCTTGGCTATGAGAGGTCAAGGTGCAGTGGTGGCTGCACGATACGTCGAGATATGCTACGTTCGGTTAGGTTAGGTTATGTCATGTTATGCTAGGGTATCTACGGCCTTTGTGCTATTCTCCGCAATACGGTGGATTTCTGAGCTATTCTGTGGTCTGGTATATTCAGCTTGTCTCTGTGGAGGCCAGCAATGGCGGCACCGTCGCGATAGATTGAGTTATGTTACGTTTGATTAGTTTAGGATTGGCTACTCTGACTTTTGTGCTTTTCAGTGCTTTTCCGTGGATTTCTGCGCTCTAATGTGCTCTAATATGCTCCGCTTTGCTCTGGAAGGAGAGCAATATTGGTCTTGTCACGTTATGTTTTCCTAAACTACGTTTCGGTGTGTTAGGTTAGGCCAAGTTAGGTCGGGTTATGATTGACTTTTGTGCTTCACACTTCAATGCGGTGGATTTCTGAGCTCTGCTGTGCTCTAGTACTTTTCCCTTAGCCACGGGAATGCCAGAAATAATGGTTCCGGCACTTTAAGTTGAGTTAGGCTCCGATTGGGTAGTTTAGTATGTGTTAAGTTCGGTAACTGTAGCTGTGACTTTCGTGCTGAACACTGACGTTCGGTGGACTTCTGCGCACGTCGAAGCTCTACTACATTCTGTTTCGACCTCCGGATGCCAGCAATAGTGGCCTCGGCACGTTATGATGCGGTTGGCTACGTTTGTTTAGGTTATGCAAGCATAGGTTAAGTCTGGGTAGATAAGAATTTTGTGCTATACACTTCTATTCTATAGACTTCTGCTCCATGTTGTCCTCTAGTATGTTCTGCTGGACTCTGGGGAGGCCAGCAATAGCGGGCGGGGTAAGTTGGGTTTTGTTATGTTAAGTTTGGTTATGTTAAGGTTGGATATATTAGGACAGGATAGCTTCGACTTTTGTGCTGTGCACTGCTATTCGCTGGACATCTGCGCTCCAGTGTGCTCTAGTTTGTTCTCCTTGTCTCTGTGGTGGCCAGCAACGGTCTTCTCCGCGCGTTAGTTTGAGATATGCTACTTCCGATTGTGTTACATTTGGTGCGGTTAGGATATGATAGTTGAGACTTTTGTGCGATATACTGCTACCAGCGGATTTCTGCACTCTACTGCTTTCTAATATTTTCCGCTGTGCTCTGGGGAGATCAGCAGCAGTGGTCTCGGAGCGTTAGGCTTAGATATGCTACGTTTGCGTATGATAATTTTGGATATGTTAGGAGAGAATACGTTAGACTTTTGTGACATTCACCGCTGTTCGTTGGATTTCTGCTCTCTACTACGCTCTCGTATGTTCTGCATGGCTCTGGTGCGGCCGGTTATAGTGATCTCGGCACGTAACGTTGTGTTATGTTACGTACCGTTAGGTTAAATTAGGAAGGCTTAGCTTGGATTTCGATGACTTTTGTGCTGTACAATGCTGTTCGGTGGGTGTCTGCGCTCTTATGTCCTCTAATGTGCTCTGCTTGGCTCTACGAAGGCCAGCAATGGCTGCCGCCGCACGATATGCTGAGCTATGCTACGTTTGGTTAGCATAGGTTATGCCAGGTTTGGCCAGGGTGCCCCCGGCGTTTGCGCTGTGGGCTGCTGTGCGGTGGATCTCTGCGCTCAACATTGCTATACTATACCCTGCTCGATTCAGGGGTTGCAAGCAACAGTGGTCGTGGCACGTTACGTTGAATTATGTTACGTTTCGATAAGTTAGGTTAGGCTAGGTTTGGTCAGAGAAGCTTTGACTTTCTCGCTATACATTGCTTTTCGATGGATTTCTGTGGTTTAATGTGCTCTTCTACATTCTCCTAGGCTATGGGGAGGACAGGATCAGTGGTCGCGGCACTTTATGTTGATATATGCTACGTTCGGTATGGTCAGGTTAGGCCAGTTTATGTTATGGTATCCAAAACTTTTGTTGCATTCAGTGCTATTCGGTGGATTTCTGCGCCCTGCATTGCGCTACAACGCTCCTCTCCACTCTGCGAATGCGAGCAATAGCGGTCGCGGCGCGCTAGCTTGAGTTAGGTTACGATCCGTTTGGTTTGATTAGGTATGTTTCGATAGGGTTTCTACGACTTTTGTGCTATACACTGCCACTCGGAGGATCACCACGCTCTTCATTGCTCTACTATACTCCGCTCGACCCTGAGGGGCGATCAATATCGTTCATGGCACGATACGTTCAGTTATGGTACGTTTGGTTATGTTAGGTTGGCTAAGTTTCGTTGGGGTAGCTTTGACTTTAGCGCTGTACACTGTTATTCGGTGGTTTCCTGTGACATACTGCGATCTGCTACGCTCTGCTTGGCTCTAGGGGTGCCAGGGGCAGTGGTTGCGGCACGTTACTTTGAGATATGCCGCATTTCTTTGGTCTAGGTTAGGTCAGTTGGTGCTAGGATATCTACAGCTTATGTGCCATGAACCCTAATGCGGTGGATTTCTGCGCTCTACTGTGCTCAAGTACGTTCTTCTTGTTCCGGTGGATGCCAGCAATAGCGGTCTCGTCTTGTTAAGTTGCGTTAGGCCCTGTTTGGATTTGTAGCGCTTGGCTAGGTTAGGATGCGCTTCTTTCACTTTTTTGATATACACAGATATTCGGCGCATTTCTGCGCTCCACTTTGCTATAGTACGTGCTGCTTGGCCCTGGGGTGGCCAGTAATACTGTTCTCGGCGAGTTAGGATGAGTTAGGTATCGTCGCGTGATGTCAGCTTAGGAAGGTTTGATAAGGATTACTATGACTTCTGTGCCATACACTGCTACTCGGTGTTTTTCTGCGATCTACATTGCTGTACTATACCCTACTCGGCTCCGTGTAGACGATCATTAGTGGCCGTGGCAAGTTAGTTTCAGTTCGGTTACGGTTGGTTTGGTTGGGTTAGGTTAAGTTTGATTAGTGTAGCTGTGACTTACGAGCTGTACACTGTGATCCGGTGGATCATAGTGTTCTACTGTGCTCGACTATATTTTGCTTGGCTCTGGGGACGCCTACAGTTGTCGTCACGGCACGTAAGATCGAATTTTGCTACGATTGGATAGGTTGTGCTAGGACAGGTGTTGCCTCGTCGTCTTCTCTTTTTTCTTTTACACTGCAGTGCGGTCGATCTCTACGCACAACTGTGCTCTAGCACATTCTGCTTGACCCTGTAGAGGACAGCGATAGTGGTCTCGTCGAGTTAGGTTTAGATATGTTGCGCTTGGTTACGTTGATCTTATATATTATGATAGGATAGCCTTGACTTTTGTGCTATACACTGCTATTCAGTGAACTTCTCTGCCCCAGTGAGCTCTAGTATGTTCCGCATCGCTCTATTAATGCGCTCTACTGTGCGCGAATATCTTCTACTTGGCTCCTGGGAGACCAGCAATACAGGTCCCGTGGCGATAGTTTGTGTTATATCATGTTTGGTTAGGTTAGATTAGGTTATTCTCTGTCAGGTTATCCTTCCCCTTTGTGCTATACACTGCTATTCGGTGGTTTTCCGCGCTCGGCATTGCTCTACTATACTCCAGTCAACTCTGGGGCGGAGAGCAGTAGTGGTTGTGGCACGTTATCTTGAGTCAGTTTGCGTACAGCTTGGTTAGGTTAGGTTAAGTGCTGTTAGGGTAGATTTATCTGCCACGCTATACACTACTATCCGGTTGATTCCGGTGATCTACGGTACTCTGTAATGCTCTGCTTGGTTATGGGATGGCCTGCAATAGTGTCCTCGGAACGATAGTATGCCCTGTGTTACGTTCGGTTAGGTAAGGTTGGGACAGGCTAGGACAGGATATCTGCGGCTTTTGTGCTATTCGGAGCAATGCTATGGATTTCTGTGCTCTGCGGTCCTCTAGTGTATTCTGCTTGGCTCCAGGGTGGACAGGAACAGCGGCCTCAGCACGTTACGTTGAGTTATGCTACATGTGGCTATGTTACGTTTGGTGAGGTTAGTATATGTTAGTTTATCCTTCTGTGCTATACACTGCAATCCGCGCATGCATGCGCTCCACAGCGTTCTAATATTTTCCGCTTTGAACTGGGGGGGGGGCGGCAGCAATGGTGGTCTCGGCGCGTTAGGTTGAGTTAGGCTACGTTTGCTTATGACACGTTTCGCTACGTTAAGACAGAATAGCTTAGTCTTTTTTGCAATACACAGCTGTACGGTGGACTTCTGCCCCTACTGTACTCTAATACGTCCTGCTTGGCTCTGGGGTGTACAGAAATTGTGGTCCTGGTACGTTAGATTGAGATATGTTACGTTTCGTTAGGTTAGGTTACATTAAGTTCGTTAATGATAGCTCTAACTTTCCAGCTATACACTATTGGTCGGCCGATTTCTGTGCACGACTGTGCTCTACTACATTCTGCTCGGCCCTGGGGGGCCAGCAATAGTGGTCACGGCACGTTTCGTAGAGTTGTCTTACGTTTGGTTGTTTTATGTTAACTATACACGGTTGGTCGGCGGACTTCTTGCACGACTGTGCCCTACTACATTCTGCTCGGCCCTGGGGGGCCTGCAATAGTGGTCACGGCACGTTTCGTAGAGTTGTCCTACGTTTGGTTGGGTTCCGATTGCTGTGACTTTTGTGCTATACTCTGCGGTTCAGTGGGCTTCTGCGCTACGCTGTCCTCTAGAACGTTTCGCTCGACCCTGGTGAGGCCAACACATAGTGTTCTCGGCACCTTATGTTGAGTTGGGCCACGGTTGGTTCGGTTAGGTCTGGTCGGGTATCGCTTTGTCAGCTTTGACATTTTGTTATACACAGAAATGCACTGGATCGCTGCTCACTACGGTTCTCTAGTGCTTTCTGCATGTCTCTGTGGAGGCCAGCAATAGTGGCTTCGGCGCACTGACATGTGCAGCGTTACGTACGATTATGTTACGTTTGGCTAGGTTAGTGTACGATAGTCTTGACTTTTGTGCTATACACAGCCATTCGGTGGATTTCTACTCTCTACTGTGTTATAACACATTCTGCCTGGCTCTGGGTTGGCCAGCAATATCGGCCTCGCCACGTCACGTTGAGCTACACTACGTTTGGTTTGGTTAGAATCGGTCAGGCTGGATTAGGGTATGTTTCGCTTTTGTGCTTTGCACTGCAATGCGTTGGACTTCTGCGCTCCTCTGTGCTGTAGTATACTCCGCTCGGCGATGTGGATACAAGCAATAGTGACCTCCACACGTTAGTGTTTGTTATGCTACGTTCGGTTACGTTACCTTTTGTGAGGTTATGGTAGGATGGATAAGACTTTTGTGCTGTACACTGCTATACGCGGGCTTCTGCGCTCTACTGTGTTCTAATATTTTCTGCTTGGCTCTAGGGTGGCCAGTAATGGTGGTCTCTGCATGTTAATTTCAGTAACGTTACGATTGTATAGGTTAGGTTGGGTTCAGCACGGTCAGGTTATCCTTGACTACGTGCTATGCACAGCTATCCGAAGGACATGTGCGCTCGAATAGGCTCTGTTATATTCTGCTTGGCCCTGTGGAGGACACCAAGAGTGGTCGCGGCACGCTATGTTGTGGTAGGCTTCGTTTAGGTAGGTTACGTTAGCTCGGGTTAGGTTTGGATATATATGACTTTTGTGGCATACACAGCGATTTTATTAATTCCTGCTCTCTACTGTCCTCTAGTATGTTCTGCTCGACCCTAGGGAGGCCAGCTATAGCGTTGGTGGTACGTTAGGCTTAGTTATGATGCGTTTGGTTATGTCAAGATTGTATATATCAGGAGAGGATTTCTTTGTCTTTTGTACGATACACTGCTACTCGGTGGATTTCTGCGCACTACTGTTCTCTAATATGTTCGTCTTGTCTCTGGGGTGGCCGGTATTAGCGGTCCCGGCGCGCTAGCTTGAGTTAGGTTACGCTTCGTTAGGTTAGGTTAGGATGGCCTCTTATTGTTTCTCTGACTTTTGCGCTATACACTGCCATTCGGAGGATTTATGCGGTTCACATTGCTCTAGCACACTCTGCCCGACTCTGGGGAGTCAATAAATAGTGGCCGTGGCACGTTAGGTTTCGTTACGTTGCCGTTGGTGAGGCCAGGTTTGGCTATGTATAGTTAGGATAGCTTCGACTTACGTGGTGTACGCTGTTGATCGGTGGATTTCTGCGATCTACTGTGCTCTAGCATGCTCTGCTTGTCTTTTGGGAGTCCTGCAATAGTGGTATCGGCACGTTAGTTTGAGTGAAGCCACGTTCGCTTGTGTTACGCTTCCTTGTGTTAGGACAGCCTAGCTTCGACTATTGTGCTATGCACTGCGATTCTATGGATGTCTGCGCTCTACTCTACTCTGATGTGTTCTGTTGGGCGCTGGGTTAGTCATCAATAATGGCGTTGTCACGATAGGTTGAGCTACGTTCCTTTGGTTACGTTACGTTTGGTCCGGTTAGGAAAGGATAACATTGACATTTGTGTTATACAGTGCTGATCGGTCGATATCTGTGCACCACACTGCTCTACTGGCATCTGCTTGTCTCTGGACAGTGCAGCAATAGCTGTCGTGGCACGCTGGTTGAGGTAGGTTACGCTAGGGTAGGCTAGGTGAGGTTAAGTTGGGTTAGGATGATCTTGACCTTTGTGCTGTTCACAGCTCTTCGGTCGATGCCTCTGCTCCGCATTGCTCTACGAGCGTCTGCTTGTCTCTGGGGAGCGCAGCATTACTAATCTCGGCACCTTATGTTGAGTTATGCTGCGTTCGGTTAGGTTAAGTTAGGTCAAGTTGGATTACGATACATATACTGCCGCGCTATGCACTACAATGCGGTGGGTCACTGTCCCCTACTTTTCTACAGTATATTCTGCTTGGCTCCGGGGAGGCTAGCAACAGTGGTCTCGGCACGTTGGGTTTAGTTACGTTAGGTTCCTTTGGGCTAAGTTGGATTAGGTTTGGCTGTGGTAGCTGTGACTTTTGTGCTCTACAGTGCTCTTCGGTCTATATCTGCGCTATGCATTGCTCTACTAGACTCTGTTTGTCTGTGGGGAGGCCAGCAATAGTGGTCGTGGCAAGTTTGGTTGAGTTACTTTACGTTTGGACCTTTCTGTGTGAGTAAAGTTTGGTCAGGGACGCATTGACTCTTTTGCTTTACACTGCTATTCGGTAGCCTTCTGCGCTCTACTGTGCACTAGTACGCTCCGCTTGGCTATGGGGAGGCCAGCATTTGTGCTCTCGGCAAGTTAGGCTGTGTTCGGTTGCGCTAGGTTACGTCACGTTTGGTTAGGTAAGGATAGGGTGGCTTAGACTTTTATGCTATACTGCTCCTCGGCTTATTTTGGAACTATGAATGGCTCAACTGTATTCTGCTCGACTCTCGGGAGGCCAGCAATAGTGGTCGCGGGACGTTAGGTTTAGTTATGGTGAGTTGGGTGAGGACACGTTTGGTAATATTTGCTTGGCATAGCTATGACTTTTGTGCTATACACTGCTGTGCTGTCGGTTCCAGCGTCCTACAATTGTCTCCTATACTCTGCTTGGATCTTGACGGGCCAGCAGTAGTGGCAGCGGCACCCCAGAATAGGTGCCGTTATGATAGGTTATGTTACGCTTTGTCAGGTTAGGAGGGGTTAGCTTCAACTTTTGTGCTATATGATCAGGTTATGTGAGGGTATGTTTGACTCTTACGATATACACTGCATTGCGGCGGATTTCTGCGCTTTACTGCGGGGAAGCCAGAAACAGTGGTCTCGGCACATTAGGTTGAGTTATGCCACGTTCGGTTATGTCACGCCTGGTGAGGTGAGCATGGGATATTATAGACTTCTGAGATACAAACTGCTATGCTCCGATTTCTGCGTTCTACTGCGTTCTAATATTTTCTGCTTGGCTCTGTGGTGGACGGTAATAGAGGTCTCGGCACATTAGATTGAGATATCTTGCGTTTCGATAGGGCAGGTTAGGAAGTATTGGTTAGGATTTCTTTGACTAATGTGCAGTGCACTGCTTTTCGGTGGAACTCTGTGACCTGTAGTGCTGTACTATATTCTGCTTGGCTCTGGGGATACCAGCGGCAGCGTTCACGGCACGTCATGTTAAGTTATGCTACGTATGGCTAGGTTAGGTTAGGCCAGGTTAGGTTAGGATATCCCTGACTCTTGTGCTCTGCACTGAAATTTGGTGGATTCCTGCTCCCGACATTGCTCTAATATACTCTGCTCGACTCTGGGGTGGCGAGCAATAGTAATCGTGGTACGTTAGTTTCTGTTATGTTATGGTTGGTTAGGTTTGGTCAGGACATGTTGGGTAAGTATATCTTCGACTTTAGTGCTATTCACTGCAATGCGGTGGATTTCTGCTCACTACTGCGCTCCAGCACATTCTGCTTGTCTCTGTGGAGGCCTGCAATGGCTGATTCGCCATGTTGGGTTGGGTTAGGTTACGTTTGTATATGTTACGTTTGGCTAGGTTAGGTTAGGGTACCTTGACTTTTGTGCTGTATACAGCCATTCGGTGGATTTCTTCGTTCGAGCACGCTCCAATATTCTCTGCATGGCTCTGGGGTGTCCAGCAGTAGCGGTCTCGGCAGGTTAGGTTGAGTTATGTTACGCTGCGTAAGGTTACGTTAGACTGGGCTGCGTTTGGATAGCTTCGACTTACGCGGTGTACACTGTCGTTCGGTGGATTTCTGCGCTCTACAGTGCTCTAGTATTGGTTGCTAGACTCTGTGGTGGCCAGCAATAGTGGACTCGGGACGTTAGTTTGAGGTTGGTTACCTACGGCCATGTCACGTTAGGTTAGGTTAGGATAGGGCAGCTCAGACTTTTCTGATATATACTGTCACTCGGCAGATTTCCGCGCTATACATTGCTATATTATGCTCTGCTTGGCTCTGGGGATGCCAGCAACGCTAACCTCGGCACTATTCTTTGAGTTATGCTGCGTTCGGTCAAGTTAGGTGAGGACAGGGTTGGTTACGGTATCTTCCGCTTTTGTGCTATACACTGCATTGAGGTGGATTACTGCGCTCTACTGTGCTCTAGTATATTCAGCTTGGCTCTGGAGGCTAGCAATAGTGATCTCGGAACTTTAGGTTGAAATAAGCTACGTTCGGTTATTTTACGTATGAATATGTTAGGACATGGTAACTTCGACTATTGTGCTATGCTTTCCGATTTCATGGATATTTGCGCTCCACCCTACTCTAATGTGTTCTGCATGGCGATGGAGAAGCCTGCAACAGTGGACACGGCACGTTAGGTTTAGCAACTCTACGTTTGCTTTGGTTAGGTTAGGCCAGGCTGGGTAAGAGTTTGGTTGTCTTTTGTGCTACGCACTGCTATGTGGTGGCCTTCTGCGCTCTACTGTGATCCAGTATACTCTGCTTGTCGCTGCGGAAGCCAGCAGCAGTGGACTCGGGGCGTTAAGTTAAGTTAGGTTACGTTCCCTTATATTACGTTTGGATACGCAAGGAGAGGCTAGCTTTGACCTTTGGGTTATACACTGGTGTTCGGTGGATTTCTACATCCTACGTGGCTCTACTATATTCTGCTTGCCCGTGGGGATACCAGCAATAGTGGTCGCTGCTCGGAATGTTAAGCTGGCGTATGTTCGCCTATGCAGATATCCATAGATTAACAGCGTATGGCACAAAAGACAAAGCTGCCCTATCCTAACCTAACCAAACGTAACATAATTGATCGTAACCGAACTAAAATTAACGTGCCTAGGGCACTACTGCTGGCCTCCCCAGGGTCGAGCAAGGTGCAGTAGAGCAATGTGGAGCGTCGCAATCCTCGGAAGAGGGGCGTATAGCACAAAGCCAAGCTAACCAATCCTAACCAGAGCAATCGCAACATTACCACACGCAGCATAAGACAGCCTATCATGCCATGACCGCATTTGCTGGCCTCCCGAGAGGCGAGCAGAGTATAGTAGGGTACAGCAGAGCGCAGAAATCCACCGAGCAACAGTGTACACCACGAATGTCAAAGCTATCCAGTCCTAACCCTAATAAACGTAACCTAACCAGACGTCGCGTAACACAAACTAACCTGCCGAGATCAGTATTGCTGCCCCGCTCAGGCACAGGCGGAGCATATTATATAACAGCAGAGCGCAGAAATCCGCTGAAGAGCAGTGTGCAGCAAAAAGCTTCAAAGCTACCATCTCCTACCCTAACCAAAGGTAACATAACATAAAGTAGCCTATCTCAACATAGCATGTAGGGGCCACTATTGCTGGCATCCCCAGGGTCGAGCATAGCATATTAGAACAAAGTAGGGCGCAGAAATCCACCAAACAGAAGTGTCTAGAACAAAGTCACATCTATCCTGTCCTAATATTACCTAACGTAATTTAACCAAACGTAACATAACAATGCCTACCGTGTCCGGACCACTATTTCTGGCCCCCGCAGGATCAAGCAGGATATAGTAGAGAAGAGTAGAGCGTAGAAACCCACCGCATTGGAGCAAGTAGCACAGCAGTCGAAGATATGCTCACCAAACCTAGCCTAAGCTAACCTAACCAAACGCAACAAGGCACGACCCAACTTGCCGCGACCACTACTGCTGGCCTCCCCAGAGCCAAGAAGAATTTATTAGATGAGTGGAGTGAGAAGAAATTCATAGAATCGCATTGTATGGCAGAAAAGCCAAGGCTACACAGACCAAAGGCGGGACAAATGTAAACTAACCAAACGAAGCCAAACTCAATATAACTAGCCGCGACCGCTATTGCTGGACGCCCCAGGTCCAAGCAAAACGCAGTAGAGCAGAGTAGAGCGTAGAAATCAACCAAGTGACTGTCCTTGCCAAGAAAGTCAGAGCTATCCAAACCTGTCCCAATAAAACATAACCTCACCAAAAGTAACCAAACTATACTTAACGTGGCGAGACCACTATTGTTGGCCGTCCCAGAGACAAGCAGAGCACATTAGAGAACGGCAGAGCGAGGAAATCCTACGAACAGCGGTGTATAGCAGAAAGGACAGATCATCCCTACCCTAACCTAGCCGAACGTTGTATAACCAAACGTAACTTAACTCAAACTAATGTGCTGAGAACACAATTTCCGGCCTGTACACAGACAAGCCAAATATGCTAGAGAACAGCACAACGTAGAAGTCGACCGCACTCCAGTGAAGATCACAAAAGACAAAGATATCCTGATAAAACCTAACCTAACCTGACCTAACCAAACGTAAATTAACTAAACCTAACGAGCTGCGGCCACTATTTAAGGCCCCCACAAAGCAAAGCAGAGCATGCTTGACCACAATAGTGTGCAGAAATCCGACGAATAGCAGATTATAGCGCAAAGACACTGTTATCCTACCCTAACCTGGCCAAACCTAATATAACCAAGCGCAACATAAACCAGCCTAAAGCGCCTAGACCACTATTGCTGGCCTCCCTAGTGCCAAGCGGATCATAGCGGAGCACAGTAGAGCGCAGAAATCCAAGGAATAGCAGTATGTACCACGAAAGTCAAAGCTATGCAGACCTTACCCAGCCAAACATAACCTAACCAAACGTAGCCTAACCCAACCTAAGGTGCCGTGGCCATTATTGTTAGGTCCCTCGGAGACAGGCTGAGCATATTAGAGCACAGTGGAGTGCACAAATACTCCGAATAGCCGTGAAAAGCACAAAAGTCAAAGCTATATTTATCTAACCCTCCACAGCCAAACCGAACCAAACGCAATCTAATCCAACGAAACTTGCCGCGATTAGAATTGCTGATCTCCACAGAGTCAAGCAGAGCATATTAGAGGAGAGGAGAGCACAGGAGTAAATAGAACCTCGGTGTATAGCAGAAGGTTCGAGGATACGCTCTACAAGCCGAACAAATCCTGAGATGCCCAAACGTAACTTAACACAAGGTATAGAGCCGCGACTACAATTGCTGCCCTGCCCACAGTCGAGTAGAGCATAGTAGAGCACAGTAGATCGCAGATGTCACCGAATAGCAATGTATAGTGCAATTGTCATAAATGTCCTACCCTAACCGAACCAAACGTAACATAGCCAAACGTAGCCCAACCCGACGTAAAGAACCTACACCACCATTGATGTCTTCCACGTAGCCAGCCAGAATATACTAGAGGACAGCAGAGCGCAGAAATCCGCCGCATTGCAGTGTAATGCACAAACCTCAAAGATATCATAACCTAACCCTACCCAGCCTAACCCAACCATACACAACCTAACTCAATCTAACGTGCTGCAACCAGCATTGCTTCCCTCCACAGAGTCAAGTGGAGCATATGAGAGGCGAGTGGAGCGCAGAAGTCCATGGAACCGCAGTGTATAGCAGAAGAGTCGAATGTACCCTTTACAAACGTATCCAATCGTGACATACACAAGCGTAACGTAACACAACATATGGAGCCGCGAAAGACATTGCTGGCCTTCCCAGAGTCGAGCAGAGCATAGTAGAGCGCGGAAATCCGGCGAATAACAGTGTGTACCACGACTGACAAGGCTACCAATACTGACCCAAACAAACGTATTCTAGCTCAACCTAACGTGATGCGACCACTATTGCTGGCCTCCACAGATTCAAGCAGAGCTTATTACAGGAGGGTAGAGAGCAGAAACCCATAGAGTCGGAGTGTGTAGCGGGTGAGTCAGAGCAGGCCATACCTAACCCAGACAAATATAACCTAATGAAGCGAAGCCTAACTCAATATAAGCAGCCGAGAGCACCTTCGCTAACCTCCCCAGTGCCAAGCAGGGAATATTAGAGCGCAGTAGGACGCAGAAATCCACCGAATACCAGTGTATAGCACAAATGTCAAAGGCATCGTAACCATACCTATCCCATCCTACCTTAACCAAACGTAACATAGCACAATCTACCGTGCCACGACAGATGTTGCTGCCCCCCCCCCCTAACCCCACAAAGTCGAGCAGAGTATAGTAGAGCAGCGTAGTGTGCAGAAATCAACCGCATAGCAGTGTATGGCACAAAAGTTAGAGGTGTCTTGACCTATCCTATCCAAACGTAATATAATCAGATGTATCCTCACTTAACCTAACGTGCCGATACCATTATTGCTGGAACTCTGGGACAAGCAGAGTATACTAGGTCATTGTAGTGCGCAGAGAGCCGCCGAATAGCAGCGCATAGCACAAAGGTCAAATATATCACAACCTACCGCGTACTAACCTAACCAAGCGCAAACGTAGACTAAATAATCATAGCGGGCCGAGACCACCATTTTCGGCGTCCTCAGTACCAAGCAGAACAAATTGGAGCACAGTAGAATGCAGGAATCCTCCGAATAGGAGTGCATAGCGCAAAAGTCAAAGCAAGACCCTCCTGGCCTAACAAATCCTAACGTAACCAAACGTAGCACAACTCAATCTATCGGGACGAGGCCACTACCGCTGGACTCCCAGAGCCAGGCGGTTCATATTAGATTAAAGGGGAGGGCAGATGGCCATAGAATCTCAATGTATGACGGAAAAGTCGAAGCAACACAAACTGAGACATATCTAACTTAGTCTAACCTAACGTAGCTTATCTCAACCTAACTTTGCCGGACCACAGTTACAGGCCTTCCCAGTGCCAGGCAGGACGTACTGGAGCACAGTAGAGTGCAGAAATCCGCCGGAAAGCTGCGTATAGCACAAAGTAAGCGCTATCCTCCCCTACCCCAACCGAACATAACATGACCGAACGTAACCGAACTAAGCTTTTCGTGCCACGACCACTACTGCCGGCATACCCAGATACCAGCAGAGTATAATAGAGCAATGTAGAGCGCAGAAATGCACCGAATATCAGTGCATAGCTAAAAAGTCGAAGCTATCCTCTCCAAACCTATCCAAACGTAATATAATCACACGTACCATAACACAACCGAACGCGCCGAGACCACTGTTGCTGGAATCCCCAGAGTCAAGCAGGGTATATCAGAGCAGAGTAGGAGGCAGAAGTCCACAGAATGGAGGTGTATAGCAGAAAAGTCAAAGACACCCTATCAAAACCAAACATAGCCTAGGGAAACGAAACGTAACATGAACCAACCAAACGTGCCACGAACATTATTTCTAGCATCCCAGGAGACAAGCAGAACATATTAGAGCGCAGTAGGGCGCAGAAATCCACTGAATGGAAGTGCATAGGACAAAAGTCATAGCTATCCCGTCCTAACATAACCAAACCTTACCAAACCAAACGTAATGTAATTCAGCCTAACGGATCAAAAGTCATAGCTATCCCGTCCTAACATAACCAAACCTTACTAAACCAAACGTAATGTAATTCAGCCTAACGGGTCGCGACCGCCATTCCTGGCGTCCCCAGAGACAGGCGGAGCGTGATAGCGCACAATAGGACGCAGAAGTCCATAGAAATGCAGTGTGCAGCACAGGGGGCATAACTATCCCATCCTAGCCCGGCGTAACCTAACATAACTACACGTATCCTAACACAAACGAAAGTGCCGTGACCACCATTCCTGGCCTCCCCAGGGCCATGCAGGTCCTATTGGTGCAGAGTAGAGCGAGAAATCCATTGAACCGCAGTGTACAGTAGAAAAGTCAAAGCAATCCAAGCGTAACCAATGGTAACATAATCTAATAAATCGTAACATAACAAAACCTAGCGTGCCGCGGTCACTATTGCTGACCCACCAGAGCCAAGCGGAACACGCTAGTGAAGAGTAGAACGCAGAAATCCATAGAATCGCTCTGTATAGCGGAAAAGTCGTAGCTACACAGAACCTAACCCAAGAAAACAGAACATGGCCAAACATGGCCTATCTCAACCTAACGTGCCGAGAAGGCAATTGGTGCCCTCCCCACAGTTAAGCAGGACATACTAGAGTGCAGTAGATCGCAGAAGCCCGCCGAATAGCAGCGTGCAGCACAAAAGTTGAAGCTATCCAGACCAGATATTGCCTAACCCAACGTAACCGAACGTAACCTGATCCAACATAACATGCCGAGACAAACATTACTGGCCTTTCCAGAGCCAAGCAAAAAACATTAAAGCAATGTAGAGAGCAGAGATCCACCTAATAGCAGACTACAGCACTAAAGTCAATGCTACCCTCTCCCAACCAAACCGATCGTAACATAACCGACCGTAACAAGACGCAATATAACGTGCCGAAAGCACCATTGCTGGCCTCCCCAGAAGCAAGGGAACACATTAATGGAGGGTTGAAAGCAGAAACCAATAGAACCACACTTTATATCAGAGAAGACAAAGCTACGAAAGCCTAACCCAAGCCAGCAGAACATAGCCAAACATAGTCTATCTCAACCTAACGTGCGAAGACCGCTATCGCTGCCCTCCCCAAAGCCAAGAAGGACATACTAGAGCACAGTAGAGCCCAGAAATCCACCGAATAGCAGTGTACAGAACAATACCTAAAGAGACACTGATCAAACTTAGCCTAGCCCAAAATAACCGAACGTAATGTGACTCATCATAACGTGCCGAGGCCACTATTGCTCTCCTACCCAGTGCCAAGCTGAAAGCATTAGAGCAGTGTAGGGTACAGGAACCGACATAATAGCAGACGATAGAGCTAAGAACAAACTACCTCTCCTAATATAACCAACCGTGACATAACCAAACGTAATATAACTCAACCTAACGTGCCGCCACCGCTATTGCTGGCCTGCCGAGAGCCAAGCAGAGGACATTATTGAGGTGTGGAACGCTGAAATCCGTAGAATCGCAGTGTATATAAGAAAAGTCAAAGCTACAAACACACAACCCAAACAAACAGAGCAAAGTCAAACATAGCATAGCTAAACCTATAGTGCCGAGGCCGCTATTGCTGCCCACCCCAGAGGCAAGCAGGACACACTAGAGTAGAGTAGAGCGCAGAAATTCATAGAATCGGAGTGTACATTAGAGGAGTCGAAGCTAGCCAAACAAACCCAAACGAACAGAACATATCCAAACGTAGCATAACTCAGCATAACGTGCCTAAACCGATATTGCTGAAATTCCCATAGCCAAGCAGGATACACTAGAGCGCAGTACAGCGCAGGAATGCAACATATATCAGTATAAAGAACGAAAACTGAAGCTACCCTTATCGCAACTTGATAAAACGTAACATGCCGAAACCACCATTGCCGGCCTTCGCAGGGCGAGGTTTAAAATATTGGAGCCCAGTAGGGCGCAGAAATCCAATTAATAGCTGACTATAGCACTAAACCCAAGGCTATCCTCTCCTAACATATCCAACCTTATCATAACCGAACGTAACATAGCACAACCTGACGTGCCTAAACAGCTATTGCTGCGCTCGCCAGAGCCAAGCATGGCATACAAGAGCGCAGTAGAGCGAACAAGTGCACCGAATAGCAGTGTACAGCACAAAAGTTACAGCTATCCTATCCAAAATTATCCAAACCCAACATAACCGAACGTAACCTGGCTCAACTTATCGCAGCGAGACCAGTGTTGCTGTACTTCCCAGAGACACGCGTAAAATATAGAGCACTGCAGGGCACAGAAATCCACCTAATAGCAGACTATGGCTCTAAAGTCGATGATATCCTGTCCTAACCAGACCGACCGTAACAGAACCGAACGTAACCTAACACAACCTAACGTGCCGCGACCGCCATTTCTGGCCACATCGGAGCCATGCAGAACGTTTGAGGGGAGTACAACGCGGAAATTCATGGAATCGCAGTGTATGTCAGAAAAGTCGTAGCCATCCATGCCTAACCAAGACCAACAGAACATAGCCAAACGTAGCATAACTCTACCTAACGTGCCGAAACCGTTACCGCTACCCTCCCCAGAGCCAACCAGGTAATACTAGGACACAGTAGAGCGCAGATATCCACCGAAGAACAATGTACTGCGCAAAAGTTAAAGCTGTCATAACCGTACATAACCTAACCACAATCTAACCGAAAGTAACCGGACTAAACATAAAGTGCCGAGGACTCTATAGCTGACCTTTCCATAGCCAGGCCAAAATTAATAGAGCTCTGTAGGGCGCAGAGATACACCTAATAGCATACTATAGCACTAACGTCAGAGATATCCCCTCCTGACGTAACCAACCGTAACATATCCAAACGTAACATATCTCAACCTAACGTGCCACTACAGCTATTGATGGCCTCCATGGAGCTAAGCAGAACGCATTAGTGGAGAGTAGAGGGCAGAAATCCACAGAATAGCAGTGTACAGCACAAGGGCCAAAGGTGTCCTGCACAAACTAAGCGTAACTCAACCTAACCTCACGTAACCTGACCCAATGTCATGTGTCGAGACAACTATTGCTGGCATTCCCTGAGCCAAGCTGAAAACAGAGTACAGTAGGGTGCAGAAGTTCACCTAATATCATACAATGGCTCAAAAGTCAAAGCTACCATCTCTTAATGTATACAATTGTAACATATCAAAACGTAACCTAACTCATCCAAACATGCGGTGATCACAATTGCTGTCTCACCCCCCGCTCGAGATCCAAGCTGGACATACTAGAGCACGTTAGAGCGCAGAAATGCGCCGAATAGCAGAGTATAGCATAAACGTTAAAGATAGCCAAACCTAACACATCCCAACCCAACCATACCGAACGTAGCGTGACCCAACGTACCGTGCCGTGACCACTATTGCTGCCCCTCCCAGAGCCAAGCGGAAAATAATACGGAGCCGTAGGTCGCAGAAATCCACCGAATAGCAGACCATAACAGTAATGTCAAAGCTACCCACTGCGAACCTAACCAATCGTAACATAAACAAACGTAACATAACTCAACCTAACGTGCCGAGACCCCCATTGCAGCCACCCACAGAGCGAAGCAGAAAATATTAGTGCGCTGTAGGAAGCAGAAATCAGCCTAATAGCAGACTATATCACTACAGTCAAACCTATCCTCTCCAAACCCAACCAATCGTAGCATGAACAATCATAGCCTAACTCAACCTAACGAGCCAAGACCGCTATTGCTGCACACCCTGGGACGAAGCAGGACACACTGCAGCACAGAAGAGCACAGAAATCCACCGAATAGCAGTGTACAGCACAAAAGTTATAACAATCATACCAAAACTTATCTTTACCCAAACCAAACGAACGTGACCTGACTCAACGTAACGTGCCGAGGCCACCATTTCTGTCCTTTCCGGAGACAATCTGTAAGTATTAGAGCACTGTAGAGCTCAGAAATCCACCTAACGGCAGACTATGGCACTAAAGTTAAAGGTATCCTCTCCTAACGTATCCAATCGTAATATAACCGAACGTAACCCAACACAACCTAACGTGCCGAGACCGCTGTTGCTGCCCTCCCCAGCGCGAATCAAGATATACTAGAGCACAGTAGAGCGCAGAAGTTCACCGAAGATCGGACTGTGGCATTAAAGTGAAACCTACAATCTCCTAACATAACCAATAGTCACATAGCCAAACGTAACCCAACTCAATATAATATGATGCGACCACTAATTCTGCCCTCCCCAGAGCCAAGCAGCGCATACTAGAGCACAGTACATCGCAGAAACACACGGAACAGCAGTGTAGAGCACAAGAGTTTTGACTGTCCTAACCAAACATAGCTTAACACAACCGAACCTGACGTAACAAGACTAAACATAACGCGCAGAGGCCTCTATTCCTTCCGTTCCCTGAGACAGGCTGAAAACATTATGGCTCTGTATGGCGCAGGTATCCACCTAATAGCAGACAATAGCACTAAAGTCAAAGCTATCCTCTGCGAACCTAACCAAACGTATCATAACCCGACGTAACCTATTTGAACCTAATATGCCGCTACAACTACTACCGGCCACACCAGATTCATGTAGAACACATTAGTGGAGAGTAGAACGCCGAAATCCATAGGATCTCAGTGTGCATCAGAAGGGTCATCGCTACCCATGCCTAACCCAAACAAACGGAACATAGCCAAACATAGCCTAGCACAACCGAACCTGCCGATACCGCTATTGCTGCGCTCCAGAGTGCCAGGCCGGGCATTCTAGAGAACAGCAAAGCGCCGACATCCACCGAATAGCAGTGTACAGCACAAGAGACAAAGCTACTCTTAACAAACGTAGTCTAACCCGACCTAACCAAACGTAACATAACTCAACATAACGTGCCGGAGCCGTCACTCTCGCCCTCCCCAGAGCCAAGCTGGACATTCTAGAAATCAGTAGAGCGCAGAAATCCACCGAATAGCAGACTACAGCACAAAAGTTAAAGCTACCCTTACCAATCGTAGCCTAACCCAACCTAATCTAACATAGCGTGACTGACCATAACGTGCTGGGACCCCCCCCCCC
>NW_016908418.1:1899718-2004139 GCF_001483705.2 Eufriesea mexicana
TCCCCCCCCCCCCCCCCCGGAGACAAGCAGAGACTGTTGTAGCACGGTACAGCGCAGAAAGCCACCAAATAGCAATATATGGCACAAATGTCAAACATATACTAACCTAACCAGGCCTCACCTAACCTACCCAAGCTTAGAATACACAGACGTAGCGTGCCGCGACCACTATTTCTGGAATTCCGAGAGGAAAGCAAGGGACATTAGATCACAGTACAGCGCAGAAATTCATCGAATGGCAGTGTACAGCGCAAGAGTCACAGCTACCCTTCCCTAACCTAACCAAACGTAACCTAACCAAACCCAGGCTAACTAAATCTAACAAGCCGACACTACTAATGCTGGCAACCAGATAACAGAGTAGAGCATATTAGAAAACAGTAGAGCGTCGGAATCCACCGAATGGCAGTATATGGCACAAAAGTAATAGCTACCCTATCCTAACCTAACCAATTGTGAGATAAGCAGACGTTACGTAACCCAACTTGACGTGCCACGACCGTTGTTTCTGGCCTCTCGAGAGCTGAGCAGATTGCAGCAGAGCAACGTAGAACGCTGAAATCGTCCAAATACCAGTATATAGTGCAACAGTCAAAGCCATCGCAAACAAACGTGACCAAACCTAACCTAACCAAACTTAATGTAACTAAACCTAACGTGCCGAGACCACTATTGCTGGCCTGCACAGAGCAAGTTAGAGAATATTGGAGCACAGTAGAGCGGAGAAATCCACCGATAAGCAGTATGTAGCGCAAAGGACATGGGCAACCTCTCCTAACCTACCCAATCGTGACACTACGACACGGAAACGAACTCACTCAAACATGCGGCCACCACTACTTCTGGCCTCCCCAGAGTCAAGCAGAACATATTTCAAGAGAGTAGGGCGCAGAAACCAATAGAATGGCAGTGTGCAGCGAAAACGTCAAAGCTATACTGCCCTAACCAAGCCAAGGGTAATATAAACGAACATAGCCCAGAAAAGCATATCGGGACGCGACTGCAATTTCTAATCTTCCCAGATTCGAGCAGAATCTATTAGAGCAGAGTAGAGCGCAGAAATCCAACGAATGGCGGCGGATAGCACAAAAGTCAAAGCTGTATTGCCCTATCCTTACCAAACGTAACATAACCAAACGTAAATTGTCTCGGTCTAACGGGCCGAGGCCACTATTGCTGGCCTCCACAGAGTCGAGCAGTGTAGAGCAGAGCAATGGCGAGTGCAGCAGTCCTCCGAATAGAAGTGTATGGCACAAAAGTCAAAGATATGCTATGCTAACCTAACCAATCGTAACATCACCAATCGTAGACAATCACCACCAATCGAGCCATGACTACGATTGCTCGCATCCCGCGAGTCGTGCAGAGTATAGTAGAGCAATGTAGAGCGTAGAAACCGGCCGAACAGCAGTGTATAGCACAAAAGTCAAAGCTATCCTATCCTACCCTATCCAAACGTAATAAAAACAAACTCAACGTCACTCGACCTAACGTGCTGAGACCACTATCGCTGGAGTCCCCAGAGCGAAGCAGAATATGTTAGAGCACAGTCGAGCGCAGAAGGCAACGAAATGTCGATGCACAACACAAGAGACAAAGATATCCTAACCTAACCATACCTAACCTGACAAAACCGAACATAGAGTAACTGACCCTAACGAGCCAACACCCCTATAGTAGGACTCCCCAGTGTCATGCAGAACATATTGGAGAACAGTAGAGCGCTGGAATCTCAGAATAGCAGTGTATAACGGAAATGTCCATGCCGTCCAAGCCAGCGTAACCTACCATAGCCTATCAGCACGTAACATAACTCAGCCTATCGTGCCACGACCGCCACTGCTGGCCTCCACAGTGCCGAGCAGAGTATAGTAGAGCGTAGTAGAGTGCAGGAATCCACGGAACAGCTGTGTTTAGCACAAAAGTCAAAGCTACCCTATCCTAACCTAACCAAGCGTAACATAACAAAACGTAACCTAACTCAGACTAACTTGCCGAGTCCAACACTACCGGCCTCTCCAGGGCCAAGCAGAATATGCTAGAGCACAGTAGATCGCAGAAATACACCGAATAGCAGTGTATAGCATAAATGTCAAAGCCACCCTCTCCTAACCTTACCAAGCGTAGCGTAGTCGAGCGTCCTCTATCGTAACAAAACGTGCCGAGACCACTATTTCCGGCCTCCCGACAACGAAGCAAAGCATAGCAGAGCACAGGAGAGCGCAGAAGTACGCCGAACAACAGTCTATGCCACGAAGGTCAAATCTATCCAAGCCCAACACAGGCTAAGTTATCGTAGCCAAATGTAGCCTAACTAAAACTAACGGGCAGAGACCACTATTAGTGGCCTCCCAAGAGCCGAGAAGAGTACTGTAGAGCAACGTAGTCCGGAGAAACACAAAGAATATCAGTGTATAGCACAAAAGTCAATGCTATTATATCCTAACTTCTCCTAACCCTATATGACCAAACGCTGCCTTACATAACCTTACGTGACGACACCACTATTGCTGTCATCGGCAGAGCAAAGCAGAGTATACTATAGCACAGTAGAGCACAGAATGCCACCAAATGGCAGTGTATATCACAAAAGTCAAAGATACCTTTACCGAAGCTGACCTAACCTAATCTAACCAAATGTAGAATAGCCAAACCCAACGAGAGGCGACCTGTCTTGCTGGCCTTCCGAGAGCCAGTCAGATCATACAAGAGCGCACTAGAGCGCTGAAATCCACCGCATAGCAGTGTCATACGCAAATGTCAAAGCCGTCCTGTCCAAATGTTGCCTAACGTATCCTAACCAAACGTAATCTAACTCAAGCTATCGTGCCAGGACAGCTATTGCTGGTCACCCAGAGTCGAGCAGAGTATAGTAGAGCAGTGAAGAGCGCAGAAGTCCAACGAGAAGCAGTATAAAGGGCAAAAGCCAAACTTATCCCATCCTAAGCTAGCCACACGTAGCATAACCAAACGTAACATACCTCAACATAACGTGGCTACACCACTTTTTCTGACCTCATCTGAACCAAATAGAATATATTAGAACACAGTAGAGCGCAGAAATACGCCGCATTTGAGTGCAAAGGAGAAAAGTAGAAGATATCCTATCCTTCCCTGATCTAACCTAACATAAACATGCGTAAGCAATCGCAACCCAACGTTCCGAGCTGTGTACTGCTGGACTTACCACCGCCAAGCAGGGCACATTTGGGGAGAGTGGAGCGCAGAGGTCGATATAATAGCAGTGTATAGCACGAGATTCAGCGATATCATAACCGAACACAAACGAGCCTAATCCAACCAAACGTAACCTAACACAACATAACTGCGCCGGGCCACTATTTCTTGAATTCCCAGAGCAAAGCAGGAAACATTTGATCTCAGTAGAGCGCAAAAATCCGCCGATGAGCAGTGTACAGCACAAGAGTCATAGTTATCCTAGCCTAACGAAACCAAACAAAATGAAGCCGAACGTATCCTAACACAACCTAACGCACCTAGACCACTGTTGCTGATCTTCTCTGATCAAAGCAGATTATACTAAAGTACATGAGAGCGCAGAAGTCCGCCGCACTGAAGTGCAAAGCAGAAACGTCAAAGATATCCTAACCTAACCTGACATAACCTAACTTGAACGAACGGAGCCTAACGCAAACTAACGTGCCGAGTCCACCATTGCTGGCATCCACAGCGCAACGCAGAGCATATCAAAGGGCAGAAATGTGCTGAATTCCACCGGATAGCAGTATATAGCACAGAAGTCAGAGCTATCCTACCATAACCTTTCCCAACTGATCCTAACCGATCGTAGCGTAACTAAACATAACGTGCCGAGAATTCCGTCGCAGGCCTCCCCATAGCCAGTCAGAGCATACTTCAGCAATGTAGAGACAGAAATTCCACCAAACAGCGGTGTACAGCATAGAAGTCAGAGCGTCCTTATTCTAACCTAACCAAGCGTAACATAACCAAACGTTACCTATCTCAACCTAACGAGCCGAGAAAACTATTGATGGCATCACCAGAGACAAGCAGACCATACCGGAGACGAGTAGGGCGGAGAAGTCCAACGAACAACAGTTTACACCACGAGGGCCAAAGAA
The DNA here is from genome assembly GCF_001483705.2 of Eufriesea mexicana. NCBI lineage: Eukaryota > Metazoa > Arthropoda > Insecta > Hymenoptera > Apidae > Eufriesea > Eufriesea mexicana. Next base: position 1,903,822 of record NW_016908418.1, read on the forward strand.
ATCCGAACATAACCCAGACGTATATAACCTAGCCAAACGTAGCCTAACCCAACCTAAAGTAACGAGACACTATTACTGGCACCCCCGAGTCGAAAAGAGTATAGTGGAGCAATGTAGAGCGTACAAATCCACCGAAAATCAATGTATAGCGCAAAATTCAGAGCTACCCTCTCCTAACTTAGACAAACGTGACATCAGCAAACGTAACGTAACCCAACCTGACGTGTCACGACAGCCGCTGCTGGCCTCTCGAGAACTAGGCAGGCTATTGCAGAGCAATGTAGAGCGCCGAAGTCGTCCGAATAGCAGCGTATAGCTCAAAAGTCACAGCTGCCATAACCAAACCTAACCAAAACTTGCGCAACCGCAAGTAACATAACCCAACCCAACGTGCCGACAGCACTATTCCCGGCGTCCACAGAAACGAGTAAATTGTGCTAGCGCACAGTGGAGGGCAGAAGCCCAAGGGATAGGAGTGTGTTGCACAAAAGTCAAAGCTATCCATATCGTAACACAACATAACCTAACCTAACCGAACGTAATATATCTCAACCTAACGTCGGCAACCACAACTGCTGGCCACCCGATAGTCGAGCAGAGTATAGTAGAGCAATGTACAGCCCATTAATCCACCGGATTGCAGTGTATACCACAAAGGTAAAGCTACCCTTTCCTGACATAGCCAAACGTCACATAACCGAACGCAACATAACTCAGACTAACGTGCCAAGACAAATACTGCTGGCATCCCAGTAGCCATGCTGAATATACTACAGAACAGCGGAGCGCAGAAATCTTCCGAATAGCAGTGTATAGCACAAAATTCTATGCCATCCTAACCAAACGTAGCATATCAAAACACAATCAAACGTAACATGAATACCTATCGTGCCGCGACTGCTATTCCTGCTCTCGCCAGAGTAGATCAGAGAATAGTAGAACAATGAAGAGGGTAGAAATCGACCGAATAGCAATTTATAGCACGAAAGTCAAATCTACCATATCCCAACCCGTCCAAACGTAATATAATTGAACGCAACCTGACTTAACCTATCTTGCCGAGACGAAAATTGCTGGACCTCCAGAGACAAGCACGATATACTGGAGCACATTAGAGCGCAGATAGCAACAAAATAGCAGAATATAGCACAAGAGTCAAAGATACCCTAACCAAATTTGACCAAACGTAGCATAACCAAACGTGGAATAACTAAACTTTCCGAGCCGAGAACTCTATTGCTTGACTCCCCATCGCAAAGCATTGCATGTTAGAGGTCAGTAGAAAGCAGAGGTCCGTAGAACGACAGCGTGTGGTACGAAAGTTAAAGGTATCCCAACAGGACCCAAGCACACCTAACCTAACAGAACGTAACCCAACGCAACGTAACGAGCAGCGGCCGCTATTTCAGGTATTCCCAGAGCAAAGCGGGGAATATTGTGTCGCAACAGAGCGCAGAAATCCACCGAATAGCCGTGTACAGCACAAAAGTCAAAGCTATCATCACCAATCGGAAGGAAGCATAACACTGCCAAACGTAACCTAACTTAAACTGACGTGCCTAGACCACTATTTCTGACCTCCCCAGAGCCAAGCAGAATATACTAGAGCGCAGTAGAGCGAAGAAACTCTCTGCATTGAAGTTTAAAGCAGAAAAGTAAGATACATCCTTACCTAACCTGACCTAACCTGACATACCCGAGCGTAACGAAGCCCAATCTAACGTGCCTAGCAGACTATTGCTGGGCTGCCAATCACGAAGCGGGACGTATTAAGGCGGAGTGGAGCGCAGAGGTCCATAGAATGGCAGTGCATAGCACGTAAGTCAAAGATATCCTAACCAAACCCGAACAACGTAACTTAACCAAGTGCAACCTAACACAAGATAACGCGCCGCGGCCATTACTTCTGGAATTCCCAGGGCAAAGCAGGCAATACTAGATCGCAGTAGAGCGCAGAAATCCACGGAATAGCAGTGTACAGCACAAAAGGCATAGCCATCCCACCATAACATAATCATGCATAATACAACCAAACGTAACCTAACTCAACCTAACGTGCGGAGACCAACTTTTCTGGCCTCCCCTGAGCAAGGCAGGGAGTATTACAGCACAGAAGAGCGGACAAGTCCTCAGAATAGCAGTGTATAGAGCAAAAGGTGAAGCTACCCTGCCCTAACCTAATCAATCGTTACATCGCCAAACATAACAAACCGCCCCATAGCGCGCCCCCACCGCTATTCCTGGCAGCCCCAGAGCCCGGCAGAGGATATTATAGGAGAGCAGAGCACGGAAATCCAAAGAATCGCTGTGTATAGCGGAAAAGCCAAAGCTATCCTAACCAAACTTAGCCTAATATAGCCTAACCGAACGTAACTTAGCTCGACACAATGTGCCGAGACCACTATTTCTGGGCTTCCCGCCGCCAAGCAGACCACACTAGGGCACTTTAGGGCTCATAAGTCCACCGAATAACGGTGTGCAGCATAAGAGTAAAAGCTAACATAACCTTAGCTATCCAAACGTAGCATCACCAATCCCGGCGTAGCAAAACCTATCATACCACGACCACTATTGCTGTCCTTCCCAGAGACGTGCAAAGTAGAGTAGAGCACAGTAGAGAGCAGAAAGCCACCAAATAACAACGTATTGCACAATAGTCAAGGACACACTGACCTAAACAGACATTACCTATCCTAACCAAACGTATAATTACCAGACCTGGCGAGACGAGAGCTCTATTGCTGGCCTCCCCAAAGAGAGCAGAAGAGATTAGAGCACTGCAGGACGCAGAAATTCACGGATCAGCAGTGTAAAGCACAAAAGTCAAAGATAGCCTGAGCAAACATAGCATAACCTAACTTATCAAAACGTAACTAAACCAAAATTATTGTGCCACGACCGCCATCGCTGTTCTCCGCAGAGTCGAGTAGGGGATAGTAGGGCAACAAAGAGAAGAGCAATCCACTGAATAGCAGTTTATAGCGCAAAAGTCATAGATGTCCTTTCCTAACCTATCCAAACGCGACGCGGACACTGTTACTGGCCACCCCAGAGCAAAGCAGAGAATATTGGACAACAGTAGCGCGCAGGAAACCACCGAACAGCAGTGTATATCACAAAAGTTAAACCTGCTCTACCCTAACCTAATCAAACATGAAACAACCTATCGTAACATAATCAAACTTAACGTGCCTAGTCCAGTGCTACTGAGCTCCCATAGCAAAGCAGCACATATTGGACCACAGTACAGTGCAGAAATACACCGAATAGCAGTGTACAGCGCAAAGATCAAAGCAACCTGACCAAACATGGCATAACCTTACCTACCCAAACGTAACATAACTCAAACAAACGTGCCACGGCCACCATTTCTAGCCTACCCTGGGACATGCAGAGAACACTAGAGGAGACGAGACCTCCAAAATCGATAGGATCGCAGGTTATAGCAGAAAAGTCAAAGCTACCCATACCTGACCCACAAAAACATAACCTAACCAAGCGTGACCTAACATATGATTAGAGTTAGGTTACGTTTGGTTAGGCCAGTTTGGGTTGTGTTTCGTCAGGGTAGCTTTGACGTTCGTGCTATACACTGTTATACGTTCGATTTCTGTAAACCACTGCGCTCTACAATACTCTGCTTGGTTATGTGGAGGCCAGGAGAAGTGGTCGCGGCTCATTATGTGCGGTTATGCTACGTTTGGTTAGGTTAAGTTAGGTCAGGTTACGCTTGGTTATCTACGGCTTTTGTGCTGTTCATTGCAACACGGTGGATTTCTGCGCTCTACTGTGCTCTAGTACATTCTGCTTGTCTCTGTGGTGGCCAGCAACATTTGTTTCGGCACTTAAGTTTGAGCCACGAACGTTTGCTTATGCCACGTTAGGTCACGTTAGGATAGAATAAATTCGACTTTTGCGCCGTGCACTGCTTTTCGGTTGGTTCTTGACATCTACGGTGCTCTAATATGTCCTGCTTGGCTCTGTGGTGGCCGGTAATGGTGGTCTCGGCACGTTAAGGTGAGTTGTGCTTCGTATCGCCAGGTGAGGTTAGGATGGCTTGGTTAGGATTTCATTGACCATTGGGCCGTACACTGCAATTCGGTGGATTTCTGCTCTCTACATTGTTCTACTGTAATATGCTCTACACAGGGGAGGCGGCAAATGATTGCAGCGGCACGCTCTGTTGAGCTACGCTGCGTTCTGTTAGTTTAGGTTAGGTCATATTTGGTCCGGCTGCCTTCGACATTTATGCTATTCACTGCAATGGAGTGGATTCCTGCTACCAGCTGTGCTCTAGAATACTCTGCTTAGATCTGGAGAGGCCAGAAATACTGTTCTCTGCACGTTAGATTGTGTTATGCCGCATTTGGTTACGATACATTTGCTGAGGTTAGGATACGATACTTCAGACTTCTGTGCTACACACTGGTATCCTCCGATTTCTGCGCTCTACTGCGTTCTAATATTTTCTGGTTGGCTCTGCGGTGGCCAGTAATGGTGGTCTCGGCACATTACATTGGGATATGTTACGTTTCGTTAGGGTAGACTAGGAAGGCCTGGCTAGGATTTCTCTGACTTTCGTGCTATACACCGTTCTTCGGTGGATTTCTGTGATCTCCAGTGCTCTACAATATTCTGGTCGGCTCTGGTGGTCCAGCAATAGTTGCATCGTCATGTTATGTTGAGTTAGGTTGCGTTTAGTTATGTTACTTTTGGTTATGATAGGAGAGGCTACTATCACTTTTGTGCTGTACACTGCTATTCGGTGGATTTCTGAGCTCTACCTTGCTCCAATATTTCGTGCTTTGCTCTTGACAAACCGTCAACAGTGGTCTCGGCACGTTATTTCGGGTTATGTTGTGTTCGGTTAGGTTGGGTTAGGTCAGGTTAGGTTAGCATCACTTCGACTTCTGTGCTGTACACCGCCATTCGGTGAAATTCTGCCTTGTACTATTCTCTAGTATGTGCTGCTAGGTTTCGTGGAGAACAGAAATTGTTGTCGCGGGTCATTACGTTGAGTTACGTTACGTTTGGCTATGTTACGATTGGTTATGCTGGGATAGGGTAGCTTTGTCTTTCGTGCTATACACTTGTATTCGCAGGATTTCTGCGATCTACTGTGCTCTACTATATTCTGCTTGGCCCCGGGAATAACAGCAATATTGGTCTTGACACGTTAGGATGAGGTAGGCTACGTTTCGTTATGTCAGGTGTGGTCAAGTTCGGTAAGTGGAGCTTCGACTTTCGTGATGTACACTGTTGTTCGGTGGATTTATGCGCTGGACTGTGTTCTACTATATTCTGCTTGGGCCTGGAGAGGTCAATAATAGTGATCGCGGCACTTAAGATCAGTTAGGCTACGGTTGGTTATGTTCGGCTGAGTCAGGTTAGATTAGCGTCACTACGACTTCTGCGCTGTACACTGCTATTCAGTGGATTCCTGCGCTCTGCGCTGCTCTACAGTGCTCTGCCCGATTCCGGGGATCAGAGAAGCAGCGGCCCCGGCTCGTCAGGTTCAGCTAGGTATCGCTTCGTTAGGTTAGATTAGGATACGCTTGGTTAGGATAGCTCAAACTTTCGTGCTACAAGCTGTTATTCGGTGGATTGCTGTGATCCACGGTGCTCTACTATATCCTGCTTGGCTATGGGGAGACCAGGAGCAGTGGCCGCGCCAAGTCGTATTAAGTTGTGCTACGTTGGCTTAGGTAAAGTTATGTAATGTTGCGCTGGGATATCTACGGCTTTTGTGCTATTCACTGCAATACGGCAGATCTCTGCGTTCTACTGTGCACTAGTGCATTCTGCTTGTCCCTGTGGAGGCCATCAATGGTTGTTTCTTCATGTTAGGTTGAGTTATGCTACGTTCGGTTATGTTCGGTTGGGACAGGTTATGTGATGATATATACATCCTTTGCGCTGTTCACTGCAATGTGGATGATTTCTGCGCTCTGCTGCGCACTGGCATATCTTGATTGGCTCTGGGGAGACCAGCAATAGTGGTCTCGGCACTATAGGCTGGGACATGCTACGTTCGTATATGTTACGTTTGGTGAGATTAGAATAGGATAGTTTAGACTTTTGTGCTGTACACTGCACTCCACAGGTTTCCGCGGCTAGCTGAGTTCTAATATTTTCTGCTTGGACCTGCGGAGGCCAGCAATAGTGGTCTCGGCACGCTAGCTTGAGTTTGTTTACGTTTGGCTAGGTTAGGTTAGTTGTGTTCGGTCAGGTTAACTTGGGCTTTTGCGCTATACATTGCTATTCGGTGGATTTCTGCTTTCTAGTGCCCTCTATTATGTTCCGCCTGGCTCTGGGAAGGCCTGCAAAATTGTTCTCGTCACGCTGCGTTGTGTTACACTACGTTTGGTTAAGTTCGGTTAGGTCACGTTAGGTTAGGATACCTTTGACTCCAGTGATATACACTGCAATGCGGTGGATATCGGAGCTCTGACGTGCTCTAGCGTTTTCTCCTTAGCAATGGGAATGCCTGGTATATTGGACTCTGCACGTTCATTTGAGTTAGGCTGCGATTGGTAATGTTACGTTTGGCTTGGTTAGGATATCTACGGCCTTAGTCCTATTCACTGCAATGTGGTGGATTTCTGCGCTGTACTGTGCTCTAGGATGCCATGCTTTGCTATGGAGGGCAGCAGCAGCGTGCTCGGCACGTAAGGTTTAGCTGGAGTTATGTTTGATTATATCCTGTTGGTTTCGGATTGGTTTGGGTAGTTAAAACTTTACTGATATACACTGCGATTTTGAGGATTTCTGCTTTCAACTTTCCACTAATATGTTCTGCTTCGTTCTGTGGCGGCCTGCAATAGTGGTCGCGGCACGTTAGGTTGAGGTAGGTTACGTTTTGTTATGTTACGATTGGTTAGGTTAGGAGAGCTTTGACCTTAGTGCTACAGTCTGCTGTTAGGTGGATTTCTGCGCCCTGCAGTGCTCTAATGCTTTCAGCTTGGATCTGAGAGGGCCAGCAATCGTGGCCCCGGAAAGCTACATCGGGTCATATTACGTTCGGTTAGGCTGGTTCAGGATATGTTTGGACAGGATAGCTTTAACTTTTGTGCCGTAAACTGCCATTCGGCGGACTTCTGCGCTCTACTGTGATCTAATGTTCCCTGCTTTGATCTGGGAATGCTTGAAATAGTGGCCGCGGCGCGCTAGGGTTGATTATGTAACGTTCGGTTAGATTAGGTTTGTGTGGGTTAGGTTGGGATACCTTTGACGTTCGAGATATACAGTGCCATTCTATGGACGCCAGTGCTATTTTGTCCTCCAATGTGCCCTGCTTGTCGACGGGGAGGCCAGCAGTATTTGTCTCGGCACGCTAGGTTGAGATAGGATAGCTTTGGCTAGGCTACGGCAGCTCTGATTAGGTTTGGATGGCTTTGACGTATGTGCTCACCACTGATCTTCTATGGACCTTTGTGCTCTACTGTGCTCTGTCACATTCTGCTTGTCTCTGTGGAGGCCAATAATAGTTGTCTCGGCACGTTAGGTTGAGATAGTTTACGTACGGTTATGTTACGTTTGGTTAGGTTACTACAAGGTAGCTTTGACTTCTGTGCCATACACTGCCATTCGGTGGATCCCTGAGCTCTTCGGTGCTCTAATATGCTCTGCTTGGCTCCGAGGCGGACAGCAATTCTAGCCTCGGCACCTTGTGTTGAGTTAGGCTACGTTCGGTTGGGCTTGGTTCGGAGAGGTTGGGTAAAGATATCATACACTCTTGCGCTATGCACTGCAAAGCGGAGGGTTACTGCGATCTACTGTGCTCTAGTATATTCTGCTTTTCTCTGGGGAGGCTTACAACAGTGGTCGCGGCACCTTACGTTGAGATACGTTTCGTTTGGGTCTGTTACGCTTTGGTAGGTTAGGAAAGGATCGATTTATCTTTTGTGTTATACACTGCCATTCGATGGCTTTGTGCGCAACACTGTGATCTAATATTGTCTGCTTTGCTCTGGGGAGGCTGGAAATAGCGGTCCCGGCACGCTAGGTTCAGTAAGGCTACGTTAGGTTATGTTATGAATACCTTGGTTTGGTTAGGACAGGTTTGCGTTTCGTGTTGCACACTGATATTCGGAGGAATTTTGCGCTCTATTGAGCTCTACTACAATCTGCTCTAAACTGTGGAGGTTGGCAATAGTGGTCTAGGCACGCTGGGTTCAGTTATGTTACGTTTTGTTATGATAATGTTGCTTAGGTTAGCATAGAATGGCTTTGACTTTTGTGCTAAACTCGGATATACGGTGGATTCCTGTGCTCTACATTGCTCTAGTATATTCTGTTCAACTCTCGGGGAGACGGGAGTAGTGGTTGTCACGCATTAGGCAGAGTTAAGTTACCTTCGGTTAGGTTTGATTAGGCTAAGTTTGGTTAAGGTGGCTTCGACTTTTGTCTTATACACTGCTGTTCGCTGATCTCTGCGATCTACTGTTCTCTAGAATTTTCTGCTTGGCTCTGGTAATGCCAACCGTACTGTTCTCCGCACGTTAGGTTAAGCTACGTTGTGTTTGATATATTACGTTTTCAGGGGTTAGGGCAGGATAGCTTTGACTTTTGTGCTATAAAATCAGTGGATTTCTGCCCTCTACATAGCTCTAATATAATCTGCTCGGCTCCCGGGAAGAGAGCAATAGCGCTCATTGCATGTTAGGTTCAGTCAGGTTACGCTAGGTTAGGTTAAGTTAGGATACGTTTGGCTAGGGTAGCTTTGATTTTCGTGCTGTACACAGTTTTTCGGTGGATTCCTACGCTCCAGTGTGCTCTACTCAGCCGCGGCAGGTTAGCTTGAGCTAGAGTACGTTCGGTTAGCGTACGTTCCGTTGCGTTGGGATAGTGTTGCTCCGACTTTTGTGATACACACTGCTTTCCTATAGGCTGCTGCGTTCTACTGCGCGCTACCGTAATCTGCTTGTGTATGGGGACGCCAGAAGCTGTGGTCGCGGCAGGTTAGGTTGATCTATGTTGCGTACGGTGAGGCTAGGTTTAGGTATATATGGTTGGGATATCTTTGACTTTTGCGCTATACACTCCTATTCGGTCCATTTCAGCGTCCTACATTGCTCTGCTATACTCTGCTAGGCTCTCGTGGGTCCAGAAATCGTGGTATCGGCACGTCAGATTGAGTTGGGCTATGTTTGGATAGGTTATGTTAGTCTGGGTTATGGTCGGTAAGCTACGGCTTACGTGGTATACAGTCTTGGTCAGTGAATATTTGCGTTCCACAGTGCTCTAGTAAATTCTGCTTTGCTTTGCGGAGGCAAGCAATAATGGTCTCTGCACGTTAGGTTGGGTTGAGCTAAGTTCGGTTGTGTTAGGATAGGAAAGCTTCGACTGCTGTGCTATGCACTGCGTTTCAACGGATTTCTGCGATCAACTCTACTCTAGTTTGTACCGTTAGGATCTGTGGGGTTGGGTGCAGGGGGCAGCAATTGCGGTCGCGGATCGTTCGGTTGTGTTTGGTTATGTTCGGTATTGTTACGATTTGCTGGGTTACGATAGGGGCCTATGACTCTTGTGCTACGTACAGCTTTTCGGAGGATTTCTGCGCTCTACTGTTCTGTAATGTGTTGTGCTTGGTTCTGGGGAGGACGGCAGTCGAGGTCTCGGCTTGTTCAGTTTAGTTATCCTATGTTTCTATGCGCTTTCTATGGCCTTCTGCGCACTTCTGTCTGCTATCAGACTCTGCTTGCCTCTGCGGACGCCAGGCATAATGTTCTGCGCACGTTATGTTGTGTTATATTACGTATGGTATTGTTAGCTTTGGGTACATATCGCAGGCATGGCTACGTCTTTTGCGCTACACACTGCTTTTCGTGAGATTTCAGCGTTCTACACTGCTCTGCTGTAATCTACTTGGCTCTAGTGGGGCCAGTAGCAGCGGTCGTGCACGTCTGTTTGGGTTACGTCACGCCTGCTTCTGTTACGCTTGGTTAGGTTAGGGTAGGATAGCTCTGACTTTTGTGCTACACGCTGCTACTCGGTGGATATCTGCGCTATAGTGTGCTCTAGTATGATCTGCCTGGGGCTGGGAGGACAAGCAATGGTGGTCTCGGCACGTTAGGTTGATTCATATTACGTTCGGTTGTGTTACATTTGGTTATGTCAGGACAGCGTAGCTTTGACTATTCTGCTATGCACTGCCACTCCGTGCACTTCTGTGACCTCCATTGCACTACTATACTCTGCTCGACTCTGCGGAGGCAAGCTATAGCGGTCGTGGCACGATAGGTTGCGGTAGGTTACGTTTGGTTAGACTACATTAAGTTACGTTTGGATAGGATCGCTCCGTGTTTTGCGTTATACACGTGTAATCGGCAGATTTCTGCACTCTGCTGTGCTCTAGTTTGCTCTGCTTGGCTCCGCTGAAGCCTATAATAGTGGTTTCTGCAGGTAAGGTTGAAATATGGTACGTTTATTATGTATGTTCGCTTTGGTCAGGTTTAGGCAGTTTCGAATTTTCTGCAATACGCAGCGATTCCATGGATTCCTGCGCACAATTCTCATCTATTATGCTCTGCATGGCTCAGCGGAGGCGAGCAATACTGGTCGCGGCACGTTAGGTTGGGTTAGATTACGTTTGGTTTGGTTAGGTTTGGTTTGGTTAGGTTGGGATAGCTTTGACATATGTGCTCAACACTGATATTCTAAGGACTTCTGTGCTCTACTGTGCACTACCATACTCTGCTCGACACTGGGGGCGACAGTAAGAGTGATCTCGGCACGTCAGTTTCAGTTAGGCTACGGCTAGCTAGGCCATTTTTGTTTGGGTTAGGCTCGGATAACTTTGACTTTCCTGCTATACATTGCTATATGTTCAATTTCTGCGCTCTACTGCGCCACAGTATGGCATGCTTGCATCTGTGGAGGCCAGCAATGGTGGCATCGGCACGCAAGGTTGAAATAGGTTACGCATGGCTTGGCTAGGTTCTGATATGTTTGGTTAGCATAGCTTTGAATCTTGTGCTATGCACTGCTCTTCGTCCGATATCTGCAACTGCGATGATCTTCTAGCATCTGCTTGATTCCCGGTAGGCCAACAACAGTGGTCGTTGCACGTTTTGTCTATCTAGGTTACGTATGGTTTGGTCAGGTTTGGCTAAGTTTGGTCTGGGTGGCTTTGACTTTTGTGCTACACACTGCTATTCGATAGATTCCTGCGCTCCTCCTTGCTTTACTATGCCCTGCTCTGCTCGGGGAGACCAGCAATAGCGGCCGTGGCAATATAGTTTGTGTCAGGTTACGTTTGGTTAGGTTAGGTTTTGGTTACGTTCGGTTATGATGGCATCGGCTTTTGCGTTATATACTGCTATTAGGTGATTTCTGCGCTCTACTTTTCTCCATTATGTTCTGCTTGTCCCTGGGGAGTCCAGCAATAGGTGCCTCGGCCCGTTGGGTTTAGTTATTTTACGTTTGGTTAGGTTAGGTCATGTTAGGTTAGGATATCCTTGAAAAATGTGATATACGTTGCTATTCGGTGGAAGCCTGCTCTCTACATTGCGCTGCTATACTCTGCTCGACCCTCGGGAGGCCAGCATTTGTGGTTGCGGGACGTAAGGTTCAAATATAGTACGTTTGGTTGGGTTATGTTACGCTGTGTTAGGTTGGGAAATCTTTGACTTGTGCGTTACACACCGCTATTCTGTGGTCTTCTGCGCTCCACTGTATGCTATCACACTCTGCTTGTACCTCGGAACGCCAGGAACAGTCGTCGCGTCAAGTCATGTTGAATTATATTACGATGGGTTAGGACATGTTTTGTTATGATTGGTTGGGATAGCTTCAACTTCTGTCCTATACACTGCGATTTGGTGGCTGTCTGCGCTCTGCTATGCTCTCCCGTATTCTGATGGGCCCTCGGGAGTACAGAAATAAACGCCGCGTCACGCAATTTTGAGCTAGGCTTCGTTTGGTCAGGATGCATTTGTTTGGGCTTGGTTTGGTTGCCTTTGGCATTTCTGCTGTACGCTGCGGTTCTATGGATTTGTGCGCTCTACTCTCTTCTAGTACGCCCTGCTTGGCAGTGAGGGGACAGCAATAGCGGAATCGGCACGTTAAGAAATGTTAGGTTACGTTGGTTTGGGCTGTGTCCGGATATCTTCGACGTTTCTGATATACGCTGCGATTCTATGGATTTATGCGCTCCACCCCACCCCCCCTAATATGATCTGCTTGGCCTTACGGATGCCAGCAAAAGTGGTCGGCGTCATGTTAGGTTGACTAGTGTTACGTTTGGTAATGATACGACGGGTTATGTTTGGAGACGATAGCTTTTACTTTTGTGCTATACACTGCTATTCTGTTGATTTATTCTCTAATGTGCCTAGTATGCTCTGCTTGGCTCCGCTGAAGCCTATAATAGTGGTTTCTGCAGGTAAGGTTGAAATATGGTACGTTTATTATGTATGTTCGCTTTGGTCAGGTTTAGGCAGTTTCGAATTTTCTGCAATACGCAGCGATTCCATGGATTCCTGCGCACAATTCTCATCTATTATGCTCTGCATGGCTCAGCGGAGGCGAGCAATACTGGTCGCGGCACGTTAGGTTGGGTTAGATTACGTTTGGTTTGGTTAGGTTTGGTTTGGTTAGGTTGGGATAGCTTTGACATATGTGCTCAACACTGATATTCTAAGGACTTCTGTGCTCTACTGTGCACTACCATACTCTGCTCGACACTGGGGGCGACAGTAAGAGTGATCTCGGCACGTCAGCTTCAGTTAGGCTACGGCTAGCCAGGCCATTTTTGTTTGGGTTAGGCTCGGATAACTTTGACTTTCCTGCTATACATTGCTATATGTTCAATTTCTGCGCTCTACTGCGCCACAGTATGGCATGCTTGCATCTGTGGAGGCCAGCAATGGTGGCATCGGCACGCAAGGTTGAAATAGGTTACGCATGGCTTGGCTAGGTTCTGATATGTTTGGTTAGCATAGCTTTGAATCTTGTGCTATGCACTGCTCTTCGTCCGATATCTGCAACTGCGATGATCTTCTAGCATCTGCTTGATTCCCGGTAGGCCAACAACAGTGGTCGTTGCACGTTTTGTCTATCTAGGTTACGTATGGTTTGGTCAGGTTTGGCTAAGTTTGGTCTGGGTGGCTTTGACTTTTGTGCTACACACTGCTATTCGATAGATTCCTGCGCTCCTCCTTGCTTTACTATGCCCTGCTCTGCTCGGGGAGACCAGCAATAGCGGCCGTGGCAATATAGTTTGTGTCAGGTTACGTTTGGTTAGGTTAGGTTTTGGTTACGTTCGGTTATGATGGCATCGGCTTTTGCGTTATATACTGCTATTAGGTGATTTCTGCGCTCTACTTTTCTCCATTATGTTCTGCTTGTCCCTGGGGAGTCCAGCAATAGGTGCCTCGGCCCGTTGGGTTTAGTTATTTTACGTTTGGTTAGGTTAGGTCATGTTAGGTTAGGATATCCTTGAAAAATGTGATATACGTTGCTATTCGGTGGAAGCCTGCTCTCTACATTGCGCTGCTATACTCTGCTCGACCCTCGGGAGGCCAGCATTTGTGGTTGCGGGACGTAAGGTTCAAATATAGTACGTTTGGTTGGGTTATGTTACGCTGTGTTAGGTTGGGAAATCTTTGACTTGTGCGTTACACACCGCTATTCTGTGGTCTTCTGCGCTCCACTGTATGCTATCACACTCTGCTTGTACCTCGGAACGCCAGGAACAGTCGTCGCGTCAAGTCATGTTGAATTATATTACGATGGGTTAGGACATGTTTTGTTATGATTGGTTGGGATAGCTTCAACTTCTGTCCTATACACTGCGATTTGGTGGCTGTCTGCGCTCTGCTATGCTCTCCCGTATTCTGATGGGCCCTCGGGAGTACAGAAATAAACGCCGCGTCACGCAATTTTGAGCTAGGCTTCGTTTGGTCAGGATGCATTTGTTTGGGCTTGGTTTGGTTGCCTTTGGCATTTCTGCTGTACGCTGCGGTTCTATGGATTTGTGCGCTCTACTCTCTTCTAGTACGCCCTGCTTGGCAGTGAGGGGACAGCAATAGCGGAATCGGCACGTTAAGAAATGTTAGGTTACGTTGGTTTGGGCTGTGTCCGGATATCTTCGACGTTTCTGATATACGCTGCGATTCTATGGATTTATGCGCTCCACCCCACCCCCCCTAATATGATCTGCTTGGCCTTACGGATGCCAGCAAAAGTGGTCGGCGTCATGTTAGGTTGACTAGTGTTACGTTTGGTAATGATACGACGGGTTATGTTTGGAGACGATAGCTTTTACTTTTGTGCTATACACTGCTATTCTGTTGATTTATTCTCTAATGTGCCTAGTGTATTCCGCTCGGTTCTGGGGATGTCAGCAGCTATGGTCTAGGCGCGTTAGGCTGAGCTATGTTACGTTTGGTTATGTTATATTTGGTTTGGTTAGGCTAGGATAACTTTGACTTTTGTGGTGTACACTGCCATTCGGTGAATTTCTACGCTGTACTTTGATCTTATATGCTCTGCTTAGCTCTGGGAATGAAAGTAATTGTGGTCGCGGCACGTTAGGTTTTGTTACGCTACGTTTGGTTATGTTACGGTTGGTTTGGTTAGAAGAGGGTAGCCTTGCTTCAGTGCTATAGCCTGCAATTGGGCGGATTCCTGCGTCCTACAGGGCTATAATATCTTCAGCTTGGCATTGGGAAGGCCAGCAACAGTGGTCTCGGCCCCTTTTGTTGTGTCAAGTTACGTTCGCTTATGTTGGGTCTGGCTAAGTTTGGACAGGATAGCTTTAACTTTTGTGCTGAACACTGATATTCGGTGGATTTCTGCGCTCTGCTTCGCTCTAGTATGCCCTGCTAGGCGCACGGGATGGCAGCAATAGCGGTCTCGGCACGTTTGAGTGATTTATGCTATGCTCGGCTATGTTCTGTTGATTTTGGGTTAGGTTTGGGTCGCTTTGACTTTTCTAATATACACTGCGATTCTATGGATATCTGCGTTCCACTCTCTACTAATGTGTTCCGCTTCGCTCTGGGGAGGCCAGCAATAGTCGTCGCGGCACGTTAGTTTACGTTAGGTCTCGCTTGGTTAGGTTATATTTGTGTGGAAAATAGCCCAACCTGAACTATATAGACGTAACACAACTCAGCCTATGGTGCCGAGAACAATATTTCTGGCACTCCCATTGCAAGGCACAATATAGTGGAGCACTGTAAGGCACAGAAATCCGCCGAAAAGGAGTGTACTGCACGAAAGTCAAAGCCATCTTAACCAAATTTTGCGTGCCCATCCGAGCCTAACGTAATCTAGCTAAAACTAACGTGCAACGACCACCAATGCACGCCTCCCCTGAGACGAGCAGTGTATAGTAGAGCAATGTGGGGCGCAGATACCCACCGAGTAGCAGTATATAGCAGAATAGTCAAAGAAATCCTGACCAAAGGTTCCTAACCTAACCTAACGGAACGAAACCTAACTCCAGCTAACGTGCTGAGATCACGGTTACAGGCCACCCCAATGGCAAGCTGGACATGTTCGAGCGCAGTAGAGAGCAAGAATCAACCTGAAAGCAGTGCACGACACAAAAGTCTAATATACTCTATCCTAACCTGGCCAAACGTGACACAAGCAAACGTAGCATAACTCAACCTAACGTGCCGAGAGAAATATTGCTGGCGCCCACAGAGCCAAGACGAATATACCAGGGCACAGTATAGCGATCAAATCCACCGCATTGTTGTGTAAAGCGCAAAAGGCAATCATAGCATGACATAGCCTGTCAGAAGCTAACCTACCCAAACGTAGTGTGTCTCAAAATAACGTGCCGCGGCCAATGCTTGCGGCATCCCCATAGTCAAGCAGATTGTAGTAGAGCACAGTGGATTACAGATATCCACCGAATAATAGTGTACAGTACGAAAGACATTGATATCCTTACCGAACTTGTCATAACCTAACCTATCCAAACGTAACACAACTCAACCTAACTTGCCCCTGCCGCTATTGCTCGCTTCGCCAGAGTCGACCAGATTTTTGTAGAGCTCTGTAGATCACAGAAGTCCACCGAAGAAATGTGTATAGCAGGAAAGTGAGAGAAATCCTAGCCAAGCCTTCTTAGTCTGCAACGACGAAACGTAACATATCCCATACCCCACAATGCAATGTGCCGAGACCACCATTACTGGCCACCGCAGAGCCAACCAGAAAATACTAGAGCGCAGTAGAGCGCAGAAATCGGTGGATAGCAGTGTGTAGCACAAAAGTCTAAACTACCCTATCATAACCTCACCCAACGTATCATAACCGAACGAAGCATAGCTCAACCCAACGTGCCGAGACCACTATTGCTGCGCTCGCCAGAGCCAAGCAGAACATACTAAAGCAAACAAGAAGGCAGAAGTCCAACGAATATCAGTGTGCAGCACAAAAGACAAAGGTTTCCTCTCCTGATATATCCAGCATTAGCATAACCAAACGTAACATAGCACAAACTAACGTATCGCGACCACTACTGCTAGCCTCCCAAGGGACAAGCCGCATGCACTAGGGAGCAGTAATGCGCAGATATCAACCGTATTGTAGTGAACAGCACAAGTGTCGAAGGTATCCCAACCTGACCTGACCTAACCTAGCAGAACCCAACGTAGCATATCTTATCATAACGTGCCGAGACCACTATTGCCGGCCACCCCAGGGCCAAGCAGAACATAGTAGAGCACAGTAGAACACAGGAGTCCACCACAAGGAAGTGTACAGCACGAAAGTCAAAGCTATCCTGACCAAACTCAGCCATACATAACCAAACCAAACGTAACCTGACCATGACTAACGTGCCACGACCGCTACCTCTCGCCTCCACAGAGTAGAGTAGAGTGTGACAGAGCAATGTAGTGCGCAAAAATCCACCGTGTAACAGTATCGAGCGCAAACGTCAAAGAAACCCTGACCCAACGTTCCCAACCTATCCCAACGAAACGAAACATAACACAACCTAACGTACCAAGGCCACTGATACTGGCCATCTCAGAGCCAAGTAGAACATATTTGATTAATGTGGAGGACCATAATCCACGGAATAGGAGAGTATAGCACAAAAGTCAAGGAAGCCTATCCTATTCTAGCCAAACGTAGCATATCCAATCGCAACCTAACTGAACCTAACATGACGAGACAAACGTCGTTGGCCTCTACAGAGACAAGCAGAATGTACTAGAACAAAGCAGAGCGCAGAAATCCACCGCAATTCTGTGAATAGCACAAATGTCGAAGATATCCTAACCAAACCAAGCGTAACTTAACACAACCCAACGTGCCGAGGCCACTATTGCTGGCCAAGCAGAAAATACTAGAAAGCAGTGGCGCGTAGAGATCCGCGGAGAGCAGTATATATCGCAAAAGTATAAACTATACTATCCTAACATTACCAAACGTAACATAACAGAACGTAGCATAGCTCAACCTAACGCGCCGAAGCCACTATTGCTGTCGTCCGCAGATACAAGCAGAAAGTTCTAGAGCGCAGTGGTGCGCAGAAATACAACGAATAACTGTGTATGGCACGAAAGTAGAGGCTACACTATCCAAACGTAGCCTAACATAACATAACCGGTCGTAACACAACTAAACCTAACGTGCCGCAGCCACTATTGCTCGCCTACACAGAGACGAGCAGAGTAGAGCAGAGCAATGTAGAGCCGACGAATCCACCGAGTAGCAGTGTATAGCACGAAAGTCAGAGTTACCCTGACCAAACTTAGCCTAGCCGAATACAATCACACGTAACCTAACACAACCGGACGTGGCACGACCACTATTCCCCACCACCGCAGAGTGGAGCAGAGTATAGTAGAGCAATGTAGGGTGTAGGAATCAGCCAAATAGCAGTTTATGGCAAAAAAGTCCAAGAAATCCTAATCGGACCTTCCTTACCTAACCAAACGGAACGTAACCTAACTCAACCTAACGAGCCGAGATCAACAGAACCGACCACCACGGAGACAATCACGGCATATTAGAGCATATTAGAGTGCAGAAATCCAGGAAATAGCAGTGTACAGTACAAAAGTCAAAGTAGCCTCTCCTAACCTTGAAAAACGTGACACAAACAAACGTAACATGACTCAACCTATCATGACGAGACCACAATTGCTGGCGTCCACAGAGACAACCAGAATGTACTAAAGCAGAGTAGTGCGCAGGAATCAACCGCAATACAGTGAATAGAACAATAGTGGAAGGTATCTTGTCCTAACCAGACCTAACCTAACCTAAAGGAACGTAGAATATCTCAAAGTAACGTGCCGCGACCACCGCTCCAGGCCCCCTCGGTGCCAAGCATAATGCAACAGAGCACACTAGATCACAGAAATCCGCCTGACAAGGTTGTATAGCACGAAAGTCAGTGCTATCCTATCCCAACTGAACCTAAGCTGACCAAACCAATCGTAGCGTAACTCACACTAACATGCCACGGCTAACAATGATCGCCTCCATAGAGCTGTGCAGAATATACTAGAGTAATGTGGAACGCAGAAGTCCAGCGCACATGTGGGTATACCACGTGAGAAGAAGCTATCCAAGCATAACCCAGACAAATATACTACAACCAAGCTTGGCCTAACTCAACCTAACGTGCCGAGACCACTGCTGCTGGTCACACCAGGGCCTGGCAGAATGTAGTAGAGCACAGTCGTGCGCAGGTATGCACCGATAAAAAGTGTATAGCACGAAAGTCAAAGCTACCCTTGCCGAACGTGACCTAACATTACATAACGAAACGTAACTTAACTAAACCTTACGTACCATGACCAATATTGCTGGCATACTGAGGGCCAAGCAGAATAGAGTAGAGCACAGTAGAGCGCAGAAATCCTGCGATTCGAAGTGCATAGCGCGAAAGACATAGGTATCCTGAACGAGCATAATCCAACCTAACGAAGCCAAACATGACATAGCACGACCTAATGTCCGGAGACCACTATTGCTGGTCTCCCATGAGGCGACCAGAAAATATTGCAAACCAGTATAGCGCAAATATCCGCCGTATTGCAGTGTATACCACAAAAGTAAAAAAAACCTATCCCAACATAATCAATCGTAATATAACCAAACACAACATATCTCAGCATAACGTCCCGCGAAAATAATTACTGACCTCCACAAGGCCAAGCAGAATATAGTAGAGCAGAGTAGTGGCAGAAATTCACCGCACTGCAGGGCATAGCACATAAGCGAAAGACATCCTGACCTAACCTGACCTAACATAACCAATCCTAATGTCGTGTAACTAAGCATGACGTGACGAGGCGTATGTTGGTGGCCTCCATAGAACCAAGCAGAGCACGTTAGAGTACATTAGAGAGCAGAAATCCACCGAAGCGCAGTGAATAGCACAGAAGTCAAAGTAGCCTATCCGAACCTATCGTAACGTAACATACCCGAACGTAGCCTAGCTCAACCTAACATGACGAGACTACCATTACTGGCTTGCACAGAGACAAGCAGAATATACTAGAGCACAGTAGTGCGCAGAAATCACCCGCATTGCAGTGAATGGCACAGAAGCCGTAGATATCCTAACCTAACCTGACCAAACTGTACCTAGCAAAAGGTAGCATAGCTCAGCATGGCCTGACGCGAACACTGCACCTGGTCTCCGCAGAGCAAAGCAGAACGTAGCAGAGCACAGTAGATCACAAAAATACGCCGAAAAGCTGTATACAGCGCGAAAATCAAAGTAGCAATTCCTGACCAAGCCAAATGTTTCATTCCCAAACGTAGCCCACGTCAACCTAACATGGCGAGACCACTACTGAAGGCCTCCACCGAGACAAGCAGCATGTGCTAGAGCTCAGCAGACCACATATATCAACTGAATGACAGTGGATGGTACGAAAGTCAAGGCTAACCTAACCAACCTTAGCCTAACCTAACCTAACCAAACTTAGCCTAACTGAACCTGACGTGCCAGGGCCACTATTGCTCGCCTCTCCAGGGCCGAGCAGTGTATGGCAGAGTAATGTAGAGACAAGAAATCCAACAAATAGCAGCGTGAAGCATGAATGTCTGCGAAATTCTAAACGAACCTTCCTAACCAAACCCAAGGAGACGTAACCTATTTCAACCTAGCGCGCTATTACTGGTTACACCAGAGCCGAGAAGAACACATTAGAGCACATATGGGCGATGAAAGCCGTGGAATAGCAGTGTATAGCACAATAGTCAAAGCTACCCTATCCTAACATAGCCAAACGTGACACAACCAAACGTGACTGTACTCAACCTAACTGGGCGAGACTACTATCGCTGACCTCCGCAGAGACAAGCAGAGTATGCTAGAGAAGAATACAGCGCAGGAAACCGCAGCGTTGCAGTAAAAAGCAGAAGAGACAGAGGTATCCAAACCGCACGTGAACTAACCTAGAATCACCAAACGTAGCATAACTCAACCCAAGGTTCCGAGGCCGGCATGGCAGGCTCCACACAGCCGAGCAGAGCGTACTAGAGCAGAGTAGAACGCAGAAATCCACCGAATATCAGTGTGCAGCGCAGAAGTGAAAGCTATCCCATCACAACATATCCAAACGTAACGTAACCAAACTTAACGAAATTCAAACTAACGTGACGAGAACGCAGTTGTTGGCCGCCACGGAGACAGGCAGAAAATGTCGGAGCACAACTGATCGCGGGAATCCGCCGAATAGCAGTGCATGACACAAGAGCCAAATCTGCCTTATCTTAATCTAGCCAAACGTAACATAGAAAAACAAAGCGTGCCGAGTCCAGTATAGCTGTCCTCCACACAGTCAAGCAGAGCACATTAGAGCAACGTAGAGCGCAGGAATCCATCGAACCACAGTCCATAGCGCGACAGTCAAAGCTACCCTATCCTAACCTAGTCAAACGTGACATAGCCGAACGCAAAATAACTCAGCCTAATGTCCGAGAACATTATTGCTCTAATCCCGGGAGACTAGCAGACTGTCCTAGATCGCAGTAGGGGGCAGAATTCGGCCGTTTGCACTGTATAGCGCAAAAGATGGTGATATCATAGCATTACCTGACATATCCTAACGTGACCAAACGTAACATGACTCATCCTAACGTGCAGAGACCACCGCTGCTGGCATAAACAAAGGCCAAGCAGAAAATATTAGAGAACAACGGAGAGCAGAATTCCACCGATTAGCAGTGCACAAAAGTCATAGCCACCCTGCCCTAACATATTCAAGCGTAATGCATCCAACTGTAACATTATTCAACCTAACGCGCCGAGACCTCTATTACTGGCATCCCAAGAGTCAACAAGAGTATACCAGTGCACAATAGAGCGCAGAGATCAGCCGAATTGCAGTGACTAGCGCAAAAGTCAAAGCTATCCGATCGTAAGATAGCCAATCGTTACACTACGAAACGTATCCAAACTCAACGTAACGACCAGCTGCCACTGTCTCTGGTGTCCACAGGGCCGAGCAGAATACACTAGAGCTCAGCAGAGGGAAGAAATACACTGCACTGCAGTGCATAGCACAAAAGTGTGAGATAACCCAAGCTAACCTGTCCTAACCTAACTTAATCAAACGTAGAGTAACTCAACGTAACGCGATGAGACCAATATTTCTGCACTCTCCAGGGCCAAGCAGAACGTATTAGAGCACAGTACGAAGCAGAAATGCACCGTACAGCAATGTATAGCTCAAAAGTAAAGGCTGCCGTATCCTAACCAAACCACGCGTTACAATACCCAACGTAACTCATCTCATAATATCATGCCGAGGACACTATTGCAGGCCTCACCAGAGCCAAGCAGAATATGCTAGAGCAGAGTAGAGCGCAGAAATCCTCCGCATTGCAGTCTATAGAACAAAAGTCAAACATATCCTGACCTAAGCTGACCTAACCAAGCCTATCGAAACGTCGTGTAACACAACATACCGAGACGAAAACAATATTGCTGTCCTTCCCAGAGGCAAGCGAAATGTGTCGGAGCCCACAAGAAAGCAGAAACCCACTGAATGGCAGTGTATAGCGCAAAAGTCAAGGCTGTCTCGTCTTAACCAAACAAAATGAGACATAAAAATACGTAACTTATCTGAACCTAACGCGAGAGACTAGTATTCCTGTCCCCGATGGAGCCAAACAGAATATACCAGAGCGAAGTAGAGCTCAGAAATCGAGCGCATTACACTGCACGGCACAAGAGCGAAAGATACACCAGCCTAACTTTGCCAAACCTAGCCTATCCAAACGTAGTGCAAACCAACACAGCGTGACGTGACCAATATTTCTGACATCGCCAGAGCCAGGCAGAACATGTTAGAGCGCAGCAGAGAACTGAAATCGTCCGAATAGTAGTTTGCGACGCAAAAGGCAAGGCTATCGTTTCCTAACCTAGACAAACGCAGCATGAAAGTACGTAACCTTATTCAAACCAAAGAGCCCAGACCGCTACTGCTGGCCTCACCATCGCCAATCAGAATATTCCAAAACACAGTAGAGCGCAGAAATTCACCGCGTTGCAGTGTATAGCAGAGTAGTCAAGAATACACTAACCTGACACGGCCCAACCTAACCTAATCAAACGTGGTCTGACACAACATATCGCGCCGCGGCGACTACTAATGTCATACGCCGAAACAAGCAAAGCATTTCAGAGCACATTTGAGCACAGAAATCCAACGAACAGCAGTGTAGACTACATGAGTCAGTGCAACTTATCCTAACCTAGCCGAACGTAACGTATGCAGACGTAGCTTGAGTAAACCTAATATGGCGTGATCATTATTTCTGGCTTCCACACAGAAAAGCACAATGCACTATGGCAATGTGGAGCGCAGAAATTAACCGCATTGCAGTGAACAGCACAAAAGCCGAATATAATCTAACCTAACCTGACATGAAGTGACCTAACCAAACGTAGCACAGCTCAACGTAACGTGCAGTGAACACTGCTCCTGGCTTCGGCAGAGCCAAGCAGAATGTAGTAGAGTACAGTAGATCACAGAAATCCACCGAATAACGGTGTATAGCACGAAAGTCCAAGCTACCCTAACCAAACATAACACACACTAACCACACCAAACGTAACCTAACTCAACCTAACGTGCCGCGAACGCTATTGCTCGCCACCCCATAGTCGGGCAGCGTATTGTAGAGCAATGTA
This sequence comes from Eufriesea mexicana, assembly GCF_001483705.2. Classification (NCBI taxonomy): domain Eukaryota; kingdom Metazoa; phylum Arthropoda; class Insecta; order Hymenoptera; family Apidae; genus Eufriesea; species Eufriesea mexicana. The sequence goes on from NW_016908418.1 coordinate 1,926,956, forward strand.
GTGCGCATAAGTCCACCGAATAGCTGTGAATAGCACAAAAGTCGAAGTTACCATAACCTAACTTGGCACAACCTAGCCTAAGCAAACGTAGCATAGCTCAACATAACGCGCCGCGACCACTGCTGCTGGCACCCACAGAGCCAAGCAGAATATACAAGAGCACGGTAGAGCGCAGAAATCCGTAGCCTTGCAGTGCACAGAACAAGAGTGAGAGATACCCTAACCTAACCTGTCCTAAGCTGACACATCCAAACGGAGCGTAACTAAATTGCGCGCTCCTCGGCCACCGCTGCCGGACACCGTAGAACGAAGCCGAATATAGCAGAGCACAGAAGACGACATGAGCCCATAGCATAATAGTGTATAGCACGAATGCCGTAGCCATCCTGAATAAACGTAACCACGCATAAGCTAATAAAACGTAGCCCAACTCAACATATCGTGATGCGACCGCTATAGCTGGCCCACCCTGGGACAAGCAGAATATAGTAGAGCAGAGTCGAAGGCAGGGATCCTACGAATAGCAGTGCATAACACGAAAGGCAAATATAATCTGACCGTGCTTGACATTGCCTGACCTAACCGAACGTAACATAGTGCACCCTAACGTGCCGAGACCACTATTGCAGGCCTCACCAGACACAAGCAGAAAATATTAGAAAACAGTAGAGCTCATCAATCCGCTGATAGCATTGTATACCACATAAGTGTAGACGATATTATCCTAACATCACCAAGCGTAACCCACCCAAGCGTAGCCTAACAAAACCTAACGTGCCGAGACCACAATTGCTGGCCACCCAAGGGCCAAGCAGAGCTTATTAGAACGCATTAGAGCGCTGAGGTCCACCGAATAGCAGTGTATAGCACAAAAGTCGCAGGTATGGTGACCTAACCTGACCTAAACTAACCTAACGGAACCTGGCATGACTCAAGATAACTAGCCGTGACCACTGCCGCAGGCGTCTCCAAAGCCATGCACAATATAGTATAGCACATAAGTTCACAGGAATCCAGCACGTAATAGTGTACAGTACGAATGTCAATGCTATCCTAACCGAACTTTACCTGACCTAATGAAACCAAAGGTAAGGTAACTCAAACTAACGTGCAACGACCACAATTGCTCGCCTCCCAGAGTCGGGCGGAGTATGGTAGAGAAATGTTGAGCGCGGATGAAGAAGAAGATGAAGGAGAAATGTATCGCACAAAAGTCAAAGGAATCCTAACCATACCTTCCAAACCTAACCTAACGAACCGAAACGTCACTGAACCCAACGTACCGAGACCATCAGTACCGACCGCCCCAATGCCTAGCAGGTCATGTTAGAGCACAGTAGAGGGAAACTCCACCTAACAGCAGCGCAAGGCACAGAAGTCTAAGCCATTCTATTCTAACCTAACCGAACGCAATATATGAAAATATAGCTAAACTCAACCTAACATGCCGATACCACTAATGCTGGCCTCCCCAGATCCAAGCAGAGTATATTAGAGCGCAGAAGAAAGCAGAAATCTACCCAATAACAATGCATAGCGCAAAAGTCATGGCCATCGTATCCTAACCTAGCGAAGCGTAGCATAACCGAACGTATCATAACCCATAGTATCGCGCCAAGAACACTATTGCTGGCCTACCCAGAGCCAAGCAGTATATACAAGAGCACATTAGAGCGTGGAACCCTCTACAAGCGCGGTACCCTGAACAAACATTAGCAAACCTAACGTAACCAAACGTAACATGGCCCGAACCATAGTTCCGCGACCACCATCGCTGGCGACACAGTGTCAAGCGCAATACGATTGAGAACAGTAGAGCACAGAAATACACAGGACATTTGGGTTGGGCACAAAGGTCAATGTCTTCCTAACCTAACCCATCCTAACCTACCCTAACCAAACGTAATCTGACTAAACCTCGCGCGCTACCACCGGTATTGCTGGGCTCCCCAGAGTCTAGCAGAGCATAGGAGAACACAGTAGAGCGTAGAAATGCCCCGAACAGCAGTGAATAGCGCAAAAGCCAAGGCTACCTTCTCCTAACCTAGCCCAGCGTAAATAATCGTACGTAATATGTCTGAGCCTAACGCGCCGAGACCACTACTGCTGTCCTCCGCAGGGGAGAGCGGAATATACTAGAGCACAGTAGAAGGGAGGGGTCCACCGCATAGCAGTGTATAGCACAAAAGCGAAAGATACCATAACCTAATCTGTCCTAGCCTAACTTACCCAAACGTAGGGAAACACAACGTATCCTGAAGCGACCGACATTGCTGGCCCCGTCAGAACTGAGCAGAACATGTTAGGGCACAGTAGAAAGCAGAAACCCACCAAAAAGCAATGTATAGCGCAAATGTCTAGGCTATCGTATCCTAACGAAGTCGAACGAATCACGAACATACTCAACCTCATTCAACCTAACACGCCGAGACCACTATTACTGGCATCTCAAGTGACAACCAGAATATACCATAGCGCATTTGAACGCAGAAGTCCACCGAATGGCAGTGTACAGCACAAAAGCCAAAGAAGCATATCCCAAACCTAGCCAAACGTAACATACCGATACGTAACAAAACTCAACCTAACCTGACGAGACCGCTATTGCTGGCCTGCTCAGAGCCAATCAGAATATATTAGAGCACAGTAGTGCGCAGAAATCCGCAACATTGCAGTGTACAGCACAAGAGACGAAGATAACCCAAACTAACATGTCTCAACCTAGTCTAAGCAAACGTAACGTAGCTCAACGTAACGTAGCTCAACGTAACGTGACGCGACCACTATTGCTGACCTCACCAGAGTCGACCAGGAGATATTACAGGACAGCAGAACACCGAAATCCATGGATTCGCAGTGTACATGTCAATGGTCATAGCTGTCCGAACCTAACCCACGTTAACATAACCTAACCTGCAGTAGCCTAACACGACCTAACGGGCCGAGACAACTATTGCCGGTATCCCGTAGCCCAAGCAGAAAATACTGGAGCACATTAGAGCGCAAAAATCCGCCGCATTGCAGTGTACAGCACAAGGGTCAAAGATGTCCTATCCCAATATGACCAATCGATACATAACCAAACGTTGCGTGCCTGAACATAACGTCCCGTGAACGCTATTTCTGGCCTTCCCAGGGGCAAGTAGAACGTATACGAGAAAAGTAGGGCCCGGGAATACAGCGAATAGCAGTGTACAGCACAAATGTCAATGCTACCCTATCCTAACCAACCAAACTTTACGTAACCAAACTTATCGTTTCACCTCCTAACGTGCCGCGACTTCTATTGCTGCGATCCTCAGAGCAAAGCAGAGCGTATTAGAGGAGAGTAGTGGGTAGAGGTCCATACAATCGCAGTGTACATCACGCCAGTCGGAGCTACCCTGTCCTAACAAAACCATATGTAACACAACCGAACGTAGCTTAACTCAACTTAACGTACCGAGACCACTCGTACTTGACACCCCAGAGCCACGCAGAGTATGCTACAGCACAGTAGAGCGTAGTAATTCTTCGCATTGCAGTGTATTGCTTATAAGTGGGAGGTTTCATAACCTAACCTGTCCTAACCTGGCCAAACGGAACGTAGCGTATCTAAACATAAGGCGCCGAAAATAGAATTGCTGGCCTCTACAGAGTTGGGCAGAACAAATCAGAGTGCTTTAGAGCGCAGAAATCCACCGTGTAGCGGATTACAGCACAAAAGTCAAAGCTACCTCATCCTAACCAACCAAACGTTATGTAAACAAACGCAGCATAACCCCTCCTAACGTGCCGAGACCTGTATTGCTGCGATCCAAGGGGCCAAGCAGATCGTATTAGAGGAGAGTAGTGGGTAGAGGTGCATAGACTCGCAGTGCAATAGTCGAAGCTACCCCATCCTCACATAGCCAAACGTAAAATGAGTGAACGTAGCATAGCAGAACCTAACTAGCCGCGGCCACTATTTCGAGCCTTTACAGAGCAAAGCATACAATATTAGGTCACAGTAGAGCGTAGAAATTCATCGAATAGCAGTGTATAGCACAAAAGTCAAAGCTACCCTAGCTTAACCTAACTAAACGTTGCATAACCAAACGTAACATAACGCAACCTGTCGTGCCTAGACCACTACTGCTGGCCTGCCCAGTGTGAAGCACAACGTACTAGAGGGGGTGGAGTGCAGAAACCCTTAGTATTGCAGTGTATAGCAGAAAAGTCAGAGCTTTACGCACCTAGCCCAGGCCAACGTAACCTACACGGACGAAGCCTAACTAAACATGACGTGCCGCGAACACAATTCCTGGACCCCACAGGGCAAAGCAGAATATATTTAAGCACAGTAGGGCGGAGGAATCGACGGAATAACGGAGCATACCACGAAAGCCAATGCTATCCACACATAATCCAAACAAATATAACCAAACGAACGTAGCCTTTCACAACCTAACGTGCCGAGACCATTATTGCGGGCCTCCACAGGGTTGCGCATAATAAACTCGAGCACAGTAGAGCGCAGAATGCATCCACATAGCACTGTATAGCCCAAAAGTCAAAGCTATCCTAACCGAACCGAACATAACCTAAACACACCAAACGTAACGTATGTGAACCTAATGTACCGGGACCTCAAATGCTGGCCTCCACAGAGCCAAGCAGTGCATATTAGAGCAATGCGGAGAACAGAAATTCGCCGAATAGCAGTTTATGCCACAAAACTCAAAGCTACCTTATCCTAACCTAACCAAACGAAACATAAGCGGACATAACGTAACCCAACCTGATAGCATCACGAGGGCCAGGCAGAGTATAGCAGGGTACTGTAGGACCTCGACGTCTTCCGAATAGCAGAGCATAGCACAGGAGTTAAAGCTGCCATAATCAAACATATCCAAATGTAGCAAGACCAAACGTAACATAACTCATCCTAGCGTAAGGAGACCACTATTGTTGGCCTCCCGAGAGTCGTGTTGGTTGTAGCAGAGCTATGCAGAGCGCAGTGCTCCACCGAATTCCAGTGTACTGCGCTAGAGCCAAAGCTATCCTATCCTAACGTATGCAAACGTGATATAACCAAACACAGCTTAACTTAAAATAACGTGACGAGATCGCCTACGCTGGCCTATCCAGGGCCAAGCAGAATATACCAGGGTACAGTAGAGCGCAGGATTCCACCAAATGGCAGTGTATAGCACAAAAATACAAGATACCCTAACCTGACATGACTAAATCTGTCATAACCAAACGTAGAATAGATAAACCTAACGAGCCGAGACATGCATCGCTGGCCTGGCCAAAGCCAAGCAGTACATATTAGAGCACAGTAGAGGGCAGAAATCCGCCGCATAGCCATGTATGGCACAAAAGTCAACGCAATCCTGACCAAACTTTGCCTAACCTAACCTAACCAAGCGTAACCTAACTCAAACAAACGTGCCACGACCGCTATTGCTGGCCTTACCAGAGACAAGAAAATGCTATGAGAGCAATGTAGGACGCTGAAATCGGCCGAATAGCAGTGTATAGCAAAAAAGTCAAAGATATCCCAACCATACATAACCAAACATGACATAACATAACTGAACGTAACCAAACCTAACATGCCGCGACCACTACTCCTGGCGTTAGCAGACAAAGGCACTGTGTGATAGCCCACAGTAGGGAGTAGAGGTTCATGGAATAGCAGTGTGTAGCACAAAAGTTGTAGCTATCTCAGCCTAACCCAACGAAACCCAGCGAAACCAATCGTAATTTTGCTCAGCCCGGCGTGCCGCGGATACTATCGCTGGCCTCCCCAGAGCGAAGCAGGGAGTATTAGAGGAAATTAGGGTGCAGAGATCCATAGTATCTCAGCGTACAGCGGAAAGGTCAAGGATATCCATACCTAACCCAAACTAACATAACCTATCATATCGTAAGCAAACTCAACGTAACGTACCCGGACCACTATTGTTGGTCTCCCAGCGTCTAGCGGGTACGAGTAGAGCTCAGTGGAGTGCAGGAATGAACATAATAACTGTGTTGAGTATGAAAGTCAACGATACTCTAACAAAACCTAGCCCAACCTGATCTAACCAAGCGTAACCCAGCTCAACCTAACGCGCCACAACCACTGCTGCTCGCATCCGGGGTCTCCAGCACGGAATAGTGGAGCAATGTGGAGCGCAGATGTCCACCGAATATAAGTATATAGCACAAGAGTCTAAGGTGTCATATCCTAACATATAAAAAAGTAATATATGCAAACACAACATATCGTAACCTAACGTGCCGAGACCACTAACGCTGGCCTCCCCAGAGCAAAGCAGAATATACTAGAGCACAGAAGAGCGCAGATAGCTTCCGAATCGCAGTGAATGGCACAGAAGTCAAAGATAACCTAACCTAACATGACTCAAACTACCCTAACCAAACGTAAAATAATTGTACCCACCGAGCGGAGGCCTCTATTGCTGTCCTGCATGGAGCCAAGCAGTACATATAAGAGCACAGTAGAGCGCAGAAATCCACCGCATTGCAGTGCACTGCGCAAAAGCCAGAGCAACCCTAACCAAACGTAATCAAGCCTAGCATGGCCAAACGTAGCATAACAAAACGCAACTTGCCGCGACCATTATTCCTGGCGTACAGAGACACAAACCGAGTGTGGTAGCCAGCAGTAGTGCGCAGAGGTCCATAGAATAGCAGTATATAGCGAAACAGTCAAAGCTATCCAAGCCAAATGCAACGTAACCTAACCTATCCAAACGTATTCTAACTCAACCTAACGTGAAGTGTCCACAATTGCTGGCTTCGCGAGATACGAGCACAGCATAGTAGACCAATATAGAGCGCAAGAATCCACCGTGGAGCAATGTATAGCACAAAAAGTCAAAGCCATCCTATCCCAATATAACCAGGCCTAACAAAAGCAAACGCAGCGCACCGCAACCTAACGCGCCGAGACCACATTGCTGGCCTCCCCATAGCCGAGCAGAATGTACTAGAGGCCTGTAGAGCGTAGAAATCCACCGAGCAGCAGTGCAGAGCACAAACGTCAAAGCCATCCTAACCAAACACAACCTACCCAAACCAAACCAAGCATAACCTAGCCCAAGCAAACGTACCGCGTCCAAAATTGCAGGCCTCCCCAGAGCGAAGCAGAATATATTACAGCACAGTAGATCGCAGAAATCATCGGTATAGCTGTATATAGCACGAAAGCCGAAGATGTCCTTCCCCAACATGACCAAACCTAGCGTAACCCAACGTATCCTAACCCCTCCTAACGTGCCGAGACCTCTACTGCTGCCATCATCAGAGCCAAACAGAACACATTGGAAGAGAGCAGTGCGCAGAAGTCTATAGAATCACTGCGCACAGCGCAATAGTCGAAGCTAGCCTATGCCAACATGGCCAAACGTAACATGAACCAAGGTAGCTCAACACATCCTAACGAGCCGATACCACTGTTGCCTGCCTCCACAGAGACAAGCCGAAAATACTGGAGCTCAGTACTGCGCAGTAATCCACCGCATTGCAGTGTGTGCTACAAGAGTTAATGTTATGCTAACCTAACCTGTCGCAGCCTAATCAAACCGAACGTACTGTACAGGAATGTGACGGGCTGAGAATACTATTGCTAGCCTCCCCAGAGCCAAGTAGAGCATATTAGAGCAATCTAGTGCTCAGGAATACACCAAATGGCTGTGTACGGAGTAAAAGTCAAAGCCATCCTATCCTAACCTTACCGGACGTAATATAACCGAATGTTATGTGTCTGGACCTAACGTGCGTAGACCTATATTGCTGGCCTCCAGAGCGACAAGCAGGACATACTCTAGCACAGTAGAGGGCAGAAGTTCACCGAACATCAGTTTACACCACGAAAGTCAATGCAATCCATACCTAACACAAACTAACATAACCTGAACGAACGTAGAATAACCGAACCTAACTCGCCCGGACCACTATTACCGGCTACCCCAGAGTCGATCAGAGTATAGTGGAGCAATGTAGAGCGTAGAAATCCTCCGAGCAGCGGTGTATAGCACACAAGACAAAGCTACTCTATCCTAACCTAACTGACCGTATCATAACCAAACATAGCGTAACACAGCCTGTCGCGTCACGACAACTATTGCTGGCATCTCCAGAGTCGAGCAGAGTATAGTATAACACAGCAGAGCGCACAAATCCACCGAACAGCAGTGTACAACACAAAAGTCTATGTAGCCTGTCCTAACCTCGGCAAACGTAACATATCCTAGCAAAACATAAATAAACCAAACGTGACGAGGCCACTAATGCTGGCTTTCACAGGGAAAAGCAGGATGTGCTAGAGCAGAGTGGGGCGCAGAAATCTACCGCATTGCAGCGAATAGCGCAGTAGTCAAAGATATGCTAACCGAACCTGTCCTAACCTAGCCAAACCAAACGTAGCTAAGCTCAATGCAACGACCGCGACCAATATTTCTGGCCTCCGCAGAGCCAAGCAGAATTTACTAGCACACAGTGGAGCGCAGAAATCAGCCGCAAAGCTGTGTATAGCACATAAGTCGAAGATACCGTGACCTAACCTGCCTCAAACTAACCCAACCAAACGCAGCATAACTCAACATAACGTGCCGCCACAACTGCTCCTGGCATCCCTATCGCTAATCAAATTGAAGCAGAGCAATGTAGGGTGCAGCAATCCACCGAATAGCAGTGTATAGCACAAAAGACCTAACTATCCTGTCCTAACTTCACGATGCGTAACATAGCAGAACGAAGCGCAACTCAACCTAACGTGCTGAGACCACCATTGCTTGCCGAAAATACTATAATCTAACATGTCCCAACATAATCTAGGCTTACGTAACATAGTTCAACCTAACCTGCCGAGAACACTGTTGTCCGCCCCCACAGAGCGAGGCAGAAAATATTAGAGTACAGTAGAGCGTAGTATTCAGCGGACAGCAATGTATAGCCAAAAGTCCAAACTTCCCTATCCTAACCTCACGAAACGTAGTAAAGCCGAGTGTACCACAGCTCAACCTAACGCGCCGAGACCATATTGCTGGCCTCCACAGAGACAGGCAGAATACACTAGAGCACGGCAGAGCGCAGAAACCACCTCATTTCAGCGTATAGCGAAAAAGTCGAAGATAGTCAAATCCTACCTGACACTCTCTAACCTACCCAATCTTAGCACAACTAAACACAACGTGCCGAGGCCACTATTTCTGAGCTCCCGAGAGCCAAGCATAGTATAGTAGTGCAATGTCGAGCGCCGAAATTCACCGATAAGAGTGTATAGCACGAAAGACGAAGCTACCCTTACCAAAATTAACCTAACCTGAACAGTCCATACATAACAATACTCAACTTAACGTGCTGAGACCAACATTGCTGGCGTTCCCAGGGTTAACCGGAATGAAGAATGTCACAGTAGAGCGCAGGAATCCTACGAATATCGGTGTATAGCACGAATTGTCTATCTGTACCTGACCGAGCGTGACATAGCGTAACCTATCCAAAAGTAACCTAGCCCAACCTATGGTGCCGAGACTACAATTGCTGGCTTCGACAGAGCCAAGCACAATATACCAGAGCACAGCAGAGCGCTGAAATCCACCGCATTGCAGTGTATATCTCAAAAGACAAACACATCCTGGTCTAACTTAACCTAACCTGCCCTATCAGAACGTAGTGTAGCTCAACGTAACACGAGGAGACCAATATTGCTGGCCTCTCCAGAGCCGATCAGAGCGTATTTGAGCACAACAGAGCGCAGAAACCAACCGAATAACAGTGAATATGGCAAAAGTCAAAGTAGCCTATACTAACCTAGCCAAACGTGAGTAATGCAAACGAAACATAACTCAAGCTAACTTGACGAGACCACAATTGCTGGCCCCCACGGAGACAAGCAGAGTTTACTAGTGCACTGTAGATCGCAGAAATCCACCGCTCTGCAGTTACATCGCAAAAGTCAAACACATCCTGGCCTAACTTGGCCTAACATACCCCATCAGAACGTAGTGTAGCTCAACGTAACACGAGGAGACCTATATTGCTGGCCTCTCCAGAGCCGATCAGAGCGTATTTGAGCACAACAGAGCGTAGAAACCATCCGAATGACAATGAATATGGAAAAAGTCAGAGTAGCCTATACTAACCTAGCCAACCGTAACTAATGCAAACGAAACACAAATTTAGCTAACTTGTCGAGACCACAATTGCTGGTCTCCAGGGATACAAGCAGAGTTTACTAGTGCACTGTAGAGCGCAGAAATCCGCCGCACTGCAGTGAATAGCGCAAAAGCCACAGATATGCTAACCTAACCTGTACTAACCTAACCAAACCAAATGTCGCGTAAATTAACATGGCGTGCCGCGGCCATTGCTCTTGTCATCACCAGAGCAAAGCAGAATGTAATAGAGCACAGTAGATCACAGGTGTCCACCGAATAGCAGTGTACAGCACAAAAGTCAAAGCCATCCTATCCTAGTTTACCCGAACTTGAGATAACCAAGCGTAACATAATTCAACCTAGCGTTCCAAGGCCACCATTGCTGGCCTCCACAGAGTGGAGCAGAACTTAGTAGAGGCAAGGAGAGCGCAGAAATATGTAGAATCGCAGTGTGCGGCGCAAAAGTCGTGTCAATCCGAACTAAACACAAGCTAGCGTAGCCTAACCAAACACAGCCTACCTCAGCAAAACGGGCAGCGACCACTGTTGGTGTCCTCCCCAGGACCAGGGAGGACGTAGTAGAGCACAGCTGATAGCCGCGGTCCACCGAGCCAAAGTGTATATAGCACGAAGGTCAGAGCCATCCTTACCAAACTTAACCTAACCTAAGCTAACCAAACGTAATGTAGCTCAAACTAACGTGCCGAGAAAGATATTGCTGGCATTCCCATGGCTAAGCAGAATATAGAAGAGCGCGGAAGAGCGCAGAAATCCTCCGAATAAAGTTTATAGCACAAAAGTCGAAGATACACTAACCCAACCTGACCTAACCCAACCTAACCGAACGTAGCAGAGCTCAACATAACGTGCCGCGACCACTGCTTCGCGCCTCCCCTGTCCCATGCAGAATGCGCTAGAGCACAGTAGATCACAGATGTCCGCTGAACAGCAGTGTAATGAACAAGCGCCGATGTAGCCACTCTTAACCTTGCCACACGTAACATATCCGAACGTAACTTGACGTTTAAGCTTAACCAAACATGACGAGACCAATATTGCTGGACTCCCCAGGGCCAAGCAGAACATATTAGTGCACCGTAGAAAGCAGAAGTGCACCGAACAGCAGTGTATAACGCAAAAGTTAAGGCTATCCGATCGTAACATAGGCAATCGTAACACAACCAAACGTATCCTAACTCAACATAACGTCCCGCGGACACTATTTCTGGCATTCCCAGAGCCAAACAGAATACACTAGAGCTCAGTAGAGCGCAGACATCCACTGCACTGCAGTGCATAGCACATAAGTGGAGGATATCCCAAACTAACGTATCATAACGTAACCTATTCAAGCGTAATGTAACTCAACGTAACGTGATGAGACCAATATCGCTGCTCTCCACAGGGACAAGCAGAGCATATTAGAGCACAGCAGAAAGCAGAAATGCACCGTACAGCAACGTATAGCACAAAATTCAGGGCTGTCGTGTCAGTCATACACTCCTATTCGGTGGATCTCTGCGTTCTACTGCGCTCTAATGTACCCTCCTTGGCTCTGCGGTGGACAGCATCTGTGTTCTCATCACGTTAGTTTAAACTAGGTTACGTTTGCCGTGTTACATTTGGCTAGGCTAGGATATGATAGCTTTGATATTTGTGCTGTGCGCTGCAATTCGGTGAATCTCTGCGCTAAACGTTGGCCAAATGCGCTGTGCTTGGTTCTGGTTAGCCCAGCATTATTGGTCCCAGCTCGTACGGTTCGTTTGCGTTAGATCAGGTGTGGTATGGATAACTTTGACTTTGCGCTGTTCAGTGCAATTCAACAACTTTCTGCGTTCTAGATTGCTCTAATACGCCCTGCTTGGCTCTGAGAAGACTGAAATTGCGGTCTCGACACGTTAGGCTGTGCTATGTGATGTTTGGTTACGTTACGTTTGGCTATGTTAGGGAGGGGTAGCGTGACTCTTGTGCTATACACTGCTAGTCGGTGGATTTCTGTGCTCTCCTGTGCTCTAGTATTTACTGATTAGCTCTGTGGAGGCCAGCAATAGTGGCCTTGGCACGTTGGGTTGAAAACGGTTATGTTTGGTTATGCTGGGATAGGGTAGCTTTGACTTCTGTGCTATGCACTGCCACACTATAGATTTCCGTGCTCTACTCTCCTCTAATACGTTCTGCATGGCTCTGAGGAGGGCAGAAATAGATGTTTCGTCACGTTTGCTTGAGTTATGTTACGTTTGGTAACGCTACGTTTGGTTATGTTAGGACAGAATGCCATTGACTTCTTTGCTACACACTGCTATTCCGTGGTTTTCTGCCCTCTACTCTGCTCTAGTATGATCTGCTTGGCTCTGGGGAGGCCAGCAGTAGTGGTCCCCTCTCGTTTGGATAGTCCACGTTAGTTCTGGTAAGGTATGGGTACCTTTGACTTTTGCGCTGTGCACTGCAATGCGGCTGCTTTCGTCGATATAGATTGCTCTTATATGACCTGCTTTGCTCTGGGAAGGCCAGCAATGGCGGTCTCGTCTCGTAAGGTTGTGTTATGTTATGTCTGGTAACATACGTTTGTCAAGGTTAGGGCAGGGTTGCTTCGACTCTTGGGCGATACACTGCTAACCGGTGGATTTCTGCGCTCTGCTGTGCTCTAATATTTTCTGCTTGCCTCTGGGGATGGAACGACAGTGGTCTCGGCACGTAATGTTCAGCTATGTTACGCCTGGTTACGTTCCGTCCGGTTATGTTAGGATAGGATAACTAAGACTTTTATGCTATACACTACTATCCGGTGGATTTCTGCGCTCTACTTTGTCCTAATAAGGACTGCTCGTCTACGGGGAGGCCAGTAATTGTGGTCACGGCATGTTAGATTGAGTTATGTAGGGGTTGGTTAAGTTAAAATTGCATATGTTAGGGCAGGGTATCCCTCACTTTTGGGCTATACGCAGCCTTTCATTGTATTTCTGCGCTCTACACTCCTGTAATGATGTCTGCATGGACCAGGTGAGGGTAGCAATAGGCGTCACGTCACGTAAGTTTGAGTTATGTTACGTACGGTAACGATACGTTTGGCTAGGTTAGAAGAGGCTACTCCGGCTTTTGTGCTAAACAACGCTTTCCCTGTATTTCTGCGCTCCAATATGCTCTAGAATGTCCTGCTCGTCTCTGTTGTGTCGAGTAATAGTGGTCTCAGCACGCTGGGTTGAGATAGGTTACGTTGCGTTAGGATAGGTTAGGAAGTTTCGGCTAGTATTTCTTTGACATCTGTGCTTCACGCTGCTATTTGTTGGATTTCTGGGCTCTACATTGCTTCACTATACACTGCTCGACCCTGTGGTGCGAGCAATGGTGGTCCTGGCACGTCAGGTTGAGTTAGGTTACGTTCGGTTTGGCTATGGCAGGTTAAGGTTGGTAAGGGATCCTTTTGACTTTCGTACTGTGCACCGTTGTTCCGTGGGTTCCTGCGATCTACACTGCTCTACTGTATTCTGATTGGTACCGGGGAGACCAGGAGTAGTGGCCGCGGACCGTCATGTTGGGTTATGCTGCGTCTCGATAGGTTAGATTAGGTCAGATTAGGTTAGGATATCTACGGCTTCTGTGCTATGCAATGCTGTTCGGGGATTTCTGCTCTCTACGTTGCTCTACTATATTCTGCTTGGCCCTGGGGATGCCAGGGGAGGGGTCGCGGCTTTATGCTCACTTATGCTACGTTTGGTTAGGCTTGGTTAGGCCAGGTTATGTTAGGGTATCCTCGACTTTTGTAACCTACACTGCTATACGGTGGATTTCTGCGCTCTACATTGCTTCACTGTATACTGCTCGGCTCGGGGATGCGATCAATAGCGGTCGCGGCACGCTTGGGTGAGTTATGTTACGACTGGTTAGGTTAGGTTGGGCCACGTTTGGTTGGAATAGCTTCAACTTTCGTACTGCACACTGTTGTTCGGTTTATTTTTGTGATCTACGGTGCTCAACCACAATCTGCTTGGTCATAGGTACGCCAGGATCAGTGGTCGCTGCACGGTGCTTTGAGCCATTCTACGCTAGGTTAGGTTAGGTTAGGTCAGGCTTGGTTCGGATAACTTCGACTATTGTGCTATTCACAGAAATGCGGCAGATTTATGCGAACTACTGTGCCATAGTAGATCCTGCTCGATTCTGTGAAGGCCAACAATGGTGGTCTCGTCATGCTAGGTTGAGCTATGCTACCTTTGTGTATGTCACGTTTGGCTAGGTTAGGATAGGCCGCTTTGTCTGTCGTGCTTTGTACTGCTTTTCGGTGGGTTTCTGTGATCTACTGTGCTCCGCTGCACTCTGCTTTTCTCAGGGGACATCAGGAGCAGTGGTCGCGGCACGATATTTTGAGCCATGCTGCGTTCGGTAATGTCAGGTTAGGTCATGTTAGGTTAGGAAATCTTCGACTTTTGTGCTATGCAGTGTTATTCGGTGGATTCTTGCGCCCTACATTTCTCTACTATGCTGTGCTCGAATCTGTGGCGGCCAGCAGTAGTGGTCTGGGCTCGTTACGTAGAGCTATGCCACGTTTGGTTGTGTTACGTTTGGTGAGTTTAGGGCAGGGTAATTTAGACATCTGTGCTATACACTGCTATACTCGGACTTCTGCGCTCTACTGCATACTAATATCCTCCGTTTTTATCTGTGGAGGCCAGCTAAAGTGGCACCGGCGCGTTAGCATTAGTTTGACTACGTTTGCATAAGAAAACTTGGTCGTGTTAGGACAGTATGTCTTAGACTTTCGTGCCATTCACTGCCATTCGGTAGATTTCAGCTCCCTAGTGTGCTCCGACATGTTCTGCTTTGGTCCGATGTGGCCAGTAATAGTGGTATCGGCACGTCAGTTTTAGTTATGTTACGACACGTTGGGGTAGGTCAGGAAGGCATGGTTAGGATTTCTTTGACTTTGTGACATACAATGCTATTCGGTGGATTCCTGCGCTGCACACTGCTCTACTATACTCTGCCCGTCTCTGGGGAGGTGAGCAATAGTGGTCGTGTCACGTTATTCTGCGTCAGGTTTTGCTTGGATTGGTCAACTTGGGCGAAGATTGGATATGATATCATTTACCTTCGTGCAATACACTGTTATTCGTTTTATTTTTGTGTTCTATTGTGCTCTACTACATTCTGCCTGGATATGGGGTGGCCAGGAGCAGTGGCCGCTGCGCGGTATGTTGAGTTATGTTTACGTTTGGTTATGTTAGGTTAGGCCAGTTGTGGTAGGATTTCTGCGGGTTTTGCTCCATTCACTGCAATGCGGCGGATTTCTGCGCTTTACTGTGCTCTAGTACCATCTGCTTGTCTCTGCGGAGACCAGCAATATTGGTCTCGTCGTGTTAGGTTGAGTTGGGCAACGTTTCGTTGGATTAGGTTGGTTTAAGCACGGTCTGGCTAACTTAGACTTTCGTGCTCTACACTGCTGTTTGGAGTACCTCTGCGCTGTACTGCGCTCTACTATATCATGCATATTCCTGGAAGTGCCACCAAGAGCGGCCGCGGCACGTTACGTTGTGGCAGCCTACGTTCGGCTATGTTACGTTTGGTCACGTTAGGATAGGGTAGCTTTGACTATTGTGTTGCAGACTGAGATTCTATGGCTAACTGCGCACTACTATTCTCCAGCATGTTCTGCTTGGCTGTATTGAGGCCAGCAATTGTGGTTTCGGCACGATAGCATGAGTTATATTACGTTTGGTTACGTCAAGTGTGGCTAGGCTAGGGTATGGTAGCCTTAAATTTTGCGCTATGCTGTTATACGGTTGGATTCTACACTCCACATTGCTCTACTATACTCTGCTCGCCTCGAGTAGGCCAGATGTAGTGATCTCGGCTCGTTAGGGTTTGTTAGGCTAGGTTTGGTTAGGTTATGACAGTTTGGTTTATGTTTAGATAGCTACGAAATCGTGGTGTAAACCATTAAACGCTCTTGTTGTGTCTACTGTATTCTGGTTGGCCCTGGGGTGTCCAGCAATAGTGGTCCCTGCACGTTATGTTGAGTTATTGTACGTCTGGTTAGGTCACGTTGTCAGGGTTACGTTTGGATACCTTCGACTCTTCTGCTGAACACAGCGCTCCTATTGATTTCTGCGCTCTACTCACGTCTAATATGTTCAGCTGGCCTCTGTTGAGTACAGCAATAGTGGCCGTGGCACAATCGGCAGTGATAGATTACGTTCGTTTAATGTAGGTTAGGTTACGTTTAGTAAGGACAGCTTTGCCTTTTGAGCTATACACAGCCTTTCGGTGGATTCGTGCGACCTACTCTGATCTAACATGCTTTGCTTGGCTCCGGGGGCCAGGAACTATGGTCTCGTCTCGTTAGGCTTCTTCAATCTACGTTTGGCTAAGATAGGTCTGGTCAGGTCAGGTTAGGATATCCTAGACTCTTATGCTATACGCTGCTATTTGGAGGCTTCCTGCGTTCTACTGTGCTCCAGTATATTCAGCTTTGCTCTGGGGAGGCCAGCAACGGCGGTCTCGGTAAGCTAGGTTGAGTGACTCCACGCTTGATTATGCTACGTTTGGTGAGGTCAGGATAAGATAGGCTAGGTGACTGTGCTATACGCTGCTATCCTCCGACTTCTGCGCTCTACTGTGCTCTAGTATATTCTGCTTGGCCCTGTGGATGCCACCAGTAGTGGTCTCGGCACGTTTGTTTGAGTTTAGCTACGTTCGCTTATGTTTCGTTTGGTTAGGTTAGGATAGAATAACTTAGACTTTTGTGCCGTACGCTGCTATTCGGTGGATGTCTGCGCCCTACGGTGCTCTAATACCTTCTGCCGGCCTGTATAGCTGCCAGTAATAGCAGGCCATGCACGTTAGTTTCATTTGGGTTACGCTTAGGTCAGGTTATGCTAGGATATCTTCCACTTTTGTGCTTTACACTGCTATTCGGTTTATTTCTGCGCCCTAAATTGCTCTACTATACTCGGCCCGACTATGGTGTGGCGAACAATAGTGGCCGTGGCAGGTTACGTTGCGCAATGTTACGTTTGGTAATAGGTTATGTTAGGCCATGTTCGGAGATGATAGCTAAGACTTTCGTGCTATACACTGTTATTCGGCCGATTTCCACGATCTACTGTGCTCTACTACATTCTTCTAGGCTGTGGGGTGCCAGGTGCTACGGTCGCTGCACGCTATGTTCAGCTATGCTACGTTCGGTTGACGCAGGTTTCGTCAGGCTATGCTAGGGTATCTACGGCTTTTGTGCCATTCACTGTGATTCGGTGGATTTCTGCGGTCTAATGCTCTCTAATATGCTCTGCGTGGCTCAGGGATGTCAAGTAATAGAGGTCTCGTCACGTTAGTCTTTGCAAGGTTACGTTTCGTTAGGTTAGTGTAGGAAGGCTCGGTTATAATTTCATCTACATTTGCGCTATACACTGCTATTCGGTGGACTTCGACGCTCCACACTGCTCTACTACACTCTGCCTGACTATGGTCAGACGAGCAATAGTGGCCGCGGCACGTTAGGCTGTGTTATGTTACTTTTTGTTATGTTTGTGCAGGCTATGTTTGGTTAGGATAGCTGAGACTTTCGTGCTTTACACCGCTATTCGGTGTATATCTGCTACCTACTGGGCTCTACTACATTCTGCTCGGGTACAGAGAGACCAGGAGCAGTGGTCGCGGCACGTGGCTCTGAGATATCCTAAGCTTGGTTAGGTTAGGTTGGGTCAGGTTAGGTAAGGGCATCTACGGCGCTTGTGCTATTCACCGCAGTGCGGTGGATTTCTGCACTCTACTGTGCTCTAGTGTACCCTGCTTGTCTCTGTGAATTTCAGCAATAAAGTTATCGTCGTGTTAGGTTGAGTTAGAATACATTTGGATATGCTATATTTGGCTAGGTTAGGAGAAGCTACCGTGACTTCTGCGCTATTCACTCCCTTTCGGAAGATTTCGGCGCTCTAATATGCTCTAATTTGCTCTGCCTGTCTATGGGGAGGCCATCAATGTTGGCCTGTTCACGTTGTCTTGAGCTACTCTACGTTTGGATAGTTTACTTAAGGTCTGGTTATGTCAGTGTTTGTTTGACTTGTGTGCTATACAATGTGATGAGGATGTTCTCTGCGCTCTGCTGTCCTTTAGTATATTCTGCTTCTCTCTGTGGTGGAATGCAACAGTGGTCTCGGCACATTAGTTTGAGCTGTGCCACGTTTGGCTATGTTAAGTTTGTTGATGTTAGGATAGGATAGTTTAGACATCCGCGCTATGAGCTGCTATCATCCGATTGTTGCCGCCTACTGCGGTCCAATATTATCTGCATGGCTCTGGCGTGGCCAGCAATAGTGGTCTGGTGGCGTCAGGATTAGTTACGCTACGTTTGGATATGACAAACTAAATCATGTTAGGAGAGAATTGCTAAGACTTTTGTGCCAATCAAAACTATTCGTTGGAATTCTGCGCGCTACTGCGCTCCAATATATTCTGCTCGGCCCTGGGATGGGGGCGAGCAATAGTAATTGCGGCACGTTAGGTTGAGTAATGATAAGTTCGGTAAGGTTATGTTAGGCTAAGTACGGTAAGGGTAGCCATAACTACCTTGGTATACACTGTAGTTCGGTAGACTCCTGCGTGCGACTGGGCTCTACTATATTCTGTTTGGCTCTGTGGAGGGCAGCAATAGTGGTCTCGGCACCTTAGGAAGTGTTGGGCAACGTTCGGTTTCGTCATGTTTTATTGGAATGGCTTCGACTTTCGTGCTATACAGTGATATACGGTGGTTATCAGTACGCTGCATTGCTCTAAAATCATCTGCTTGACTCTGGGGAGGCTAGAAACTGCGACCGTGGCACGTTTGTCTGAGTAAAGTTACGTTTGGCTTGGTTAGGTTAGGTTATGCTTGGTTGGGTCCGCTTTGACCTTTGTGCTATACACTGATATCTGTTTGCTTCCTGCGCATTAATTCGCTCTAGTGTATTCCGCTTCGCTATGGGGAGGCCAGCAGTATTGTTCTCGGCACGTTAGCCTGGGTTACGTTGCGTTTGGTTATGTTACGGTTGGTAAGGTTAGGAGAGCTGAGCTTAGCCTTTTGTGTTATACATTGCAATTCGTTGGATTTCTGGGTTCTACTTTGCCCTACTATGCTCTGCCCGAATCCGTGAAGTGCAGCAAGAGCGTTGGTGGCAAGTCATATTTGCCTATGTTCGTTTATTGGGCAATAACGGTCATAGCACTCTTCGTTGAGTTAGGTTACTCATGATTTCGTTAGGTTACGTCAGGTTATGTTAGGATATATTCGACTTTTGCGCTTCATACTAGAGCGCGGCGTATTTTTGCGCTCTAATGAGCGCTAGTATAGTCGGCTTGGCTCTGCGGAGGCCAGCAATGGTGGTAGCGGCACGTTACGTTGTGCTATGCTACGCCTGGTAAGGTTATGTTTGGTTAGGTTAGGCTAGGACATTTGTGACTTTTGTTCTGTACGCTGCAAGTCTGTGGGTTGCTACGCTCTGCGCTGCTGTACTATACCCTGCTCGAATCTGGGGATGCCAGTAGTAGTGGTCGCGTGACGTCAGGTTGAGTTAGAACACTTTCGGTTACGCTAGGTTACGTTGCCTTCAGTTAGGGTAGCTTTGCGTGTCCTGCTATATGCTGTTATGAGGTGGAATTCTGCGCTCTACAGTGCTATTCCATGCCCTGCTCGAGTTTGTGGGGCCCACGAATAGTGGTCGTGTCGCGTTATATTTACTTATGTTACGTTTGGCTATGTTACGATTTCCTAGTCTAGGAAAAGGTAGCTTTATCTTTTGAGCTATGCATTGCTTCTCGGTGTGCTTCTGCACTCTGCTCTGCTCTAGTATGTTCTGATTTCATATGGCGAGCTCAGTAGTAATGGTCTAGGCGCGTTAGAATGAGATATATAACGTTTCCCTTTTTAACGTTTGGTTAGGTTAGGATTGGATACCATTGACTTTAAAGCTACACACCGCTACTCGGTGGATTTATGTGCTCTACATTAATCTATTATGAAATACCTGCCTCTGGGGCTGCCAGCAATAGTATTCTCGGCACGTTACGTTTAGTGTGGCTACGTTAGGCTTTGTTAGGTTAGGAGAGCTTAGGCTAGGATGACTTTGACATTTGTGCTATACACTGCAATGCGGTGGATTACGGAGCTCTACTGTGTCCTAGTGTATTCTGCTTGGCCCTGGAGACGGCTTTGTTAGGTTAGGAGAGCTTAGGCTAGGATGACTTTGACATTTGTGCTTACACTGCAATGCGGTGGATTACGGAGCTCTACTGTGTCCTAGTGTATTCTGCTTGGCCCTGGAGAGGCAAGAAATAGTGATCTCGACACGTTATGCTTAGTTTGGCTACGTTCGGCTTTGTTGGGTTAGGACAGCTTAGGTTAGGATGCCTTTGACATTTGTGCTATATACTGCAATTCCGTGGATTACGGTGCTCTACTGCGCCCTAGAATATTCTGCTTGGCTCTGGGGAGGCAAGAAATAGTGATCTCGGCACGTTGTGTTCGGTTATGTTACGCTTGGTTAGGTTAGGTTAGTCTGGGTTAGGTTATGATAGCGCTGAACTTTCTCTCTGCATAGCCTTTCCATGGACCTCAGCGACCCACGCTCTTCTAGTATTTTCTGCTCGAAAGTGGGGAAGCAGGCAATAGTGGACTCGGCTCGTTATGTTCAGTTAGTATACTTTCGTTTATCTTAGGATAGGTCAGGTTGGGTTAGCATATCCTTTACTCTTGTGCTGTGCAGTGTTATTCGGAGGATTTCTGCGATCCACAGTGGTCTAATAGTCTGTGCGTTGCTCTGTGGAATACAGTAATGGTTTCCGCTTCGGGTTAGGTTGAGTTAAGTGGGGTTTAGTTACGCTACGTTAGGTTATGTAAGGATATGGTGTCGTTGAGTTTTGCGCTATACGCTGACAGTGTGCGCACTTCTGCGCCCTTCGTTCCTATATAATATCCTACTCTACTCTGTGAAGCCGCCAGTGTTTGTCGTGGTACGTTAGGTTGTGTCATGTTGCATATCGTAAGGTTAGGTTTGGCTAGATTGAGGTATGCACCTATATTCGGTGAATTTCTGCGCTCTACTGTGCTCTAGTGTGCTCCGCTTCGCACTGGGGAAGCCAAAAATTGTGGTCTCGGCTCGTAAAGTTTCGTTACTATGTGTTTGGTTGGGTTAGGTTGGGTCACGTCAAGTTAGGATTTAATTGACTTTTGCGCTGTACGCTGATGCCTGGTGCCTCCGTCCGCCCTACTGCGCGCTAGTGTATTCTGCCTGGCACTGGGAACTCCAGCAATAGTGGTCTCGGCGCGTTATGTTTAGTTAGGATACGGTAGATTAGATTGTGTTTGGATATGTTAGAGTTAGACAAATTTGACTTTTGTGCTATACACTGCTATCCGGCGGATTTCCACGCTCTACATTTCCCTTCTACATCATGCTCGCCTCCGGGGATGCCAGTAATTGTGGTCCAGGCGCGTTAGGTTTAGTTTGATACGTTTGGTTATGCTAAGTTTGGTCAGGGTAGAAGAGTGTAGCTATGTCTGTAGAGATATGCTCCGCTATTCGGTGGACTTGGACTGCGCTCTACTGTGCTCTAATATGCTCAGCTTGGCTCCGCGGAAGCCAGCAATAGTGGTCTTGGCACGTTAGGTTAGTTATTCTGCGTCAGATTAGCTTAGGTTAGGTAAGATTATGTCAGGATATCGTCGACTTTTGTTAAATACACTGCTACTTGTTGGCTTTCTGCGTTCTACAGCGCTCAACTTATTATACTTGGTCCTAGAGAGTCCAGCAATAGTGGTCGCGGCATGTCACGTTTAGCTGCTCTACGGTCAGTAATGTTATGTTGGTTTGTGCTAGGTTTGTATAGCTTTGACTGATCCGGTATACACTGCGATTCTATGCATTGCTGCGCTCTATTATGCTCTGCTTGGCTCTGTTGAGGCCAGCCATGCCGGCCGCGGCACGTTATGTTGTGTCAGATTGGGTTTGGTTATGTTAGGGTAAGTTGGGTTTGGTTGGGATATCCTTGACACCTGTGAGCGACACTGCTATCCTCTGGACATCTGCACTCTTCTGTGCTCTATCGTATTCTGCTAGTAGCAGTTTGCGCCAGAAGCAGTGGTCGCGACACGTTACCATGTGTTGTGTTACGTTGGGCCAGATTATTTTGGGTAACGTTTCGTCTGCATATTTTCGGCTTTTGCGCTATACACTGCTATCCGGTAGGTTTCTGCCCTCTATTGTGCTCCAATGTGTTCTGATTGGCTCTGGAAATGCCTGAATAATGGTCTCGGCCCGTCATGTTGAGCCATGCTGCGTTCGGTTATGTTATGTCTGGTCAGGTTAGGACTGGATCGCTCTGTCTTTTGCGCTATACCCAGCTGTGCTGTGCATTTGCGCGTTGTATCGTAATCTAATATGTTCGGCTCGTTAGGCTTAGTTAGTCTACGTTCGGTTAGGTTAGGTTAGGTCAGGTTATGGCAGGATACCAATGACTTTTGTGCTATACGCCGATATATGGTGGCATTCTGCGTTCTACTCTCCTCTACTATAACCTGCTTTGCCCTGGGGAGCCCTGCAATGGTTTTCGCGCCAAGTTATGTTGTGTTATTCTCCGTTCCGTTAGGTTATGCTTGTTTGGGTTAGGTTTGGGTAGCGTTGACTCTTCTGCTACTCACTGTGGTCATATGGAATTCTGCGCTATTCTCTACTCTAACTTGTTCTGCTTGGCTCTGTTGAGGCCAGCAGTAGCGGCCGCAGCGCGTTATATTGTGCTAGCTTACGTTCAGTTATGTTGCGGTAGGTTACATTGGGTGAGGACAGCTCCGACCTTTGCGCTATAGACTGCTGTTCGTTGGATTTCTGCAATCTTCAGTGCCATAGTATGTTCAGCTTGGCTCGGGGAAGGCCAGCGATAAAGGTTTCGGCACGTTATGTTGCTTTAGGCGACGTCTGATTAGGTTTGGTTATGTCAGGTCAGGATAGGATATCTTTGACCTTTTTGCTTTGTACAGCAATGCTGCGGATTTCGACACTCTACTGTGATCTAGTGTATTCTCCTCCGCCCTTTGGAGGTCAGCGACGGTGGTCTAGGCACGTTAGATTGAGTTAGGTTACGCTCGGTTATGTTACGTTTGCTTAGTTTAGGCAAGGATAGTTTTGACTTTTGCGCTGTACACTGCTATACGGTGGATTCCAGCGCTTTGCTGTAATCTAATATGCACTCACGGGCCATGGAGAGGCGAGCAATGATGGTCGCAGCACACTAGGTAGAGTTATGTTACGTATGACAATGTTACGTTCCGTTAGGTTAGGATAGGATGGCATCGACCATAGTGCTACACACTGCTATTCGGCGTATTCCTACTGTCTACTGTGCTCCAGTATGTTCTACTTGGCTCTGGGGTGGCCAGCAATACTTGTCTCGGCTCGATAGTTTGTGATATGAAACGTTTGGTTAGGGTAAGTTAGCTATCGTTATGTTTGGATAGCTCCGATATTTCTGCCGTACACTGCGATTCTATGGATTTCTGCTCTCTCCTCTCCTCTAATATGCTCCGTTTGTCTCTGGTTAGGTTAGGTTAGGTTAGGTTAGGTTAGGACAAATTAGACTTGATTAGTGTAGCCCTGGCTTACGCGCTATACACTGTTATTCGGTGGTTTTCTGCGCTCTACTGTCCTCTAGTATGTTCCGTTGCGTTGCCGCGAGGCCAGAAATGGAGGCCGATGCACGATAGCTTGATTTAGGTTACGTTTGGTTCGGTAACGTTTGCATGGGTTATGTTTTGTTAGCTTTGACTTTTCCGCCACGCGATGCGATTCAATGGATTTCTGCGCCCTACTCTCCTCTAATATGTTCTGCTTGGCTCTGGGGAGGCGAACAATAGCGGTGGCGTCACGTCAGTTTGAGACATGTAACGTTTGGTTAGGTAAGGCTACGTTCTGTTAGGTTAGGGCATCTTTGGCTTTTGTGCTGCACACAGCTACTCTATGGACTTCTGCGCTCCACAGTGCTCTATAACAATCTATTGGCTCTCGGGATGCCAGTAATAGTGGTCGAGGTTCATCAGGTTTGGTTACGATACGTTTGGCTATGCTACGTTTGGTTACGTTAGTATATTGTTGCTGACACTTTTGTGCTATACACTGCTTTTCTGCGTACTTCTGTTTTGCACTGTGCTGCAGTATGCTCTGCTTGGCCCTATGAATGCCAGCAATAGTCGTTTCGGGTAGTTAGGTTGAGTTAGGCTGCGCTTGGTCAGGTTATGTTTGCTTGGTTCAGGTCTGGATCGTTTTGGCTTTCGTGGTATTCACTGTTATTCGGCAGGTTTGTAGGCTCTTCTGTACTGCACTCGACCATGCTCGACCCTGGTGATGCTAGCAATACTGGTTGTGGCGCGGTAGGTTGAGGTCCGTTACGCTCTGTTACCCTACGATTGGTTAGGTTAGGAGACGATAGCTGCACCCTTTCTGCTGTATACCGCTCTCTGGCGGTATTGGGCGCTCTACTGTGTTCTGATAAGTTCAGCTTGGCTCTGGGAAGAGCAGAAGTAGTGGCTGCGGCAGGTTAGGTCGCGTTGGGTTACGTTCGGTTAGGTTAGATTTGTTTGCGTTAGGTTAGTGTACATTTGACTTTTGGGCTTTACACTGCAATGCGGTGGATCTCTGCGCTCTGTTCTCACCTACTGTTCTATGATTGACACTGTGGAGGCTAGATATACTGGTCGCGGCACGTTAGGTTGAGTTAGGTTACGTTCGGGAGTGTTACAATTGGTCAGAATAGGGGGGGGGGGGGTGTGGTAGCTTTGACTTTTGTGGTATACACTACCATTCGGGGGAATACTGCACTCTACTATGCTCCAAAATCCGCAGCTTGGCTCTCGGAAAGACAGCAATACTGGTATCGGCACATAATGTTGTGTTATGCTATGCTCGGTTAGGTTAAGTTAGGTCAGGTTAAGTTACGGCATCTTCTACTTTTGTGCTTTACACTGCAATGCGGCGGATTTCTGCGCTCTACGGTGCGAACGTATATTCTTACTGGCCCTGCTGTGGTCAGTAGTAGTGGTCTAGGCACGTTAGTTTGAGTTAGACTACGTTTGGCTATGTTACGTTTGGCTAGGTTAGGACAGGATAGAACCTACTTTTCTGCTATACACTGCTACACGGTAGATATCTGTGATCTACCGTGCTCTACTCTTCTCTGCTGGACCCAGGGAATTCCAGCAATAGTGTTCGCTGCTCGTTAGGCTGAGTTAGGTTACGTACGGTATGTTACGATTGGTTATGTTAGGAGTGGATATCTTTGACTTATAAGCTATACTTCGCTACTCGGTGGATTTCTGCGCTCTACGTAGCTCTAATGTGATCTGCTTGGCTGTGGGGAGGCCAGCAATGGTATTCTCGGCACGTTGTGCTTTGTTAGGCTGCGTTCTGTTAGGTTAAGTTAGGACGGATTATGTTAGAATATCTTCGACTCTTGCGCAACAACCGGCATTGCGGCGGATTACTGGGCTCTACTGTTCTCTATCATATACTGCTTGGATCTGTGGTGGCAAGCA
Organism: Eufriesea mexicana; assembly: GCF_001483705.2. Lineage (NCBI taxonomy): Eukaryota > Metazoa > Arthropoda > Insecta > Hymenoptera > Apidae > Eufriesea > Eufriesea mexicana. Next base: position 1,952,642 of record NW_016908418.1, read on the forward strand.
ATAGTGTTCTCAGTTCGTTAGGAGTAGTTAAGTTACGTTCGGTTATGTTACGTTTGGCTAGGTTAGGATAGGATTACTTCATCTTATGCGCTTTACTCTGCTATTCGATAGATTTCTGTGCTCTACTGTGACCTGATGCTCCCTGGTTTGCTCTGCGGAGGCCTGGAAGGGTGGCCGCTGCACGTTAGTTTGCGTTATTTTACGTTCGGCTTGGCCACGTTTGGTTACGTTTGGTTGGAACGGCTTTGACTTTTGTTCTCTACTCTGCTATTCCGTGGAGTACAGCACCCTACATTGCTCTGCTATGCTCTGCTCGGCGCTCGAGAGGCCAGCAATAGTGGTCGTGGCAAGCCAGACTGTGTTACGTCACGTTTGGGCAGTTTTGAATGGGATAGCTTTGACCTTTGTGCTATAGACTGTTCTTCTGTCGATTACTGCGTTCTACTGTGCTGTAATATGGTCTGCGTGGCTCTGGCGATGCCGGGAATGGTGGTCCTGGCACGTTAGGCTGAAGTATGCTACGCCTGGTTAGGTCATGTCTGTTTGGGTTAGGCATGGACATCTCTGCGTTTCGTGTTATACAATGTTGTTCTCAGGAGTACTGCGTTCTGCTCTGCTCTTCTATGCTCTGCTCGTATCCGGGAGGCCAGTAATAGTGGTCGAGGCACATTACCTTTAGTTATGTGCGTTTTCTTGGGTTGCGATTTGTTAGGTCAGGAAAGGATGTCTCCTACTTTTGGCTTTACATTGCCATTCGGTGGATTACTGCGCTCTTCATAGCTCTACCATACTCTGCGCGACTCCAGGGAGGCCAGGAATAGCGGCCGCGACGTGCTATGTTGTATTAGGTTACGTTTGGTAGGTTTACGTTAGCATGGGTAAGATTCGGATGACTTTGATTTTTCTGCCATATGCTGCGATTCCGTAAATTTCCGTGGCATACTCTCCTCTAATATGCTCTTCTTGGCATTGTGGAGAACAGCAACAGCGGTCTCGGAACGTTAGGTTGCGTTAGGCTTTTTTCGTCTCGGTTAGGTTATGTCAGGTTTGGTCAGGGTATCCTTGGCTTTTGTGCTTTGCACTTCTATGCGGCGGATTTCTGCACAGTATATTCTGCTTTGCTCTGGGGAAGTCATCAGCTGTGGTCTAGGTACGCTAGGTTTTGTTAGGCTACGTTCGGCTGTAATCGGCTTTGTTTTCTTAGGCTAGGGCAGCTATGACTTTTACGATGTACACCGCCATTTGGTGGACTTTTGCGCTCCAATCTGATCTGTTTCCACCTGCTTTGCTCAGAGAATTCAGGAGATAGCTTCCTCGGCGCGTTAGGCTGTGATAGGATACGTTCGGTTATTTTAGGTTTGATTGGATTAGGTAAGGATATCTCCAACTTTCGTTCTGCACACTGCCATTCTATGAACCTCTACGCTCTACTCCGCCTATTATGCCCTGCATTGCCTTGGGAATTCCAGCGTTAGTTGGCTAGGCGCGTTATGTTGTTGTCGCTTACGTTTGGTTAGGCTAGGTTATGCCAATTTGGGTTAGGATATGCTTTACTCTTCTGCTTTACACATCAATGCGGCGGATTCCTGCGCTCTGTTATGCTCTAGTATATTCTGCTTGGCTCTGCGGGTGCTAGCATTGGTGGTGTCGGCACGTTATGTTTAGTTAGGTTACGTTCGGCTATGTTACGCTTGCCTAGATTAAGATAGGATAACTCCGACTTTTGCGCCATACACATCTTTTTGGTCGATACCTGTACACTGCATTGATCTATTAACGCCCGGCTGTCTCCGGGGAGGCCAGCAGTACTCGTCGTGGCACGTTTGGTTGGCTTTCGTTACGCTTGGTTATGTAAGGTTAGCTTATGTTTAGTTAGTATGGCTGTGACTTTTGTGCTATACACTGCTGTCCGCTGGCTTTGTGCGCTCTACAGTACTATATCACACTGTGCTCGGCTATGGGGAGGCTAGCAGTAGTGGTCTCGGGCCGTCAGCCTGAGTTATGTTGTGTTTGGCTATGACTCGTTTGGTACGGTAAGGGTAGGATAGCTCATACTTCTGTGCTATACACTGCTATTCGGACGACTTCAGAGCTCTACATTGCTCTGCTCGACTTTGTTTACCTCTCGTGAGACCAGCAATAGCGGTCGTGGCACGTAAGCTTGGGTACCGTTACGTCTGCTTATGTTACATTTAGATAGGTTTGGACAGGATAGCTTTGACTTTTGAGCTATAAGCTGCTATTCGGTGGATTTCTGCGCTTTACGTTGCTCTAGTGTATTCTGCTTGGCTATGGGGAGGGCAGCAGTATTTGTCTCGGCACGTTTGTCTGAGTTATGTTGCGTTTGCTTGGGTTAGGTTACGTTGTCTTAGACTGAGGTAGCTATGACTTTTGTGCTACACACTGTAATTCTATGAACTTGTGCGCCCCATTTTGCGCAACCAAACTCTGCTTGTCTCCGGGGACGCCAGGCGTAGTGGTCGCGTCACCTCAGGTTGAGATATATTACGCTTGGTTAGGCAAGGTTTGGTTAAATTAAGTTGGGATAGCCTTGACTTTTGTCTATAGACTGCTATGCAGTGGATTACAGCGCTCTACTGCGCCCTAACATGCTTTGCTTGGCTTTGGGTGGGACAGCAGTGGTGGACTCAGCAAGTTACCTTGGGGTTAGCTACGTTCGGTTCTGTTACGTTTGGCTATGTCAGGATAGGGTAGCTTCGACTATTGTGCTACGCACTTCAATTATATGGACTTCTGAACCCTACTTTGCTCTAATGTGTTCTGCTTTGCTCTGGGGTGCGCAGTAATGGTGTCCTAGGCACGTTAGTTTCGTTTGCGTTACGTTCGGTTATGCAATGTTTGGATATGTTATGCCATGCAATCTTTGACTTTTGTGCTACACACTGGTATTCGGAGGATTTCTGCTCTATATTGTGCTCTAATATGTTCTGCCTGACCCACCGGGGCCAGCATTTGTGGTCTCGGCAAGTTAGGCTCAGTTATGCTACGTTTTTGTGAGTGGTCTGAGCTCTACTGCGCTCAAATATTTCCTTCTTGTCTCCGGTGATGCAGCAATGGTGGTCTATGTACGCTGTGTTGAGTTAGGTTCCGTTAGGTTACGTTCGTTTTGGCTAGGTGAGGATAGTGTATCTTTGACTTTTGTGCTGTACACTGCTATTCTATGGACTTCTGCACTCTGCTCTGCTCCAATATGTTCAGCTCGGCTCCGGGAAGGGCAACAATAGATTTCTCATCACGATATATTGGGTTATGTTACATTAGGTTACGTTACGTTTAGTTAGGATAGGATAGGATAGCTTTGCCTTTTGCGCTATACACCGATTTTTGATGGACTTCTGCGTTCTATTGTGCTCTAGTGTGTTCTGCTTGGCTCTCGGGCGGCCAGCAATAGCGGTCTCTGCACGTTATGTGGAGATAGGACACATTCATCTAGTTTAGGCCAGTTCAGCTAAGGATTGGGTATCTCCGGCTTTTGTATTATACACTGCAATGCAGCTGGTCCCTGCGCTCAACTGTTTTCTATTACATTCTGCTTGCCACTAGGGGTCTAACAATAGTAGCCTCGGCACGTTGGGTGGAATAACGGTAAGTTTGGTTATGCTATGAATTGCTTGCTTACGATAGGGCAGCTTTGACCTTTGTGCTATATACTGCCCTTCGATAGATTTCTGCGCTCTGCAGTGCACTAGTATGTTCTGCTTCCCTCTGGGGAGGCCAGTGGTGGTGCCCTCGGTAAGTTAGGCTGAATTCTGCTACGTTCGGATATGTTACGTTTGGTTAGGTTAGGATAGGGTAGCTTCAACTTATGTGCTGCACGCTATTATTCTACGGATTTCTGCGCTCTACTTCCCTCTGATATGTTCTGCTTCTCTCTGGGGATGGCAACAATAGACGTCTCGTCACGCTAGTCTGAGTCAGGTTACGTTTGGACACGCCACGTTTGGTTAAGTTAGGATAGGATGGCTTCAAGTGTTATGATATACATTGCTGTTCCGTGGATTTGCTCACTGTACTGGCCTATAGTACCTTCTGCTTGGCTTTGTGGAGTCTAGCGGTAGTGTTCTCGGCACGTTATGTTGTGTTATGGTACGTTTAGTTTTTTTAGGTTCGTTCAGCTAAGGTCTGGATATCTTAGACTTTCGTGCTATTCACTGCAGTGCTGCGGATTGCTTGGTCTTACTGTGCTCTAATATGCTCCCCTTGGTTCTGGTGAGGGCAGCAATATAATTCTCGGCACGCTGGGTTGAGTGCGGTTACGTTTGGTTAGGTCAGGTTACGTTATGTGCGGTAAGGATAGCTTTGACATCAATCCAATACACTGTTTTTCGGTGGATTTCAGCGCTCAGCTGTGCTCTACAATATTCTGCTTAGCCCTGGCGAGGCTAGCGATAGTGGTCGCTGCACGCTCTGTTTAGATAGGCTACGTTTGTTTGGGATGGGTGCGGATGGCTTTTTCTTGTCTGCTTGACACTGTGGTTCCATGGATTTCTGTGCTCTACTCTGCTCTGATCTGTTCTACCCGGCTGAGGGGGGCCAGCATTATTGTTCGTGGCACGATACAGTAGGTAATGCTACATATGGTTACGTTACGTTTGGTTAGCATAGGCGAGGATAGCTTCGGATTTTGTGCTATTCACTGCTTTTCGGTGCATTACAGCGCTATACTGTTCTGTAGTATGTTCTGCTTGGCTCTGGATGGGCCACCAGTATGGTCCTCGGCATGGTAGCTTCAGTTTGGTTACGTTCGGTTGTGTTACGTTTGGTTACGTTGGGATTGGGTAGCTTGGCTCTTGTGCTATACATTGTTTTTCTATGGACTTCTGCGCTCTACTTTCCTCCAATATGCTCTGCTTGGCTCTGGGGAGAGCAGCGGTAGATATATCGTTACGTTAGCCTGAGTTATGTTACATTAGGCTACGTTACGCCTGGTTAGGTTAGGATAGGATGACTTTGACTTTTGTGCTTTACGCTAATATTCCGTGCATTTCTGCGCTCTACTGGGCTACAGTATGTTCTGCTTGGCTCTGTGGATGGTAGAAGTAGTGCTGTCGGCGCGTTACAGTGAGTTAGGTTACGTCAGGTTAGTTTATGTTTTTTCTGGTAAGATTTGGGCCCATTCGACTTTTGTTCTACACATTGCAATGCGTCGGATTTCAGCGCACTACTGTTCTTTAGTATATTCCTCTTGGCTCTGGGGAGGACAGCAGTAGGCGTCTCGTCACGTTAGTTTCAGATATGTTACGGTCGGTTAGATTGGGTTATGCTAATTTCAGCAAGGATAGCTTTGACTTTAGTACTATACACTGTTACACGGTGGATTTCTGTACTCTACTGTGGTGTACCATACTCTGCATGGCCCTGGCGTGGCCAGGAGCAGTGGTTGCTTCACGTTATATTGAGTTGTGCTACGTTTGGTTAGGTTATATGTGGCTGGGTCTGGTACGGTGACCTTTGACTTCTCTGCTATAAACTGCTGTACTATGGACTTCGGTGCTCCCCTCTCATACAATCTGCTCCGCTGTGCTCTGGGAATGCCCGCAATGGAGGTCTCGGCTCGTAAGTTTGGGTTAGGTTACGTTTGGTTACGTTATGTTTGGTTAGGTAAGGGCAGGATCTATTTGATTTCTGTGCTATACACTGCTAATCATTGGCTTTCTGCGTTCTACTCAACCCTTATATTGTCTGCTTGGCTCTGGGTAGGCAGACAATTGTGGTTTCGGCACGTTAGATTCTGTTAGGTTACATGCGGTTAGGTCCGGTTACGATATGTGCGGCCAGGATAGCTTTGACTTTCGTAGTGTACACAGTTGTTCGGAGGATTTCTGCGTTACACTCTGCTCCACTGCATTCTGTTTGGTCTTGGCCAGGGCAGGAACAGTGGTCTCCGCGCGTCATTTTGAATCAGGCGATGTTTGGTTAGGCAACGTTAGTATGGGACAGATACGGATAGCTTCGATTTTTCTGCTTTACTCTTTGATTCCACGGAATTCTGTGCTCTACCCTCCTCTAATATGCTCTACTCGGCTCTGCGGAGGCCAGCAATTGTGGTCTCGGAACGTTAAAGTGAGTTAGGTTACGATTGTCTACGTACGATTGTTTAGGTTAGGATAGGATAGCTACGAGGTTTGCGCTATGCACTGCTATTTGATGAATTTGTGGTCTCCAGCGAGCTCTAATATTTGCTGCTTCGCTCTGGTGATGCCAGCAGTAGTAGTCTCAGCACGTTGGGTTTTGGCAAGTTACGTTCCGTTAAGCTATTTGTTATTGTTAGGATAGGATAGCTTTTACTATTGTGCTATACACTGCTATTCGGTGCATTTCTGCGATATTCTGTGCTCTAGTATGTAATTCTAGGCACTGGGGAGGCCAGGGTTACCGTCCTCGGCACGCTAGTTTTATTTCGGTTACGTCTGTTTGTGCTACATTTGGTTAGGTTTGGATAGGTTAGCCTCGCTTTGGTGTTATACACTGCTATTCTATGGATTATTGTGCCCTACCCCCCGTCTAAAATGTTCCGCTTGTCTCTGGAGGGCGCAGCAATAGCCGTCCCGTCACGTTAGGTAGAGTCATGTTACGTTCGGTTTCGTTGCACTTTGTAAGGGTAGAACAGGATAACTTAGACTTTTGTGATACGCACAGCTATTAGGTGGACTTCTGCGTTCCACTGTCTTCTAATATGTTCCCCTTGGCTCTAGGGAGGCAAGCCACATGGGTCTCTGCATGTTATGTTGTGATTGGTTACGTTCGGTTTGTTAAGGTTAGTACAGGAAAGGATTGAATACCTTCGTCATTTGTGCTATACACTGCAATGCGGCGTGTTCCGGCGCTCTGCCGTCCTTTATTATATGCTGCTTGCCTCTTGGAGACCAACAGTAGTGGTCTCGAAAAGTTAGGTCGGATAAGGTTACGTTTGGTTATGTTACGATTTGCTATGTTAGAATAGGACGGCTTTGACTTTAATGCTAGACGCTCCTCTCTGGACGATTTCTGCGCTCTTCTGTCATCTAGTTTGTTCCGTTTGTCTCTGAGGGGCTAGCAATTGTTGTCTTGGTACGTTATGTTGAGTTAGAATACGTATGGTTAGTCTAGGTTAGTTCGGGTAAGGATCGGATATCTTTGACTTTTGTGCTATTCGCTGCTATTCGGGACCTTCCTGCTCTATCCTGTGCTCTAGTATGTTCTGCTTGGCTCTGGGTGGACCAGCAGTTGCGTCCTCGGCCCGTTAGCTTTAGTTCGGCTACGTTCGTTTTTGTTACGTTTGGTATGGTTGGGACATTGTAGCTTTGACTTTTGTGCTATTCACTACTACGGTATGGACTTCTGCGCTCTACTCGCCTGCAATATGTTCTGCTCGGCTCTGTCGAGGACGGCAGCAGTGGTCTCGACATATTAGGTTGAATTAGGTCACGCTTGGTTATGTCAGGATTGGCTAGGGTGGGATATGGTAGCTAGTCTTTTCCGTTATACACTGCGATTATATGGATTCCTGTGCTGTGCGCTCCTCTAATGTGTTCTGTTGGCTCTGGGAACGGCAGCAATGGATGTCTCATCACGATCGCTTGAGATAGGTTACGTTTAGTTACGATACGCTTGGTTGGGTTAGGCTGGGATACCTTCGCCTTTCGTACCATACACCGTTATTCGGTGGATTTGTGCGCCCTTCCATGCTTTCATATATTCTGCTTGTCCCTGTAGAGGTCAGCAATAGTTGACTCGGCACGTTGGGCTGAGTTAAGTTACGTTTGGTTGTGTGAAGATTGGTATCGTTGGGATACGAGATCCTTGACTTTCGTGCTGTACACTGCGATTCGATGGATTCCTGTGTTCTACTGTGCTCTAATATGTCCTGCTTGGCTCCGGTGAGGCTAGCAATAGTGATCACGGCACGTTATGTTGGGTCAGGTTATGTTATGATGGCTCTGACTTTTGTGATATACACTAATATTCTTCGGATTTCTGTGCTCTACTGTGCTCTAATATGTTCTGCTTTGCACCGGCGTGGCCAGAAATTGTGGTCTCGGATCGTTAGGCTTAGATAGACCACGTTCGGTTAGGTTATGTTAGGTCAGGTTTGGTTATGATATCTTTGACTTTTTTGCCATGCGCAGCTATTCAGTGGCGCCCAGCGCTCTACCGTTGTCTAGTACATTCTGCTTGGCTCTGGGGTTTCCAGCAATAGTTGACTCGTCACGTTAGTTTGTGTTAGGCTGAGTTTGGCTAGGTTCGGTTTCTTTGGTTTAAGTCTGGAAAGCTATGATTTTCGCGGTATACACAGATATGCGGTGTATTCCTACGCACTACTGCTCTCTACTATACTCCGCTCGACTCTGGGGTGGCCAGCAAAAGTGATGGTTGCACAACAGGTTTCGTTATGTTTCGTTTGATTAGGATAGGTGATGTTATGATAAGAGAGTGTTGCTTTGACTTTAATGCGACGGTCTGCTATTCGGTGGATTTCTGCGCCTTGCGGTGCCCAAATCCATCCAGTTTGGCTCTGGCAACGCCAGCAACAGTGGTCTCGGCTCGTTATGATGAGTCAGGTTACGTTCGCATAGCTCGTGTCAGGCTAAGTTTGGACATGATAGCTTTAGCTTTTGAGCTGTGCTCTGCTATTCGGTGGACTTCAGCGCTCTACAGTGCTCTAGTATGTCTTGCTTGGCTCTGGGGAGGCCAGCAAAAGCGGTCTCGCAACGTTAGGTTGAGATACTCTAAGTTTCTTTGTTTTCTGTCGGTGTGCGTTAGGTTTGAGTAACTCTGAATTTTCCGATATACACTTGGATTACATGGTTTCCTGCGTTCTACTCCCCACTAACGTGTTCCGCTAGACTCTTCGGAGGCCAGCAATAATGATCGCGGCACGTTAGTTTGGGTTAGGTTACGTTTGCTTATCTTACGTCTGGTTAGGTTAGGAGAGGACAGCTATGGCTTTAGTCCTATAGCCTGCTATTGAGTGGATTACTACGCCATAGAGAGCTCTAATGCTTTCAGCTCATTTTTGTGAAGCCCAGCGATATTCGCCTCTGAAAGTTACGTTGAATCAGGTTACGTACGGTTAGCTTAGGCCAGGATAGCGTTAGTCAGGATAGCTTTAACTTTTCTATTGTACACTGCTGTGCGGTGGATTTCTGCGCTCTACTGTGTTCTATTATGTCCTCCTTGACTATGGGAAGGACAGCAGTGACTGCCTCGGCACGTTAGTTTGAGCTAGGCTGTTTGGTTGTGTTCTATTGGCTTGTGTTTGGCATGGGTAACTCTGACTTTTCCGACATACACTGCGATTATATGGATTTCAGCGTTCTTCTCTCCACTATTGTGTTCCGCTTGACTCTGGGGAGGCCAGAGATAGTTCTCGCGGTACGTTAGGTTAAGTTAGGTTACGTTTGGTTATGTTACGGTTGGCTATGTTAGGGGAGATTAGCTTTGACTTTAGAGCCATAGTCTGCTGCCAGGTGGATTTCTGCTCCCTACAGTGCTCTAAATTTTTCAGCTTATCTCTGGGAATGCCAGCAATAGTGGTTTCAGCACGTTATGTCTGGTCCGGTTACGCTCGGTTATGTAGGTTTACGCTAAGTTTGGCCAGGGTGGCTTTAACTTTTGTGCTGTGCACAGCTATTCGGCGGAGTTCCGCGCTCTACTGCGCTCTAGTATATCCTGCTTCGCTCTGGTGGCCAGTAATAGTGGTCGCGGCACGTCAGGGTAAGTTAGGATACGCTTGGTTATGTCACGATTCTCTTGGTTAGGAGAGGATATCTTCGTCTTCAGTGCTATATTTTGCTATTCGGTGGGATTCTGCGCACTACTGTGTTCTATTATGTCCTGCTTGGCTCTGCGGCGTGCAGCAATAGCGGTCTCGGCACGTTAAGTTGGTTTGGATATGTTTCATTCAGTTGTTCTGTGTTATGATCAGGTAGATCCTACTTTTCTGATATAAACATCGTTCCTATGGATTCCTTCGATCTACCCTCCACTAGTATGTTCTGCTTGGCACTGGGACGGCCAGCAATGGCGGTTGCAGCACGTTAGGTTGAATTATGTTAGGTTTGGTCATGTTACGGTTGATTAGGTTCGAAGGGATTAGCTTTGTCTTTAGTGCCGCATTCTGCTATTTGGAGGATTTCTGCGCCCTACAGTGCTGTAGTATTTTGAGCCTGGCTGTGGCATGGCCAGCAAGGTTGTCCTCGTTACGTTAAGATGAGCCAGGCTACATTCGGTTAGGTTGGGTTTGGCTACGTTTGGTAAGGGTAGCTTCAACTTTTGTGCTGTACACAGCTATTCGGTGGGCTTCTGCGCTTTGCTGTTCTCTAGGATGTCCAGCTTGGCTCAGAGGACGGCGACAATAGCGTTCTCGGCACGTTCGGATGAGATACGTTGCGTTTGGTTATGTTACGTTTGGGTAGGTTAGGAGAGGATGGCTTTGAGATTATTGCTAGATTCTGCTATTAGATGGATTTCCGCGTTCTGCTGTGCCCTGTTATGTCCTGCTTGGCTTTGGGGAGGGCAACAATAGCGGTATCGGCACGTAATGATGGGCCATGGTACGTTCGGTTAGGTTAGGCCAGGCTACGCTTCGTCAGGGTGGCCTTAACTTTTGCTCAGTACACTGCTATTCGGTGGACTTCTGAGCGCTACTGCACTCTGGAATATCCTGCTTGGATATGCTGGGGCGACAATAGCGGTCTCAGCTCGTCAATTTGAGTCATGCTCAGTTTGCTTATATTCCGTTGGTTTGGGTTAGGCTTGGGTAGATTTGATTCTTCTGATATACAGAGCGATTATATGGATTTCTCCGTTTACTGTCCACTAACATGCTCCACTTGACTCTGGGGAGCCCAGCAATACTGATCGCAACACGTTAGGTAGAGTTGGGTTACATTTGGTAATGTTTCAGTTGGCTAGGCTAGGAGAGGATTGCTTTGACTGTAGTTCTATAGTCTACTGTAAGGTGGATCTCTACTCCTGACCGCGCTCTAATATTGTCGGCTTGGCTCTCGCAAGGCTAGCAATAGTTGTCGGGACACGTTACTATGTGTCAGGTTACGTTCGGTCTGGCTGGGTTGGGCTATGTTTGGACGGGACGGCATTAACTTTTAGCTGTACACAGCTGTTCGGTGGATTTCTGCATTCTACTGTGCTATTATATGCTCTGCTCGGCTCTGAAGAAGCCAGCAGTAGTGGACCCGGCACGATAGTTTCAGATATGCTATGTTTGGTAAGGTTATGTTCGTTTTTTGTTAGGTCAGTGTAGCTTTGACTTTCTAGGCATAATCTGTTATTGAGTCTATTTCTTCCTTCTACTGTGCTGTACTATACACCGCTTGACTTTGAGCAGGCCAGTAATAGTGGTCCCGGCACGATAGCTAGATTTATGCTACGTCTGGTTATGTTAGGTTTGGTCAGGGTAGGGGAGGATAGCATTGAATTTTGTGCCATATACATATATTCGGTGTACTTCTGCGCAATACTGGGCACGAACATGCTCTGCTTCGCTCTGGGCAGGCCAGCAATAGTGTTCTCGGCACGTTAGGTTGTGTTAGGTTACGTTTGGGCAGGATACGTTGGTTTGGGTTAGGTTCGTTTAGTTTTGACTATCTTGACATAGACTGCTATTCCGTGCATTTATGCGCTCTACAGTGCTCTACTGTACTCTGCTGGACTCTGGGGTGGGCAGCAACTGTGGTCTCTGCACGTTAGGTTGAGTTAGGTTACGTTTGCTTATGTTGCGATTGGTTAGGTTAGAAGGTGGTTGCTTTGAATTTTGTGCTATACACTGATATTTGATGGACTTCTGCGCTCCACTGTAGCCTGATATGTTCAGCTTGGTTCTGCGGAATATAGAAATGGTGGCATCGGCTCCTTATTCTGTCTGGCTACGTTTGGTCCGGGTAGGTTATGTCAGGCTAGGTCAGGTAATCTTCGACTCTTGTGCCTTACGTTGCAGCGCCGCGGACTTCTGTGATGTACTGTGCACTAGTATATTCTGTTTCGCCCTGGGCAGGCCAGCAATTGTGGTGTAGGGCGGTTAGCTGGTGTTAGGTTACGTTTGGATTTGCTATGTTCGGTTAGGTTGCACTAGGATAGCTTCGACTTTTTTGCTACACGCTGCTATTCAGTGGATTTCTGCGCTCTACTCTGATCAAGTATGCCCTGCTTTGCTCTAGGAGGGCCAGAAATGGGGGCCGTGGCGCGTTAGGCCGTGTTATGCACGTTTGGTTTGGTTCGGATTGTCTGGGTTAGGATAGGATATTTTTGATATCTGTGCTCTAAACTGGAATGCGGTCGACTTCTGCGCTCCTCTGTGATCTAGTATGTCCTGCTTGGCTCTGCGGATGCCAGTAATAGTGGTCTCGGCACATTAGGTTGAGTCATGTCTCGTTTGGCTTTATTGCGATAGCTCAGGTTAGGTTTGGACAGTTTCGACATTTCTGCTGAACACTGCAATTTGATGGATATCTGATGTCTACTCTCCTCTAATATGATCTGCCTGTCGCTGTGGAGGCCAGCAATTATGGTATCGGCAAGATAGTTTGCGGTAGGCTATGTTTGGTTGGGTTACGTTTGTTTGGGTTAGGTCCGGATAGCATAAACTTTCTTGGCAAAGATTGTTATTCGGTGAATTCCAGCGCCGTACTCTGCTCTGCTCGACTCTGCTTGACTCTTGGGAGGGCAGCAGCAGTGGTCTCTGCACGTTAGGTTGAGTTAGGTCACGTTTGGGTATGTTACGTTTGGCTAGATTAGGGGAGGATGCCTTCGACTTTTGTGCTATACACTGCCGTTCGGCAGATTTCTGCACTCTACCGTGCCCTAGTATGCTCCGCTTGGCTCCGAGCAGGCCAGAAGTAGTGGTCTCGGCACGTTAGTATGAGTTATGCTACGTTCGATTAGATTATGCTAGCAAGGGTAGGTCTGCATATAATCGACTTTCTTGGTATACACTGCTCTCCGGTGTTTTCCTGCGCTCTGCTGTGCTCTGACACTTTCTGCTTGGAACTGGGGAATCCAGCAATAAAGGTCTCGGCACGTTCGGTTAAGCTAAGTTACGTTCGGTTATATTACGTTTGGATAGGTTAAGAGAATGTAGCTTTGACATTTGTGCAATTCACTGCCATTCGTCTGATTTCTACTATTCACATTGCTCGGCTACACTCTGCTCGACTCCGGGAACGCCAGCAATTGTTGTCACGACACGATGGTTTGATTTAGGCTACGTCTGGTCGTGTTACGTTTGGTCAGAGTAGGAGAGGGTAGCATAAACTTTTCTGATATATACAGTTATTCGGTGGGTATCTGCGATATACTGTGCTCTAATATGCTCTGCATGTCTGTGGGGAGGCCGGCAATAGTGGTCTCGGCTCGTTAGGTTGAGATGGGTTACGTTTTGTTAGGTTATGTTTGCTTGGGTTAGGTACGGATAGTTTCGACTTTCGCGGTATACACTGCTATTGCATGGACTTCTTCGCTCTACTGTGCTCTACCATACTCTGCTCGAACCTGGGGTGGACAGTAATTGTGGTCTCGTTACGTTAGGTTTAGTTTGGTTACGTTTGTTTAGGTTACACTTGTTTGAGTTATGCCTGGGTGGCTTTGACTTTTTGGCATAGACTGTTAGTCGCTGGATTACTGCGCTCTACTGTGCTCTGCTGTGCTCGGCTCGAATCTGGGGTGGCGCCAAGTAGTGATAGTGACGCGATAGGTTGTGTTAGGTCTGGTTTGGATAGGATATATTTGACTTCTGTGCTATACACTGCTATACGGTGGATTTCTGCGCTCTACACTGCTCTGCTGTACTCTGCTCAGCTCTGAGATGGCTAACAATTGCGGTTGTGACACGATAGATTAAGTTACGCTACGACTGGTTAGAATATGTCAGCTTGGGTTAGGTCCGGATAGCTTGGAGCTTCGCGGTATACACTGTTATTCTGTTGATTTCTGCGCTCTACTGTCCTCTACTTTACTCTGCTCGACCCTGAGGAGGACAGTAATTGTGGTTTCGGCACGCTAGGCTCAGTCTTGTTACGTTTGTGTATGTTACACTTGGTTTGATTGGAGAGGATAGCTTTGACAGATGTGCTGTGCACTGCTGTGCGGTGTGTTCCTGCGCTGTACTGTGCTCTACTATACTCTGCTCCACTTTGGGGAGGCCAGTAGTAATCGTCTTGGCACATTATGTTGAGATGGGATACGATTGCTTATGTTACGTTTGGCTAGGGTGGGAGGTGATAGCTTTGCCTTTTGTGATATGCACTGCTCTTCGGTGGACTTCTACGCTCTACTTTGCTGTACTATACCCTCCTGGTCTCTGGGGAGGCCAGCAATAGGAGTCGCAACGGGTCATGGTGTGTCAGATTACCTTTGGCTAGGTTAGGATTACTTGGGTCCGGTTTCTATAGATCTGACTTTACTGCTGCACCATGCGATTCCTTCGGCTTCTGCTCTCGACTCCCGTCTAGTATATTCTGTTTGGCCCTAGGGAGGCCAGCAATAGTGGTCGGGTCACGTTAGGTTGAGTTATGCTGCGTTTGGTTACGTTATGTCCGGTCAGGTTAGGCTATCCTCGACTTTGTGCTGCACACTGCTGTCAGGTAGCTCCTTGCGCACTACTGTGCTCAAGTATGCTACGCTTTTCACTGGCGATGCCAGAAATGGTGCACGCGGCTCGTCAGGCAGAGTTAGGTTACGTTTGGATTTCTTAGGTTTGTATGGGGAATTTAGGGTGTCTTTGACTTCTGCTCTGTACACTGGAATGCGGTGGACCTCTGCGCTATACTGCGCTCGGGTATGTTCCACTTGGCTCTGGGGAAGCCATTAATAGTTGTCTCGGCGCATTAGGTTGAGCTAGGATACGTTTGGTTGTGTTACGTTAGCTTATGTTAGGATTGGATAGCTTCGACCCTTTTGCTATACTCAGCGAATGTATGGATTCCTGCGCTCTAGTCTTGCCTAATATGCTCTGCTTGACACCGTGGAGGTCACTTATACTGTTCGCGGCACGATCGGTACAGTTAGATTAGGTTTGGTTGTGTTAGGGTAGGCTGGGTTCGGTTTGGATAGCTCTGGCTTTTGTGCTATAAACTGATATTCGATGGATTTCTGCGCTCTACTGTGCTCTTATATCCTGTGCTTGGCTCTGTAGAGGCCAGCAATAGTTTTCCCGGTGCATTAGGCTGCGTTAGGCTACATTTGGTTGTATTAGGTTAGTTTTGATTAGGTTTGGATTGCCTAGACTTTCTTGGCATATACTGTAGTTCGGTGGATTTCTGCGCTCTACTCTCGCCTGATATCATCTGCTTAGCACTGTTGAGGCCAGCAATATCGTTGGCGGCACGTTAGGTTGTGTTCGGTTATGTTTGATGAAGATACGGTTGGTTAGGATAAGGTAGGATAGCTGAGACTACTATGCTATACACTGATATTTGGTGGGCTTCTCCCCTCTACTATGCTTTAATATGACCTGGTTTGCTCTGGGGAGGCGAGAAATGGTGGTCGTGGCACGTAAGGCTGTGTTAGCTTACGTTTGGCTATGTTATGCCAGCATGTGTTATTTTTGGATAGCTTTGACCTTTCTGGCATAAGCTGCCACCACACTTACTCCTGCTTTCCATTCTCCTCCGATATATTCCGTTTGACGATTGGGAGGGCTGAAATATTGGTCTAGGCACGTTAGGTTGTGTTAGGCTACGTTTGGGTATGTCACGATTGGCTAATTTAGGATACGTTACCTATGAATTTTGTGGTATACACTGCTATTCGGAGGATTCCTCCTCCCTTCGCCAGTCTAGTATACTGTACCCGAAGCTGAGGAGGCAAGCAATGGCGGTCCTGGCACGATTGTTTGAGTTATGTTGCGTTTGGCTATGTTAGATTCGGCTAGGTTTGCTTAGAATGGCTTTGACTTTTGCGCTATACACTGCTATTTGGTGGAATGCTGCGTCCCACCCTGCTGTAGTATTTATCTGCTTGGATCTGGGGAGGTCAGCAATAGAGGTCTCGGCTGGTTAGGTTTTTACTATTCTACGTTTGGCTATGTTATGTTTGGTCCGGTTTGGCTATGATGGCTTTGACTTTTGCGCCATACACTGACACTCGTTGCACTTCTGCGCTCTACTGTGACCTAATATTCTCTGCTTGGCAATGGGGAGGCCAGAAGTCGTGGTTGCTGCAAGTTAGGGTGAGTTAGATTGCGTACGTTTATGCTACGTTTGGTTAGCTCAGGAGAGGGTAGCTTTGACTTTTGGGCAATAAACTTCTATTTGCTGGCTTTCTACGCTCTACGCTGCTCTACTATACTCCGCTCTACACTCGGGAGGCTGACAATAGTGTTCGTGGCACGTTTGGTTATATAAGCCTATATTCGGTTATGTTAGGTTAAGCTAAGTTCGGTAAGGATAGCTTTGTCTTTCGTGCTATACACTCTTATGCGGTGGGTCCTTCCCTCTGCTGTGCTCTACTCTGATCTGCTTGGACCTCTGGAGGCGAGCAACAGCGGTCGCGTCACTTTACGTTGAGCTTGGCTATGTCAGGTTAGGATATGTCAATTTGGGTTAGGCTTGGATATCTCCCACTTTTCCGCTGTACACTGCGATTCTATGGATTTCTGCGCTCTACTCACGTCTAATATGTTCTGCTTGGCTAGGGCAAGGCCAGCAATGGTGGTGGCGGTACGTTAGGTTGTGTTCGGATACGTTTTGTAATGTTACTTTTGGTTAGGTGAGGATCTGGTTGCTATGACTTTTGTGCTATGCACCGATATTCGGTGGATTTCTCTGCTCTACTGTGCTCTAATATGCCCTGCTTTGATCTGGGGAGGCCGGAAATAGTGGCTGCGTCACTTTACTTTGGATTAGGCTACGTTAAGGTAGGTTTTGCTAGCATGGGTTATGTTAGGATAGCTTTGACCTTACTGCTATACACTGCCACTCTAATGACTTCTGCGCTCCATTCTCCTCCGATATGTACTGCTTGACGACGGGGATGCCAGCCATACAGGTCTATGGGCGTTTGGTTGTGTTAGATTATGTTCGGCTATGTTAAGTTTGGTTAAGTTAGGTTAGGATACCTTTGGCTTTTGTGCTGTACATTGCTACTTGGTAGTTTTCTGCGCTCTACTGCGCTCTACTGGGTTCTACTCTGCATTGCTCGATCCAGCGGGGGTCAGCAATTGTGGCTGTGTCACGCTAGTTTTTGTTATGCTACACTCGGTAGTGCTACGTTTGGTCAGGTTACGATAGGATAGCTTTGACTTCTATTCTATACACCGTTATTCGGTGGACCTCTGCGATCTACGCTGCTCTAATAAGCTATGCTCTACTCTGGCGATGCCAGCAGTAGTATTCTCTGCACTTTTTGTGTAGTTAGGTTACGCTCGGTTGAGTTTGGCTAGAACAGGTTACGTAAGGATATTTTTGACCTAAGTGCCTCGCGCTGCAATGCGGTGGGTTTCTGCGCTCTACTGTGCTCTAATGTATTCTGATTGGATCTGTGGATGCAAGCAATGGTGGTATCGGCGCATGAGTTTGAGTCAATCTGAGTTCGGTAATGTGACGTTTGGCTACGATATGATAGGTTAGCTTCGACTGTTGTGGTATGCACTGCAATTCGGGGAACTTCTGCGCTCTACATTGCTCTACTATACTCTGCTCTGCTCTCGGGAGGCCAGAATTCGCGGCCTCGGCATAAAGGTTGGTGTAGATTACGCTTGGCTTGGTTAGGTTAGGTCACGTTTGGTTAGGGTTGGTTTGACCTTTGAGCTATATACTGCTGTTAGGTGGATTTCTGCGCCTACCGTCCTCTGATATGTTCTGCGAGGCTCTGGGAAGGCGAGCGATAGTGGTAGCGTCACGTTATGCTGTGTTATTTTGTTTGGTTATGTTACGATTGGTTAGGTTAGTAGAGGGCAGCTTCGACTTTTCCGCAATTCACTGCGATTCTATGAATTTCTGCGCTCTGATCTCCTCTGTTTTATTATGCTTGGCTCTGTGGAGGCCAGCAATAGTAGTCGGGTCACATTAGTCACTGTCAGGTTGCGTTTGGCTATGGTACGATTGGTTAGGTTACGGTAGGATGCCCGATGGTTTTGAACTATACACTGGCATTCGGTGGATTCCTGCGTCCTACATTGCTCTATAATACCCTGCCCGACTCCCTGTAGGCCATAATTGGTGGCCTCGGCAGGCTAGGTTGAGGAAGATTACGCTTGGCTTGGTTCGGCTAAGTCACGTTTAGTTAGGTTCGCGTTGACTTTTGTGCTATATACTGCTGTTCGATGGCTTTCTGCGACCTACTGTTCTCTAGTATGTTCTGCTTGGCTCTGCGGAGGTAAGTAGTAGCGGTAGCGTTACGTTCACTTGAGATATGTTACTTTTAGCTACGTTACATTAGCTTTGGCTAGGTTTGGATATCTTGGACTTCTCCGCCATTCACTGCGATCCTACGGATTTCCGCGCTCTTCCCTCCTCTTTATGCTTTGCTTGGCTCTGCAGATGCCAGCAATATTGGTAGGGCCATGTTAGGTTCAGTTATGATACGTTTGTCTATGTCGGTATTGGATAGGTTTGGAGAGGATAGCCTTGAATATTGTGCTATACACTGCTATTCGGTTGATTTCTGCTCTCTACATAGCTCTAATATGCTCTGCCTCTCTCTGGCGATGTCGGCAAATGTACGCTCGAAACGCTAGGTTTAGTTAGGCAGCGTTCGATTAGGTTTGGTTGGTGCAGGTTATATAAGGATATCTTTGACCTTTGTGCGATAAACTGCAGTGCGCTGGACTAATTGGGGGCATTCTGATCTAGTATATTCTGCTTGGCTCTGGAGGGGCAAGCAATAGTTATGTAGGGCGGTTAGGTGTAGTTTGGTTACGTTTGCTTATGCTATGTTTGGTTAGGTTAGTCTACGATAGCTTCGACTTTTGTGCTGCAAACTGCTACTCGGTGGATTTCCGCGCACTACTGCGGTCAAGTGTGCTTTGCTTGCCTCTGGCGAGGCCGGCAATAGTGGTCTTTTATACCACGTATGGTTACGTCAGGTTATGACAGGTATTGTTAGGGTGTCTATGACATTTGTGCTTTTAGCTGCTATTTGGTGGACTTCTGCGCTACACTGGGCCCTAATATGCTTTGCTTTGCTCCGTGCAGGCCAGAAATGGTATCCGTAGCGCGTTAGGCATTGTTAGGTTACGTACGGTTTGTTTAGGTTTGCCGGTGTTATGTCCGGATACCTTAGACCTCAGTGCTGTACACTGGATTGCGGCCGACATCTGCGCCATACTGTTATCTACAATATCCTGTTTTTCACTGCGGAGGCCAGAAATAGTGGTCCCGCCACGGTAGTTTGGAGTATGACACATCCGGTTATGTTACTTTTGGTCAGTGTAGGAGTGGTTAGCATTGACGACTGTGCTATGCACACCTATTCGGCGGACTTCTGCGCTGTACTGTGCTATAGTACGCTCTTTCTGGCTTCGGAGATGCCAGCAATTGTGGTCTCGGCACGTTGGGTTATGTTAGGTTACGTTCGGTTAGGTTACGTTAGCTTGGGTTAGGTTCGGATAGCTTTGGCTTCCGTCGTATACACTGTTTCTCGATTGACTTCTGCGTCCTACTGTGCCCTGGAATGTTCTGCTTGGCATTGGGGAGGCCAGCAATAGTAGACTCGCCACGTTAGGTTGGGTTATGCCACGTTTGGTTATGTTAGGTTAGGATAGCTACGACTTTTGCGCCGCAAACTTTATTTCTCTGCAATACGTTGCTCTACTGCGCTCTATTATATTCTGTTTCTCTGCGGGGAAGCCAGAAATAGTGTTTGCGGAACGTTGTGTTTAGCAATTCAACGTTTGGTTATGGTCGGTTGGGTCTGGTTTGGTTAGGATGGCTTTGACTTTTATGCTGTACACTGCTTTTCGTTGCATTTCTGCGCTCTACTGTGATCTAATATTCTTCGCTTGGCTATGTAGAGGCCAGCAGTAGTGGTCTCGACACGTTACGCAGGGATATGTTCCGTTTGGTTATGTTACGTTTGCTACGGTGGTATAGAGTAGCTGTGGCTTTTGTGCTATACACAGCTATTCGATCGGCATCTGCGCTCTGCATTGCTCTACTATACTCTGCTCGACTCTGGGACGGATAGAAATAGTCGCCACGGCAAGCTATGATGAGCTAGGCTACGTTAGGTTCGATTACGTTAATTTACGTTAGGTCTGGATATCTCTGCCGTTCTATGAATTTCTGCGATCTACTCTCCTCTAATATGCCCTTCTTGGCAATGAGGAAGCCAGAAATAGCGGTCGTGGCATGTCAGGTTGGCTTACGCTACTTCTGCCTGTGTTGCGTATGGTGTGGTTAGGAGTTGCTATCATGGACTTTTGTGCCATACACCGCTATTCTTTGGATTCCTGCGCCGTACACGGTGCTCTGGTATGCTTTGCTCGTCTCTGGGGTGTCAGGCAATTGCGGTAGCGTCACGTTAGTTTGAGTTATGTTACGTTTGGTTATGTTAGGCTAGTTTGTGCCAGGTTAATACAACTTCGCCTTTTCTGCTATGAACTGCCATTATATTGGCTTCTGTGATCTACTCCCCTCTAATATGTTCTGTTTGACCATGTGTATGTAAGTAACACTGGTCTCGGCGCTTTACGCTGTGTCTGATTACGCTTGGGTATGATAGGTTACGTCGGGTTAGGTTAAGATATCTTCGACATTCGTGCGCAGCACAGATATCCTATGGACTTCTGTGCTTTACTGTGCACTACCATTTTCCGCTTCTCTCTGGGGCGCTAGCAGTAGTGGTCGCGCGACGTTAGATTGAGATATGTTACGTTTGGTTGTGTTTGGTTGGGTTTGATTTGTTGAGTATATCTTCGACTTTTGTCCCATTCACTGCAATGCGGCAGATTCCTACGCGCTACTGGTCTCTAGTATATTCTGCTTGGCTCAGAGGAGGCCAGGAAAAGCGGTCTCGGCACGTTAGGTTTTGTTATGTTGCATTTCATTATGCTATGCTTGGCCTGTTTGGCAAGGCTAGCTTTGGCTTCTGTCATATAAGTTGCTATTTGGTGTGTTTATGCGCTCTACTGTGATCTAATATTCCCTGCTTTGATCTGGAAATGTTTGAAATAGTGGCAGTGGCTCGTCATGATTTGTTAGGTTACGCATGGTTATGATACGTATGTGTGGATTGGGTTAGGATATCTTTGACTTTCGTGCTATAAACTGAGATTCTATGGACCCCTGTGCTCTGCTCTCCTCTAATATGCCCTGATTGGCGGTGGGGAGCCCAGCAATTTTGGCCTTGGCACGTTATGTTGGGATTTGTTGCGTTCGATTATGTTTGGTTTGGTCAGATTAGGTTAGGATATCCCTGCGTTTTACGCTATACACTGCTATACGTGAAATTACAGCGTTCTACGTTGCTCTGTCATATCCTGCTTAGCTCCCGTGAGGCCAGGAATAGCTTTCGTGGCACGTCAGTTTGGGTAACGGTACGACTGCTCATGTTACGTTTGGTAAGGTTAGGATAGGGTGGATTTGACTTTTGTGCGATATAATGCTGTGCGGTGGATTTCTACGCTCTACGTTACTCTAGTATGTTCAGTTAGGCTCTGGGGATGCCAGCAATAGTAGTCGCAGCACCATATGTTGAGTTAGGCTACGCACGGTTGGGTTAGGTCAGGACGGGTTAGGTTAGTTTATCTTCATTTTGTGCTATAAGCTGCTCTTCGGAGGATTTCTGTGCTCTACATTGCTCTGCTATACTCTGTTCGGCTATGGGGATGCCAGTGAAAGTGTTCTCGCCACATGAGTTTGAGCTTCGCTACGGTCGGTTAGGTTAAGTAAGTTTGGGTTAGAATAGGGTAGCCCTGCCTTTCGTGGTACACATTATTGTTAGGGGGATTTCTACGCTATACTGTGCTCTACTGTATTATGCTTGGCCCAGGGGAGTCCAGCAATAGTGGTCCGAACACGTTGCGTTGAGTTAGGCTCCGTTTGTTTAGGCTGTGTTTGGAATATGCTTGGGTAGCTTAGACTTTTCTGATATACACTGCGGTTCTATGGATTTCTGCGTCCTACTGTCCAATATATTTTCTGCTTGTCTCTGGGGAGTCCAGCAATAGTGTTCCTGGCACGTTTGTTCTAGTTAGGCTACGCTTGGTTTGGTTTTGTTTGGTTAGGTTTGGCTAGAGTAGTTATGGCATTTGTGTTATACGCTGCTATTCGGTGGACTTCTGCGCTCTACTGTGCTCTAGTATATTCTGCTTTGCAACGGGGATATCATCAGTATTACTCTCTGCACGTTAGGCTGCGATAGGCTGCGTTTGGTTACGTTACGTTCGGTTGCGTTAGGATAGGATAGCTCAGAATATTGTGCTATACTCTACTCTTCAGCGGAATTCTGTGCTCTACATTGATCAACCATACTATTCTCGACCTTCCGCTGGACAGCAGTGGTTGTCGCGGCACGTTAGGTTGAGTTAGAATACTTTCGGTTTAGTTATGTTAGTCTGTGTTAGGTTTGGGTAGTTTTGCCTTTCATGGTGTGAACTTCTGAGCGGTCGATTTCTGTGCTCCACTGTGCTCTAGTATGTTCTGCTTGGCTATGGAGAAGACAGCAATAGTGGTCTCGGCTAGTTAGGTTTATTTATTCTACGTTTGGTTAGGTTAGGTTATGACTGGTTAGGACATCATGTCTTTGACTTTTGTGCTATTCATTGCTATTTGCTGGCATTCTGCGCGCTACTTGGCTTTGTTATACCCTGCTGGACTCTGTGGAGGCCAGCATTAGTGGTCGCAGCACGGAAGGTTTTGTTAGGCTACGTTTGGTTATGTTGAGGTTGCTTAGGTTTGGATGGGATATCTTTGACTTCTGTGCAATACACCAGTGTTCGGTGGACTGCTGCGCTCTAGATTGCTCTAATATGCACTGCAGGCTCTGGGGATGGCAGCAATAGTGGTATCGGCACGTTAGGGTGAGTTAAGCTTCGTTCGGTTGTGTTACCTATGGTTACGTTAGGATAGGATAGCTTCGACTACTGCGCTATTCACAGCGATTCAATGCATTTTGCGCTCTACTCTCCTCTAATACGTTCCGCTTGGTACTGGGGCTGGCAGAAATAGCAGTCTCGGGTCGTTAGAATGTGGTGGGTTATGTTTGGTTTCGTTACAGTTGGTCTGGTTAGGAGAGGATGGCTAAAACTTTTGCGTTTTACACAGATGTACGAGTAATATCTTCAATCTACTGTGCTCTAATACGTTCCACCTGTCTCTAGGGGTGACAGCAATTGAGGTACTGGCTCGTTAGGTTTAGTTATTCCACGTTTGGTTACATTAGGTTAGAACGGGTTAGGTTTGGATATCTTTGACTTTGCTGCTATACACTGCTATCTGATGACTTTCGGAGCTCAGATGGGCTCTACTATACTCTGCTCGACACTCAGAGGGCGAGAAATAGTGGATTCGTTGCGTTAGGTTTATTTAGTATACGTTTGGTTAGGTTAGAATGGGTCAGGTTTAGCTAGGGTATCTTTGACTTTTGAGTTATACTGGGCTATTTGGAGGCCTTCTGCGCTACAGCGCACTCTAGTATTTTCTGCTTGCCCTTGTGGAGGCCAGCATTGTTGGTCTTAACACGTTAGGTCATGTTAGGTTACGTTTTCTTGTATTACGTTTCAATAGGTTAGGAATGGGTACAGGTGACTCGCATGCTGTTCACTGCTGTTCGTTCGATTTCAAGGCTCTACACAGCTCTGCTGTACTCTGCTCGTCTCGGGGGAGGCCAGCAAGGGTAGTCTCTGTACGTTAGGTTGAGTTAGGGTACGTTCGGTTAGGTCAGGTTAGGATAGGTTTGGCCACGAGGTCCTTGACTTTTCTGATATAAACTGCAATTCGGTGGATTTCTTCGCTTCACTGTGCTCTGCTATAATCCGCTAGGCTCCGCGGAGGCCAGTAATATTGGTCTCGGCGGGTTAGGTTGAGTTAGGTTGCGTTCGGTTCGGTTAGGTTGGTCTCGGTTACGTTAGGATATCTTAGACTTTTCTGCTGCTCATTACCATTTTATGGACTTCAGAGCTCTACGCTCATCTAATATAATCCTCTTAGCTCTGGTGAGCCCAGCAATGGCGGCATCGGCCCGTTAGGTTTGGTTAGAGCTCATTTGTCTTGGCTAGGTTATGTTACGTTTGTTTAGGTTAGCTTTGACTTTTCTGCTTTACACTGCGTTTCCATGGATTTCTGTGCTCTATTCTTCTCTCATATGTTCGACTCGGATGCTTGGATGCCAGCAGTAGTGTTCGCGTCATGTTAGAGAGAGTTATGTTACGTTCGGTTATGTGGCGATCGCTTATGTTAGGATAGGATAGCCCTGGACTTTGTGCTATAAACAGATATTCGGTGCATTTCTGCGCTATCCTGTGCTCTAGTATGTTCTGCTTGGAGCTGGGGAGTCCAGCCGGAATGTCCTCGGCACGTTGGCTTTATTTCTGTTACGTTCGGTTATGTTACGTTTGGCTATGTTAGGACAGGGTTTCTTTGACTTTAGTGCTGTACACTGTTGTTCGGTGGACTTCCGCGGCCTACTGCGCTCTACTATGTCATGCATGCTTATGGGGAAGCCAGGAATAGCGGTCTCGCCATGTTACGAGTTACGTTACGTTTGGTTGGTTTAGGTTAGTTCATGTAGCGACTGGATGTCTTTGACTCCCTTGCTATACACTGCAATGCGGCGGGATTCTGCGCTCTGCCGTTCCCTAGTATATTCTGCTTGTCTCTGGGGTGGCCAGCAGTAGTTTCCTAGGCACGTAAGTTTTAGTTCGGTTAAGTTCGATTACGTTAGGTTTGGTTAGGTTGGGATAGGGTATCTTTATGCTATACGCTGTTAATCTATGGACCTCTGTGTAGTCAAACATACGCTAACTGAACGTAACTTAACTGCCGCGAACGCTATTGCTGGACTCCCCACGTACAAGCAGAATACACTAGACCACAGTAGAGCGTAGAAGTCCACCCAATATCAGCGTGTACGACAAAAGCATAAGCCATCCTGACCAAACGTAACATTACCCGATGTAACCAAACGAACCCTGACTCAACCTAACGTGCCACGACAGCCATTGCTGGTCTCCACATGGTCGTGCAATGTATGGTAGAGCAATGAAGAGCGCAGAAATCCACCGAACAGCGGCGTATAGCTCTATAGTTGGACGAGCGCAGAAATCCACTGAACAGCGGCGTATAGCTCTATAGTTGGAGTTACTCCATCCTAACCTATCCAAACGGAATACAAACAAACGTACCTAACTCAATCTGACGTGCCTACACCATTATTACTGACCTCCCCAGAGTAAAGCATAACACACCAGAGCACAGTAGAGCGCAGGAATCCACCGGAGAGGAGTGAATTAGCTCAAATATTAATGCCACCATCTCCTAACGTAGCAAATTGTAACATAACCAAACGTAGTTTAACCCAAAACAACGTGCCACGATCACTATTGCTGTCCTGCCCAGATTCGAACAAGACCATAGCACAGCACAAATGAGAGCAGAATTCCACCGAATAACAGTGTACAACGCGAAAGACTAACCTATCCAGGCCTAACCGAAACTAACGTGACCGAACAGAACGTAGCATAACCCAACCTAACGTGCCGAGACATTCATTTCTGTGCTCCTCTGAGACGAGCAGAGTATAGTAGAGCTATGTAGATCGTACAAATCCTCCGAATACCAGTGTATGCCTCACGAGTCAACTCTACCCTATCGTAACCTGCACAAACGTAATATAAGCATATGTAACGCAACATAACCTAACGTGCCGAGACCTCTACTGGTGGCCTACTCAGAGCCATGCGGAGCATATTAGAGTACGGTAGAAGGCAGAAATGCACCGTACGGCGGTGCAAAGCACAACCGTCTTAGCTACCCAAGTCTAACGCAATGCAACTGGATATAGCCAAACGAAGCATAACACAACCTAACGTGCCGAGACAACCATTGCTGGCCTCTCCAGCGCCAAGCAGATCATATTAGAGCACAGTAGAGTGCAGAAATCCAACGAATGTGAGAGTGTAGCACAAGAGTCGAAGTCATTCTTACCAAACCGAGGCAAACCGAACCTACTCCAACCTAACGTGCCAAGGCCACAATTGCTGGCCTCCCCAGAGCCGAGCAGGAAATATTAGAAGAGAGTACAGAGTAGTAGTCCACCGAATAGCAGTGTATGACACAAAACTCAAATCTACCCTATACTAACCTAACCAAGTGCAACGAAGCCAAACGTAATATAACTCAACCCAACGTGCCTAGACCAGAATTGCTGGCCCGCAGGTCCAAGCACAACATGCCAGAGGAGAATAGAGCACAGAAATCCTTAGAACCGCAGTGTATAGCAGAAAAGTCAAAACAATCCAAACCTAAGCCAAACTAACATAACCTGATCAAACGTAGGCTAACTTAACGTAAAGTGCCGAGACCGCCATTGCTGGCCTCCCCAGAGCCAAGCAGAACATACTAGAGCACGGTAGTGCGCAGAAATGCACCAAATAGCAGTGTATAGTCCAAAATCTAGAGCTATCCTATCCGACCCATGCCAAACGTAACGTAACCAAACGTCATATAACTCGTCATAACATGACGAGACCTCTATTGCTGCACTCCCCACAGCCAAGCAGAACGTGTTAGAGGAGAGTAGAGTGCATAAATCCATGGAATCGCAGTATATAGCAGAAGAGTCAAAGACATCCGAACCTAACCCATACTAACATAACCTAAGCAAACGTAGATGAACTCAACATAACGTGCTGCTACCACTATTGCTGGCCACCCCTGGGACAGGCAGAATATAGTAGAGGGGCGTAGAGAGCCGAAATCCATGGAACCGCAATGTATAGCATAATAGCCAAAGCCACAATATCCTAACCTGACCGAACGTAACCTAACCAAACCTATCTCACCGAGAAAACTATTCCTTGCATCTCCAGAGCCAAGAAAAGCACGCTAGAGCACAGTAGTGCACAGAAATCCACCGCACTGCAGTGTACAGCGCAAAAGTCAAAGCTATCCTAACCGAGCATTCCTTAACCTAACTGGACCAAACGTAATATAACGAGCACGTAGGTGACGCGGTCACTATTTCAGGCCAGCCCAGAGAAAAGCATAACGAACTAGGTGAGAGCAGTTCGCACAATTCCATGAAACCGCAGTCCATAGCACAATAGTCAAAGCCAACCTATCCAAACCTAACCAAACCTAACATAACCGAACGTACACCTAACACAACCTAACGTGCCTAGGCCACTATTGCTTGCCTCCACAGAGCCAAGCAGAGTATACTAGGGCGCAGTAGGGCGCAGAAATGCTCCGCACTGCAGTCGATAGCGCATTAGTCATCGTAATACAAACATAACCTGGCCAAACGTAACATAACCAATCGTGAAATAACTCAACTTAACGTGCCGAGACCACTCTGTCCGACCTGCCAAGGTCCAAGCAAGACATATTAAAGAAGTGTAGAGCGCAGAAATCCACCGAAAGGCGGGTCATGGCACAAAAGTCGAAGCTACCTTAGCCAAACCAAACCACACCTGGCCCAACCAAACATAACCGAAAAGAACCCATCGTGCCGCGAACACTATTGCTGGCCACCGAGTGTCGAACAGAGTATAGTAGTGTAAGGCAGTGCGCAAGAATCCGTCGAATGTCAGTGTATAGCACAAAAGTCAATGCTATTCTCTCCTAAGAAATCCGAACGTAACATGACCAAATGTAACCTAACTCAGCATGACGAAGCGAGGCCACAGTTGCTGGCCTCCACGGAGACAAGCAGAGTATACATGAGCACAGTAGAGAGCACAAATCCACCGAATTGCGGAGTACAGCACAAAAATGTGAGCGATCCGAACCCACCCTTCTGTAACCTAACCTAAGCAAACGTTATCTAACACAATGTATCGTGCCGTGGCCACTATTTCTGGCATCTACAGAGAAAACCAGAGCCTTCTAGGGCACAGTGGATGGCGGAAATCCAGCGAATAGCTGTGTGTAGCGCAAAACTCAAGGCTATGCTATCCTAGCGTAACCAAACGTAACATAATCAAACCTAACATAACTCAACCTAAGGATCCGAGACGACAATTTCTGGCATCTCCAGAGGCAAGCAGAACGTATTAGGGCACAGAAGAGCGCAGAATTTCACCGAGTAGCAGCGTACAGCGCTAGAGTCAAAGCTATAATTCTCCTAACCTAGCCAAGCGGAACGTAACCGAGCGTAGCATAACTTAGCCTAACATGCGAGGACAATTATTACTGGCGTCCATGAGCAAGGCAGATCATACTAGAGGAGAGTAGAGCGCAGTTATCCATAAAATCGCCGTACATAGCACAATAGTCAAAGCTACCCTCTCCTGATCTAAACAAACGTAACGTAAGCGAAAGTACACCTAACCCAACCTATGGTGCCGAGATCACTATTGCTTGCCTCCAGAGAGTCAAGCAGATTATACTGGAGCACTGTAAAACGTAGGGTTCCACCGCATTGCAGTATATAGCACAAAAGTCAAAGCTACCCTGCCCTAACATAACCAAACATAGAATTACGGATCGTAACATAACCCAAGCTAACGTGCAGCGACCACTGCTGCTAGCCTCCAATGAGCCACGCAGAATTTGGCAGAGCACAGTAGAGCGCACAAATCCCCGAAGAGCAGTGTAAAGCGAAAGAGTGGAAGTTACCCTACACTAACGTAGCCAAACGTACACATCAGAAAGTAACATGTCTCTACCTAACTTGACGAGACCACTATTGATGGGCTCCCCAGAGCCAAGCCGAACATATAAGATGAGGGTGGAGCGTAGAAATTGACCGAATATCACTCTATAGCACAAAAGACTAAAATATCCTATCCTAACCTAACCAAACGTAAATTATCCAAACGTAACATAACCCAACAAAACGTGCACGCCAACAGCTGCTGTCCTCCACATAGCCAAGCAGAATATAGTAGAGCACGCGGAGCGCAGAAATCCACAAAAACGCAATGTACAGCGAAAAAGTCATAGCTACCCTAACCAAACTTATCCCAACTAAGAAAAGCCAAGCGCACCCTAACTCAACCTAGCGTGCTGCGACCACAGTTGGCGGCATACGCAGAGCAAAGCAGAACGTACTAATGGAAAGTAGAGTGCAGAAGTCCAAAGTATCGCAGTGTACATCAGAAAAGGCAAAGATACGCAAGCCCAACCCAAACCAACGGAAGATAACCAAACATAGCATAACACTAACCAGCGTGCCGAGACCGCTATTGCTTGCATCCGAAGAGCCAAGCAAAATATGGTAAAGCGCAGTAGATCGCAGTAATCGACCGCATTGCAGGGTGTAGCACAAAAGTCAAATATATCCTAACCTATCCTGTCCCGGTCAAACCTATACGAGCGTAGCCTAACTAAATCTAGCGAGCCGAGACGGCAGTTACTCATCCCTCCGTGGCCAAGCAGAGTATAGTAGAGCACAGTAGAGCGTAGTAGCCCACCGAATATCAGTGCATGACACGAAAGTCAAATATGTCCAAACCTAACCTAAAGAAACGTAACGTAGCTTAACGTAGCCTACCTCAACCTAACGGGCCGAGACAGCTATTTCTGGACTCCCGAGAGCCGAACAGAGTATAGTAAAGCACGGTAAAGCGCAGAAATCCACCGAGTAGCAGTGTATAGCACAAAAGTCAAAGCTACACTCTCCTAATATGACCAAACGTGACATAACCGAACGTAACGTAACCCAGACAGCGGTGCTACGACGACTACTGCGGGGCTCACGAGAGCCATGCGTAATATACTAGAGCACGGAGGGATGCACAAGGCCTCCAAGCTGCACTGTATAGCACAAATGTCAGAGATATCCTAAAGAAACGTAACATCACCAAACAAAAACAAACGAAGACTGACAGAACCTAACGGGTCGCGTCCACTATTGCTGGCCATCGCACAGACGGGCAGAGTATATCAGAGCACAGTGGAGCGCGAAAACCCACCGAATGACAGTGCATACCACGAAAGCTAAATCTATCGGGACATAACCAAAGCAAACATGACCTGTACAAACGTAGCATACCTCTATCTAGCGTGACGGGATCACCATTGTTGGGCTCCACAGAGCGAAGCGGAACATATTAGAGCACAGGTGAGCGCATAAATCTAACGTATAGGAGTGTATATCGTAAATGTCAAAGCTACCGTATCCAAGCCAGACCAAACGTAACGAAACCAAACGTAACCTAACACATCCTGGCATGCGAGACCACAGTTGCTGCC
Source organism: Eufriesea mexicana (assembly GCF_001483705.2). NCBI lineage: Eukaryota > Metazoa > Arthropoda > Insecta > Hymenoptera > Apidae > Eufriesea > Eufriesea mexicana. The sequence goes on from NW_016908418.1 coordinate 1,982,956, forward strand.
CATCCCAGTGCTAAGTAGAACATATGAGAGGAGAGAAGAGCGCAGGAATCCATTGAATCGCAGTGCATAGCGCAACAGTACAAGTTACCCTACCACAATATAACCATACGTAACATAACCGAACGTACGTTAACTCAATATAACGTGCCGAGACCACTACTGTTAGCTCCCCAGGGCCAAGCATAATGTGTTGTAGCAGAGTGGAGCGTATTTATCTACCGCATTGCAGTGTATAGCACAAGAGTGGAAGATATCCTAACCCAACCAGACCTAACCTAACCCAACCGTACGTAGCCTCTCACAACGTAAGGTGACGAGGCTGTCATTGCTGCCCTCCCCAGAGCCAAGCAGAGCATACTAGAGCAATGAAGAGCGCAGGAATCCACCGAATGGAGGTGTATAGCACAATAGTCAAAGCTTTGCTCTCCTTACCTGACCGAACTTAATATAACCATGCGTAATATAGCCCAACCTAACGTCCAGAGACCTCTGTTGCTAGCCTCCACAGAGCCAATCAGAATATACTAGAGCACTGTGGAGCGGAGTAACACAACGTACTGCAGCGTATAGCACAAAAGTCATAGCTATCCTGTCCTAACCTAACCAAACGCAACATAACCAGACGCAATCTAACTCATACTAAGTAGCTGAGGCCAATACTGGCGGCCTCGCCAGTGCAAAGCAGAATATACTAGTGCATATCAAAGCGCATAAATGCACCGAATAGAGGAGTACAGCTCAGAAGTCAAAGCAATCCTACCCTAACGTTGCCAAACGTAACATAGCCAAACGTTATATGTCTCAAACTAATGTGCCGAGACTACTATTGCTGGCCACTCGAGATTTGAGCAGAGCATAGTAGTGCAATGTAGGGCGCAGGAATCCACCGAAAAGAAGGGTGTAGCACAAAAGTCTAAGCTATGGAATCCTATTCTAGCCAAACGTGACATAACCAAACAGAACCTAAGAGATCCTAATGTCCCTAGGCCATTATTGCTGGCCACGCCGTCGCCCAGCAGGTCATATTACAGAGGAGTAGAGCGCTGAAATCCATAGAATCGCAGAGTACAGCGCAGAAGGCGAAGTTGCCATATCCTCGCATAACCTTACGTAACATTACCGAAAGTTGCTTATCTGTAACAAACGTGCCGAGACCACAATTACTTGCCTCCCCAGAGTCAGGCAGAATGCACTACAGAACAGTAGAGCGCAGAAACACACCGCATTGCCTTGTACAGCACCAGAAAGTGGAAGATATCCCAACCCAAAATGTCCTAACCTAACCAAACCGAACGTAGCCTAGATAAACGTAAAGGGACGCGACCACCATTGCTAGCCTCCCAGGAGCGAAGCAGAACATATTAGAGCACTTTAGAGCGCAGAAATCCACCGAAAATCCGTGTATAGCATAAAAGTCAAAGTTACCCTATCCTGTCTCAACCAAACGAAACATAACCAATCGCAATATAATTCAACCAAACGTGCAGAGACCACCATTTCTGCGCACCCCAGAGACAAGTAGATCAGACTAGAGCACCGTAGAGCGCAGAAATCCAGCCAATTGCAGTGCATAGCGCAAAAGTGGGAGCTACCGTTACCATACCTATCCTAACCTAACCTAGCCGAACGTAACCTACCTCAACACAACGTGCCGAGAACATTATTGCTGGCCTTCTCAGTGCAAAGCTGAAAATGCTAGGGCAATGTAGAGAGCTGAAATAGAAGTGTACAGCGCAAAAGTCGTAGCTATCTCCTCCTAGCATAGCCAATCTTAATGTAGCCAGACGTAACATAACTCACCTTAACGTGCCGCGAGCAAGGTTGCTTGCATCCCCAGGGTCAAGCAGAACATATTATTGGATTGTAGAGCGCATAAATCCACAGAATCGAAGTGCATGTCGGAAAAGTCTAAGCTACCCATGCCTAACCCAAGCAAACAAACGTAACCAAAGATACTCTAACTCTGCATTACGTGCGGCGACCACTATTGTTGGCATCCCCAGCACCAAGCAGAGCACATTAAAGCATATTGGAGCGCAGACATTCACCGAATAGCAGTGTGCAGCACAAAAGTCAAAGTAGCATATCCTAACCTAGCCAAACGTAACACACGCAAACGGAGCCTAACACAACCTAACAAAAGGGCACCGATATTGCGGGCCACCAAGGAGACAAGCAGAATTTACCAGAGCGCAGTATAGCGCAGCAATCCACCACAATAGAGTGAGTAGCTCAAGAGCAGAAGATAGCCCTTCATAACATGTCCTAACCTAACCTAACCGAACGTTGCATATCTCAACATATCTTGCAGCGGTCACTGCTGCTGGCATCCGCGGAGCCAAGCAGAATATGGTAGAGAACTGTAGATCACAGAAATACATCGAAAAGCAGTGTGCAGCACGAAAGTCAGAGTCATCCTTACCAAACCTAACCTATCCTGCCCTAACTGAACATAACCTAACTTAACCTTCCGTGCCACGACGTCTACTGCTCGCCTCTCCAGAGTCGAGCGGAGTACAGAAGAGTAATGTTGAGCGCAGAAATCCACCGAATAGCAGTGTATAGTACAAAAGTCGAAGATATACCAACCGAACCTTACCAAATCTAACCTAACCAAACGCAGCATAATCCAACATGACGTGACGCTACAACTGCTCCTGGCCTCCCCAGAGCAAAGCACGTTGTAGTAGAGCACAGTTGGTCACAGATATCCACCGCATAGCAGTGCAAACAACAAAAGTCATTGCATCGTATCTTAACCTAGCCAAACGTGACATGCCAAAGCGTAGCATAACTAAGGCTATCTAGACGAGACCACCATTGCTCTCTGCACAGCGACAACAAGAATGTGCCAGAGATGAGTATAGCGCAGAAATACATATCATTGCAGTTAATAGCAAAAAGCCGTGGACAACCTGGCATAACCTGATCTAACGTAAAATATCCAAACGTGGGGAAACTCAACATAGCGTGCCGCGGCCACTGCAGCCGTACTCCACTGAACCAAGCAGAATACAGTGTAACACAGTAGATCACAGGACTCGCCATGTACTAGTGTATACCACGGAAGTCGAGGCCACCATATCCAATCATAAGTTAACATAGCATAATGAAGCGTAGACTAACACAACATAACCTGCCGCGACTATTACTGTCCTCGCAAGGACCTTGCAGAATATAGTAGGGCACAGTCGAGTACAGAAGTCCACCGAGTAGCAGTGTATATCACGAAAGTCAAAGATAACTTGCCCGAGCTTGACATAACCTAACCGAACGGAACGTAAACTAACTCAACCTAAAGTGCAGAGACTACTATTGCTGGAGACCATAGTCCCAAGCTGAAGATATTAGAACACAGTAGAGCGCAGACATCCGCGGATATGCGTGTATAGCACAAAAGTATAGATTATCCTATCCTAACCTCGCAAACGTTACATGGCCGAATGTAGCACAACTCAACCTAACGTGCCGAGACCCCTGTTGCTGCCACGGACAGCGCCATGCAGAACATATTAGAGGAGATTATAGCTTAGTAGTCCATGTATCAGCAGTGTAGAGCACAAAAGTCGAAGCTACACTATAGTAACATAACCAAGCTTAACTTAGCCGAGCGTAAACGAAGTCAAACTAACGCGTCGAGGAAAATATTGCTGACCTCCCCACTGCCAAGCAGGGCATATTGGTGAAATATTGATTACAGAAAGCCACAGGATAGCTGTGTATGGTACAAAAGACGGAGATACGACCTCCTAACCTAACCAAACGTAAGTTAACCAAGCGCAAACGTATTCATCCTAACGTGCCTAGATCCCCAGTGCCATACTGAAATCACTATAGCACATTAGGATGCAGAAAGCGACCGAATAGCAGAGCATTGCACAAAAGAATCCCCAGTGCCAAACTGAAATCACTATAGCACATTAGGATGCAGAAAGCGACCGAATAGCAGAGCATTGCACAAAAGTCAATGCTACACGATCCTAACCCAACCAAACGTAACATAACTCACCCTTACGTGATGAGACACCTACTGCTGCCGTCCACAGATGCAAGCAGAACATATTAAAGAAGAGCAGATCGCAGAAATCCATAATATCGCAGTTTATAGCACAAACGTCAAAGATACCCTGCCCTTATCTTGCCAAAAGTTACATATCCGAACGCAGCATAGTGCAGTGTTGCGTACCGCGACCACAATTGTTGGCCTCAGCAGCGCCAAGCAGAACAACCGTGTATAGCACGAAAGTCAATGCTATCGTCTCTGAACTAAACGAAACCTAGCCTAACCAAACTTAATATAACTCAACAAAACGTGCCGAGGATACCATTGCTGCACTCCCCAGAGCCAGGACGAAAATATTAGAGCAGGAGGGAGCACAGGAATCCACTGAATAGGAGTGTATAGCTCAAAAGTCGGAGATACCCTCTCCTAGCCTAACCAAACGTAGCGTAACCAAACGTAGCCTAACACAACCTATGGTGACGCGACAACTATTGCTGGCCTTCCAGAGCCAAGCATAACACATTAGGGGAGAGTAGGGATTGGAAATAAATAGAATCTCGGTTTATAGCAGAAAAGTCAAAGCTATCCAATCCGAACCCGAACAAATGAAACGTAACCGCACGTAGCCTTATTCAACCTAGCGTGCCGAGACCACTATTGCTAGCATCACAAGAGCCAAGCAGAGTATAGCAGAGCAACGCAGGACGCTGAAGCCCACTGGGTAGCCACGAATAGCACAAAGGTCTAGGACATCCTAACCTTGCCTGTCCTAACATAACACGAAGGAACTAAAAGTAACACAACATAAAGTACCGCGGCCATTGCTACTGGCCCCCGAGAGCAAAGCATCATGTAGCAGAGCACAGTAGATAACAGGAATCCACCTAACATCAGTGCATAGCACGAGAGACAGGGCTATCCTATACAAACTTACCTAACCGAACATAGGTAAACGTATTGTAACTCAACGTAACGTGCCAGGACCAGTAATGCACTGCTCCCGTGAGTCGCGCAGACTATGGCAGAGCAATTCCGAGTGCGGAAATCCACCGAATATCAGTGTATAGCGCAAAAGTCGAAGATATCCCAACCGAACCTGACCTAACCTAACTGAACCAAACTTAGCATAACTCAACACATCATGACGCGACCACTGCTGATGGCATCCCCGGTGCCAAGCAGAATATAGTAGAGCACTGTAGATCACGGAAATCCACCGAAAAGCAGTGTGCGGCGCGAAAGTCCAAGCCATCCAAACCAAACGCAGCCTAACCTAACCTAACCTAACCGAACGAAACCTAACTCAACCTGTCGTGATGTGACCACTATTTCTGTTCTACCCAGATCCGACAGTAGTATAGTAGAGCAAAGTGTAACGCAGAGATCCACAGAATAACTGTGCCTAACACGAAAGGCAAAGCTATTCAAACCTAACCCAAACTGACATAGCCTAACCAAACGTAGCATTACTCAACCTAACGCGCCGAGAACATCATTGCTGGCCTCCCCTGTGTCTTGAATAGTATAGTAGAGCTATCTAGATCGTACAAATGCACCGAATGGCAGTGTATAGCACACAAGTCGAACATATCGTATCGTAACCTGTCCAAACGTAACATGAACGTACGCAACGAAACTCAGCCTATCGTGCCGGGAACACTACAGTTAGCATCCGCATAGCCAGGCAAAACATACCGGAGTTCATTATTACGTACGAATCCACCGTATAGCAGTGTAGAACACAAAAGACGAAGCCATCCTGACTAAACTTATCCTAACCTAACCAAGGTAAACGAAACGTAACTCAGCCGAATGTGCCACGAACACGATTGCTGGCATCCCCAAAGACAAGCAGAACATATTCGAGCGCTTTAGAGCGCAGAAGTCCGCCGCGTATGGGTGTTTAGTACAAAAGCTATTGCTGTATATTCCTATCCTAACCAATCGTAACATAAGAGAACGTAACCTAACTAAAAGTAACGTGCCAAGACAGCCACCGCTGTACTCCCCAAAGCCAGGCCAAGCATGTAACAACGCAGGAGATGGCAGTAATCCACCGAATAGAAGAGTAGGGCACAACAGTCAAAGCTATCCCATGCTAACCTAGCAAACCCTCAATAACCGGACGTAATATAACTCAACGTAACTTGTCGCAAACATCATTGCCGGCCTCCTCAGGGTCATGCAGAACATATTACGGGAGAGTAGAGCGCAGAAATCCATGGAATCGCAATGCATAGCAGAAGAATCAAAGGTATCCAAGCCTTACCCATACAAACATAAAATAGACATACGTAACCTAACACAACCTAACACAACAGGGCCACAATTTCTGGCCTCTACTGGGTAAAGCAGAGCATATTAGAACACAGTAGAGCGGAGAAGTCGACAGAATTGCAATGTATAGCACAAAAGTTGAAGCCAACCTTTCCTAACCCAACAAACCGTAACATAACAAAACATGTCATAACTCAATGTAACGTGCCGCGACAACTATTGCTGGCCTCCCCAGATTCGAGCAGAGTATAGTAGAGCACAGTAGAGAGCAGTATTCCACCGAATAACAGCGTACAACACGAAAGAAGAAGCTATCAAATCCTATCCCAAACTAATCTATCATAACCAAACGTGGCCTAGTTCAACGTAGAATGTCGAGACCATTATTGCTGGCATCACCAGAGCCAAGCAGAGCTTATTTGAGCACGGTAGAGCGCAGAAATCCACCGCGTAGCAGTTTACAGCACAAAAGTCAAAGCTTCACTCTCCTAACCTGACCAAGCGTAACATAAACAAACGTAACGTAGCACAGACTGCGGTGCCACGACTATTATTGCTCGCCTCACGAGAGCCAAGCATAGTATAGCAGAGCAAGGTAGGATGCTGAAATCGACAGAAGAGCAATGCATAACACAAAAGTCATTGCTATCCCAATCAAACATAACCAAACCTAGACTAACTGTACGTAGTATAACTCAAACTAAGACGCCACTACCGCTATTCCTGGCGTCCCAAGACACAAGCCGAGCGTGGTGGCGCACAGTACAGCGCAAAAGTCCGTAAAATAGCCGGGCGTAGCACAAGAGACGGAGCTATGCTAACCTAACGTAATGCAACCTAGCCATACCACACGTAACCTGAATTAACCTAACGTGCCGCCACCACTATTGCTGGATTCTCGAGAGTCGAGCAGGGTATAGTAGAGCAACGTGGAGCGCAGAAATCCAGCGTAGAGCAGTGAATAGCATGAAAGCCGTAGGTACCTTTGAATGACCTGAACTTGCCTAACCTAACCGAACGTAATATATCTCAACAAATATCGCAGCGACCGCTTCTACTGGTCTCCCCGTAGACAAACAGAATGCGGTGGAGCACAGTACATTACAGAAACACAACGAATAACAGTGTATAGCACGAATGTCAATGCCACCCTGACCAAATTTAACCAAACCTAACCTAACAGAACGTAAACAAACCCAACCTAATGTGCCGAGGCTACTATTGCAGGCCTGCACGGACCCAAGCAGGAAATATTAGAACACTGCGGAGCCCAGAAATCCGCGGATAGGAGTGTATAGCACTAAGGTCAAGAAACTATCCCATGCTAACCTCCCAAACGTTACATAACCGAACGTCGCATATTCCAACCTTACGTGCCGATACCACTGTTGCTGGCCTCCCAAGAGGCATGTAGAAGATGCTAGAGCACAACATAGGGTAGAGTCCCGCCGATTTATAGTGTAGAGCACAAAAGCAAAAGACATCCCAACCTAACCTGACCTAACCTATCCGAACCAAACGTAGTCTAATACAACATAACATGCCGCGACCACTATCGATTGCGTTCGTAGAGCTAAGCAGGGTATATTAGAGCACACTAGAGTGCAGAGATCCACCGATTTGCAGTATACAGCACTAAAGTCAAATTAGCCTATCCTAACCTAGCCAAACGTAACACAAACAAACGGAGCCTAACCCAACCTAACACAACGGGACCGCTATTGCTGACCTCGGCAGGGCCAAGCAGGGCATATTAGGGCAATGCAGAGAGCAGAAATCCACCGAAGAAGATTGCACAGCGCGAAAGCCAGTGCTACGCACTCCTAACCTAGCCAAACGTAACATAAGCAAACGTAACGTAATTCGACCCAACGTGGCGAGGCCACTGTCGCTGGCCTTCCCAGTGCCAAGCAGAAAATATTAGTGTACAGTAGAGCGCAGAAGTTAACAGGACAGCAGCGTATAGCACAACATTCAGAGCTATCATATCCTAACCAATCCAAACATAGCGTACCCAAACGTAACTTAACTCAACATAAAGCGCCGATGCGACTACTGCAAGCCTGCCCAGAGCCAAGCAGAGTATAGTGGAGCACAGAAGACTGCAGATGTCCACCGAATAACCGTGTACAGCTCGAAATTCTGTGCCTTCCCGACCTGACTTAACCTAACGTGAGCTAACCGGACATAACGCACAGAGACCACTACTGCAAGCCTCCCGAGTTCGAAGCAGAACATATTAGAGGACAGTAGAGCGCAGAAATACATCGGATGTCAGTGTACACACAAAAGTCAAGGCTATCCTATTCTCACCTATCCGAGCTTTACGTAAGCAAACGAAACATAGCTAAACTTAACGAGACGAGACCACTATAGCTGCCCGCAAGTGCCAAGCAGACCATATTGGTGTAATGTAGGGCGCAGAATTCCACCGAATAACAGCGTATAGCACAAAAGTCAAAGCTATTCAATCCTAACGTGTCCGAACATAACATAACCACACGTAACCAAATTCAACCTAACGTTGCGAGACCACTATTGCTGCCATTCCCAGGAACGAGCAGAATATACAAGAGAAAAGTAGGGCGAAGAAATCCGTCGCATTGCAATGTACAGCAAAAGAGCCGAAGATAACCAAACCGCACCTGTACTTGCCTAAACTACCCGATGGTAGCCAGCTGAAAGCAACGGGCCGAGACTACTATAGCTGGCCCCCACAGGTGCAAGCAGAATGTACTAGAGCACAACAGTGCGCAGATATCCACTGCATTGCAGTGAATGGCACAAAAGCCATAGATATCCTAACCTAACCAGACCCTAACCTAACAGAACGTAGAATAACTCAAAATAATTTGCGGCGACCACTGCTCCTGGCATCCCCAGAGCGAAGCAGAGTATAGTAGATCAATATAGAGTGCACCGAACAGCAGTGTATAGCACAAAAGTCAAAGAAATCCTAACCAAGCCGTCCTAACGCACCCTAACTGGAGGTAACATAACTCAACCTAATGTGCCGAGACCACTATTAATGGCCACCACAGAGCCAATGAGAAAATATTCGTACGCAGTAGAGCGCAGACATCGGAGTGTAGTAGTTTACAGCACGGAAGCCTAGCTATCCTATTCTAACCTTACCAAACGTACCATAACCTATCGTGGCATAGGTCAACCTAACGTGCCGTAACCACTAGAATTGTCCTCGCCTGTGCCAAGCAGAAAACACTAGAAGACATCAGAGCGCAGAAATCAACCGCATTGCATTGAATAGCACAAATGTCAATCGTATCCTGACATAACATGGCCCCACTTAACATATCCGCACGTAGAGTAACTCAACGTAACGTGACGTGACCAATATTTATGGTCTCCCCAGAGACAGGCAGATCACATTAGGGCACATCAGAGCGCAGAAATCCACGGAACAGCAGTGCATAGTAAAAAAGTCAAAGTACACCATCATATCCTAGCCAAACGAAATACACGCAAACGCAGCAGACCTAAACCTAAAATGACGAGACCACTACTGCTGGCCTCCACACGGACAAGCGGAATGTACTAAAGCACAGTAGTGTGCATAAATCCACCGCATTGCAGCGAATAGCACAGACGGAAAGCATATCCTGACCTAACTGTGCCTAACATAACCTACCCAAACGCGCCATAACCCGAATTACCGCGCCGCGAGCGCTGCCCCTGACCTCCCCGGAGCAAAGCGGAATGTAGCAGAGCGCACTAGATCTCAGAGATCCAACGAAAAGCAGTGTACAACACGAAAGTCAAAGGTAACGTAACCAAATATTGCCTGACATGACCTAAGCAATGGTAACATGACCAGACGAAACGTGCCACGTCCACTATTGCTGGCATCCCAAGAGTCGAGCAGAGTATATTAGAGCAATGTAGATCGCGGAAATTCGCCTAGTAGCAGTGTATAGCACATAAGTTGAAGGTCCCCAAACCATACATGGCCTAACCTTACCTAGCCGAACGTAGCATGGCTCAATATAACGTACAGCGACCACTGCTCTTGGCCTCCCCAGATACAAGCAGTACCTTGTAGAGCACAGTAGATGACAGAGATAGACCGAACAACGGTGTATAGCACGAAAGGAGTAGCTACAATTACCAAAACGTATCCTAACCTAAACTAACCCATCGTAACGCATCTCAGCCTGACGTGCCGCAGCCGCTATGGTTCGCCTCCCCAGAGCCAAGCAGAGCATATTAGAGCACATTGGAGTGCAGAAATCCACGGAATGGCAGTGTATAACACAAAAGTCGAAGTAGCACATCCTAACCTAGCCAAACGTGACATATCCACACGTAGTCTATCACGGCCTAGCATTACGAGACCAATATTCCTTGCATCGGCGGAGACAAGCAAAATGTACTAGAGCACAGTAGAACGCAGAATTCCTCCGCATTTCAGTGAATATCACAATAGCCGTAGGTACGCTAGCATAACCTGACTTAACCTAACCCAGCGGAGCGTAGCATATCTCAACATAACTTGCAGCGACCACTGCTCCTGGTCTCCCCATAGCCAAGCAGAGTATGGTAGAGCACAGCCGATCACAGAAATACACCGAATAACAGTGTATGTCACAAAGGTCAAATCTGTCCTAGCCAAACTTGGCCTGCACTATCATAACATAACATAACCTAACTCAAACTAACGTCGCGCGACCTCTATTGCTCGCCTCCCCAGAGTCGAGTGGAGTATAGTAGAGCAATGTAGAACGTGGACATCTATCTAGGAACATTGAAAAGCACAAGTGTTATAGTAGCATATCCTAGCCTAGCCAAATATAACATTCCCAAACGTAGCCTAACAAAACCTGACATGACGAGACAATCATTGCTGACATCCACAGGAACAAGCAGATTGCACTAGAGCGCAGTAGTTCGCAAGAAACTCTCCGCATTGCAGTGAACAGCACAAAAGTCGAAGATATACTAACATAACCTGACCAAAGCTAACATAAGCAAACGTAGCGTAACTCAAAGGTGCGTGCCGCGACCACAGCTGCCGGACTGCACAGAGCCAAACAGAATACAGCAGAGCACAGTAGGTCACAGTAACCCGCCGGATAATCGTGTACAGACCGAAAGTCGAAGACACCCTAACCAAACAGAATATAACAGAACACAACCAAACGTAGCCTGAACCGACAGAGCCTGCCGCGACTATTGCTTGCTTCACAGGGCCAAGCAGAATATTGTAGAAATACTCGATTGCAGAAATCCGCCGAAAGGCAGTGTATAGCACTAAGGACAAATACAACCTGACTGAGCTTGATAAAACCTAGCCTAACCAAACGTAACATAACGCAACATAACGTGCCGAGATCACTATCGCTGTATTCCCCAGAAAATATTAGAACACGGTAGAGCGCAGAAATCCGCGGACAGCAGTGTATAGCACAAAAGTCAAGGCTGTCCTATCCTAATTAATCTACCCTTAACATAACCAAACGTACCATAGCTCAATCTAACGTACCTCGTCGAATATTGCTGGCTTCTACAGAGTCGAGCAGAACTTGCTAGAGGACAGTAGGCCTCCGATATCCATAGAAACGCAGTGTATAGCACAAAGTCGTATCTATCCAGACCAAACCCAAGCTAACCAACCTTAACGAAAGGAAACCTTACTCAACCTAACGTGCCGAGAACACTATTGCCGTCCACCCCAAGGCAAGGCTGAAAATACTAGAGCGCACTAGGGCGCAGAAGTCTACCGAATATATGTGTATAGCACAAAACTCAAAGCTATCCTATCCTAATACGTCCAAAATTACCATAAGCAAACGTAACATAACTCAACCTAACGTATACCGACCACTATTGCTGGCGTACCCAGAGTCCAGCAGAGCTTACTAGAGGACAGCAGAGCGCAGAAGTCCATAGGATAGCAGTGTATGGCACATAAGTCGTAAACGCCCATACCTAACCCAAGCTAACATAACCTAACCAAACGTAGCATTCCTCAAGCCCACGTGCCGCGACCACAGCTCCCGGCCTCCCCAGAGCCACGCAGAATGCAGTACAGCGCACACGATCACAGCAATTCACCGAATAACAGTGTATAGCACGAAAGTCGAAGCCGTACTAAGAAAACTTAAACTAACCTAACATACCCAAACGTAACCTAACTAAACCTAACGTGGCAGGACCACTATCCCCCCCCCCCAATAGTCGAGCAGAGTATAGTCGAGCAATGTGGGGCGCAGAAATCCACTGAACAGCATTGTGCAGCATAAACGTCAAAGAAATCCTAACCAAGCCTTCCTAACCTAACCGAACGGAACGAAACATAACTCAAACTGTCGTGCCGAGAACACCACTACAGTCCACCCCAGAGACAAGCAGGACGCATTAGTGCACAATAGATGGCCAAGGTCCTCCGAACAGCAGCGTATATCACAAAAGTCAAGGTAGCGTATCCAGGCCTAGCCAAACGTAACATATCCAAACGGTGCGTAACAAAACACGACGAGCCATGGACGCTACTCCTGGCGTCCCCAGTGCCAAGCAGAATATACTACAGCACATCAGAGCGCAGAAGTCCACCGCATTGCAGTGAACAGCTCAAAAGTCTAAGATGTCCTAACCTAATCGGGCCCAACCTAACCAAACCAAACGTAACCTAACTCGACCTAACGTGCCGAGACCACTATTGCTGGCTACCACAGAGCCAAGCAAAACATACTAGAGGACAGTAGGCCGCGGAAGTCCATGGAATCGCGGTGTATAGCACAAGAGTCGTATCCATCCAGGCCTAACACAAGCTAACATAACCTAACCAAACGTAGCCTACCACAACGTAACGTGCTGCGGCCAATAATGCTGGAATGACCAGTTCTAAGCATGATATAGCAGAACACAGTACAGCGCAGGAATACTTCGAACAGTAGTGAAAAGCACAAAAGTCAAAGTAGCCCAACCTATCCTTGCCAGGAGTAACACATGCAAACATAGCTAAACGCAACCTAACACGGCGAGACCAATATTTATGGCATCGATGCAGAGAAGCATAATGTGCTAGAGCTCAGCGGACCGCAGAAATCACTCGCACTGCTGTGAATAGCCCAAAAGACGTAGATATCCTAATCTAACCCGACATAATTTAAGCTCACCAAACGCAGCGAACCAACCATGACGTGCTGCGACCACTGCCCCTTGACTCCCCATGGACAATCAGAATGTGGTAGAGCACAGTAGACGACAGAAATACAGCGCATAACAGTGCATAGCACGAAAGTCAGAGTCATCCTTAACAAACCTAGCCAAACCTGTCCAAACCGAACCTAACCCAACACATACTAACGCGCCGCGACCGCTATTGCTCCCATACGCAGAGACAAGCAGAGCGTACTAGAGCTCAGTAGTTCGCAGAAATACACCACATTGCAGTGATCAGCGAAAAAACCGTTCATATCCTAACCTAACCTGACCTAACAAAACCTACCAAAATGTAGCGTTGCCCGATATGGCGTGCCACAACCACTGCTCCTGGCCTCCCAGAACAATGCAGAATGTAGTAGACTGCAGTAGATCACAGAAACCCTCCGAGAAGCAGTGTAAAGCACGATAGTCACAGTAGCATATTCTAACATAGCCAAACGTGGCATAACCAAACGAAGCCTAGCTCAATCTAACATGACGAGAACACTACTTCTGGCATCCATGGAGAAAATCAGAATGAACTAGGGCACATCAGTGCGCTGAAATCAACCGTATTTCGTTGAATGGCGTAAAGATTGAAGGTATCATAACACAACCTCACCAAAGCTGGCCTAACCAAGCGTAGCATGTCTCAACGCAGCGTGAAGTGACCACTACTCCTGGCCTCTCCAGAGCCAAGCAGATTGCAGTAGAGCAATGTAGACCACTCAAGTACGTCGAATAACTGTATACAGCACGAAAGTAGAAGATACACTATCCAAACGTAACCTAACCTCACCTAACTTATCGTAACATAACTCAACGTATCTTGTCGCGGCCACTATTGCTCTCCGCCCCACGGTCGAGCAGAGTATAGTAGAGCTACGTAGAGCGCAGATATCCACGGAATAGCAGTGTATAGCACAAAAGTCCAAAATACCCTAATCTAACCTCAGCGAACCTAAACTGAAAGGACATAGCATAGCTGAACAGAACGCGCCGCGACCACCACTCCAGGACTTCCCAGAACCAACCATAAGATAGTAGAGTACAGTAGATCGCAGGGATCCAAATGACAACAGTGTATAGCACGAAAGTCAGAGCTTCCATAACCATACTTACCCTAACCTAGCTTAACTAAACGAAACGTAACACAACCTGACGTGCCACGACCACTATTTCTCTACACCGCATAGTCGAGCTGAGTATAGTAGAGCAATGTAGTGAGCAGAAATCCACCGAATAGCTGTCTATAGGGTAAAAGTCAAAGAAATCCTGACCGAGCCTTCCAAACCCAACCAAACGAAGCGTCACCATGCTAAAGCTATCGAGGCGAGACCAATATCACTTGCCACCCCAGAGCCAAACAAAGTATAACAGAGCACAATAGAGCGCAGAGATCCGCGGGAGAGCAGTGTATACCACAAAAGTTGAAGATATCCTAACCCAACCTGACATGACCTAACCTGATGGAACGCAGCGTAGCTGAACGTAGCGTGCCGTGACCACTATTCATGGCCTCAGCAGACCTAATCATAATGTAGTAGACCAGACTGGATCACAGAAATCAACCTGAAAACAGTGTACAGCACGAAAGTCAAAAGTATCCAAACGAAAGTAAACCTAACATAACATAATCAATCGTAGCCTAACTAACATAACCTGCCGCGACCACTAACGCTGGCCTCCACAGGACCAAGCAGAGTATAGAAAAACACAGTCGAACACAGAAATACTCCGAATAGCAGTGCAGAGCACGAAAGTCAAAGATAACAAGATAGAGGTTGACAAAACCTGACTTAACCAAGCGTGACATAACGAGGCCTAACGTGTCGAGACCACTACTGCTGGCCTCGCCAGAGCCAAGCAGTGAATATTGGAACAAGGTAGAGCGCAGTCACACGCAGCTAGCAGTGTATAGCAAAAAAGCCAAAACTATCTTCTCCTATCCTCACAAAACGTAACATATACGAACGTAGCCCAACACAACCTAATATGGCGAGACATGTACTGCTCGCTCCCACCGACTCAAGCAGAATGTACTAGATCACAGTGGGGCGCAGAAATCGACCGCATTGCATTGAATAGCACAAGGGCCGTAGATATCCTAACCTAACCTGGCCTAATCTAACCTAACCGAACGCAGCACAAACCAACATTACGTTCCGCGTCCAGTGCTTCTGGCCTCCCCGGAGCAAAGCAGAATGTAGCAGAGCACAGTAGATCACAGAAATGCACCAAGTAGCAGTGTAAAGCACAGATGCCAATGTAGCCTATCCTAACCTAGCCAAACGTGACAAGCTCAAACGAAACATAACTCAACCTAACTTTACGAGACCACAGTTGCTCGCCTCCACAGAGACAAGTAGAATGCTTCAAAGCGGAGTATAGCGCAGGAATCCAAAGTGCTGTAGTGTATAGCGCAAAGGTGAAAAAAATCCTGACGTAACTTGGCCTAACTTAACGTGCCCGAACGTAGTGTATCGAAATATAACGTGACGACACCAATACTGCTGGCCTCGCAGATTCAAGCAGAGCATACTGGAGCGCATTAGAGATCAAAAACCCACCGAATAGCTGTGTACAGCACATACGTCAAAGAAATCCTAACCAAGCCTTCCTAACCTAACCTAACGGACCGAAACCTTACTCAACCTAACATGAAGAGGCCACCAACACTGGACACCTCAGAGCCAAACAGGACAAATTAGAACGCAGTAGAGGGCAAAAGTCCAACCAATAGCAGTGAATGGCACAAGAGTCTGATCCATTCAATCCCAACTTGACCAAACGAAACATAAGAAAACGTAGCACAATTAAACCGAACGTGCCGAGGCCACTATTACTGGAATGCCCAGAGCCATGCAGAATATACCAGAGTAAAGTAAAGCACGCATACCACCGCACCGCAAGCACGCATAGCCTGCAGCAGCTGCGAGCCCGGACCACGGTCTCTCGAACGGGCGAAATCCCTGCCGCCTGCCCGTGTTCCCCGTGACCTACGTTACAACGAGAGTGGGGGACGGACCCCACGAAACATATCCTGACCTAAGCTAACATAACCTAACCTTTCCAAACGCAGTACGACACAACACAGCGTGCCGCGACGACTGCTGCTGGATATCCCGTAGCCAAGCAGAATGTAATAGACCACAGTAGACAATTGGAATCAAGCGGATGATAGTGTATAGCGCGAATCTTAAGGCTACACTAGCCAAACACAATCTAACCTATTCAAACACTGCATAACCTAATTCAAAGTGACGCACCGAGGCAACAATTACTCGACGCACCAGTGCGAAGCAGAACATATTAGAGCGCAGTAGAGCGCAGAAATCGACCGAAAGCCAGTGAACGGCACAAAAGTCTAAGCTATTGTGTCCTAACTTAACAGAACTTGTCATATGCAAACGTAGCCTGACTCAACCTAGCACGTTGAGAGCACTATTGCTGGCCCCCAGAGATACAAGCAGAATGTACTAGAGCACGGTAGAACGCAGGAACCTACCGCATTGCAGTGTGTAGCACAAAAGCCGTAGATATCCTAGCATAACCTGGCCTAGCCTGACCTAACCTATGGCAGCATGTCCCAGCATAGCGTGTAGCAACCGCTACTCCCGGCCTCCCCGTAGTCAAGCAGAATGTAGTAGAGCACTTTAGATCACAGGAATACACCGTGTAACAGTGTACAGCGCAAAGTAAAGGCTACCATAGCTATACTTAACCTAACCGAACTTAGCCAAACGTAACCAACCTAAACCTAGATGTAGCTCGCTGCCACAGAGTTGAGCAGAGTATAGCAGAGCTATGCAGAGCGAAGGAATCCACCGACTAGTAGTGCATGTCACAAAACTCGGGGATATCCTAACCCAATCTGGCCGAACCAAACCTAACCAAACGTACCATAGCTGAACGTAACGTACCGCGATCACTGCTGCTGGCGTCCACAGAGCCAAGCAGAGAATAATAGAACGCAGTAGAGCACAGAAGTCCACCGGGCAGCAGTCAGTAGCACAAGAGTCTAAGCCACTCTGTCGTAGCATAGCCAGACCTTTCAGATGCAAACGTGGCTTAGCTAAACCTATCGCGCCGAGACCGCTATTGCTGGCCTCCGCAGCTTCAAGCAGAGCGCATTAGAGTACATTAGAGCGCAGAAATGCACCGAATAGCAATGAACACCACAAAAGTCAAAGTAGCCTATCCTAACCTAGCCAAACGTAACACATTCAAGCGTAGTCTAACTAAACCTAACATGACGAGACCACCATTGCTCGCCTCCACAAAGAGAAGAGGAATGTACCAGAGCACAGTGTAGCGCAGAAATCCACTGCATTGCGGTGAATAGCCCAAAGGTCGGTGATATCCTAACCTAACATGACCGACCATAACCTAAAGGAACGTGGCATAGCTCAACATAACGTGGCGCGACCACTGCTCCTGGCCTCCCCAGAGCCGAACAGAATGCAGCAAGGCACAGTAGAATATAAAAGCACAAGGAATAGCTGTGTAGAGACAAAAGTCCAGGATGCCTATCCAAACCTTGCCTAACGTCACACACGGAAACCTAGCCCAACCATAACTGTCACGACGTGACCGATATTGCTCGTCACCCCAGAGCCAAGCAGAAAATATGAGAGAGCAGTAGAGCGCAGAAATCCGTGGAGAGCAGTGTATAATACGGATGTCTAAGCTATCCTACCCTAACCTCACCAAACGTAACATAACCAAACGTGGCATAGCTCAACTTAACGTGCCGAGGCCACGGTTGCTGGACTCCCCAGAGCCAACCAGAATATACTAGTGCATAGCAGAGCGCAGAAAAGAACAGCATTGAAGTGTATGGCTCAAAAGTCAACCATAAGCTGACATAACCTGACCTTACCGTACTTATCGGAACTTAGTGTATCTAAGCATAACTTGAGGCGACCAATATTACTGGCATCCCCAGGGACAAGCAGATCACATTAGAGCACATTAGAGCGCAGAAGTATACCAAATGGCAGAGAATAGCACAGAGATATAAATAGACCTTCCTAACACAGCCAAACGTAACACACTCAAACGTAACACACCCAAACGGAGACTAACTCAACCTAATACGGTCTGACCACTATTGCAGGCTTCCATAGAGACAGGCAGTATGTGCTACAGCACAGTAGTGCGCAAAAATCAACCGCACTGCAGTGAGTAGCGTAAAAGTCGAAGATATCCTAACATAACATGACCGAACATAACCAAAAGGAACGTGGCATAGCTGAACATAATGTGCCGCGACCACTATTGCTAGTCCTAGCTTCCGCAGCCCCAACCATAACGTAGTAGAGCAGAATGGATCACATAAATCCACCTGATAACAGTGTATATCACGAGGGTCACAGGTATCCTAAATGAACTTAACCAACTTAACCAAATGTAACGCAGCCTAACATAATTTAACGCGCCGCGACCGTTATTTCTGGCCCCAACATGACCAAGCAGAGTATAGTAGTGCACTGTCGAGCGCAGAAATCCTCCGAATTGCAGTGTAGAGCACGAAAGGCAGTGTAACCAGACCGAGCTTGACATAACCTAACCTAAATAAACGTATCATAACTCAACCTATCGTGCCGAGACCACAACTGCTGGCGCCGCCAGAGCCAAGCAGATAATATTGGAACACTGCAGAGCCAGTTATATGCGGAGAGCAGTGTATAGCACAAAGGTCTGACCTATAATTTCCTGACCTCACCAAACTTAGCACACCCAATCGTAACACAACTCACCCTAACACGCCGAGAACAATATTACTGGCCACCCAAGTGTCAAGGAGAGTATATTGCAGCACGTGAGAGCGCAGAAACACATGGAATAACGGTATATAGCACAAAAGAGGAAGTATACTATCCTAACCTAGCCAAACGTAACACAACCGAACGTAACTTAACACAACCTAATGCGACGGGACCACTGTTGGTGGCTTCCACAAAGACAAGCAGAATGTGCTAGAGCACAGCAGTGCGCATAAACCCACCGCATTGCAGTGAGTAGCACAAGGATCAGGCATAACCTGACCTAACCTGGCCATACCAAAACTACCCAAACGTAGTGTATCTAAGCATGCCGTGACGAGAAGATTTTTTCTGGCCTCCCAAGAGCCAAGCAGAGAATATTAGGGCGCATTAGAGAGCAGAGATGCACCAAATAGCAGTGAAGAACACAGAGGTCAAGGTAGCCAACCCCAACCTAGCCAAACGTAGCACACCCAAACGAAGCCTAAACCAACCTGACATAACCAGACCACTATTGCTTACATCCACAGAGAGAAGCAAAATGTTCTAGGGTACAGTAGAGCGCAGAAATCCACCGCATGGCAGTGAATAGCGCAAGGGTCGTAGAAGTCCTTGCCTAACGTGACCCAACCTAACGTAACCGAACGTAGCATAACTCAACATGACGATCCGCGATCACTGCCCGTGGCCTCCCCGGACCCAAGCACAATGTAGTAGAGCAGAGTGGATCACAGATATCCACCCGATAACAGTGTATTTCTCGAAAGTCGATGCCACCCTAACAAAACATAGCCCAACACACTCTAATCAAACGTAGCCTAACTCAATATAACGTGCCGCTACCATTGCTGTCCTCCTCAGGGCCAAGCAGAGTATAGTAAAGTTCGGTCGGGTGCTGAAATCCTCCGAATAGCAGCATATATCCCGAAAGTCAAAGCTACCCTTACCGAACTTAACCCAACTTGAACTAACCAAGCGTAACCTAATTCAACCTACCGTGCCGAGGCCAATATTGCTGCACTCTACAGAGACAAGCAGAAGGCACTAGAGCACAGTCGAGCGCGGAAAACCACCGCACTGCTCTGAAAAGCACAAGACTCAGACATATCCTGACCTAACTTGTCCTAACCTAACCTGTCCAAACGTAGTGTAACTCAATATAAAGTGACGAGACCGATATTGCTTTCCTTACAAAGAAAGGCATAGCATATTAGAGCGCATTAGAGCGCAGAAGTCAACCGAGTGGCTGTGAATACAACAAATGTCAATGTATCGTATACTAACCTAGACATACGTAACATATACAAACGTAGCCAAACTCAACCTAACACAAGGGGGCCACAATTGCCGCCAGCACAGGGCCAAGCAGAATATACTAGAGCAGAGCAGAGCGCAGACATCCGCCGCATTGCAGTGCAAAGCACTAGAGTGAAGGATACCCTCACCTAACCTGACCTACCCTACCTCATCCAGAACTAGTGTAATTAACTATAACGTGATTAGGCAAATATTGCTGGACTCCACAGAGCCAAATAGAACATATTAGAGCACTGCAGAGTGCTGAAATCCACCGAATAGCAGCGTATAGCACGAAAGACGATGGCACCGTATCCAAATCCACCATAAGCTAGCCTAACCAAGCGTAGCATAACATATAACGCGCGGCGACCGCTATTGATGCCTTTCGTACAGACAAGCGGAGCATATTAGACGCATCAGAGCGTAGATATCCAGCGAAAGGCAGTGTATAGCACAAAAGTCAAGCATACCCAGACCCTTTCCCTTTTCTGCACGTGGGGAAATGTTCCAACGATACCAGGCCCCCGTAGGGGATGGGCCGGAGTTATGTGTGATTCTTGTCCACTAAAACCCCGCTATGGCCAGCCCTTTGTATTTCGGAGCGTCCTGCACTTCGCGGCAACGCAATGGCAGGACGCGCCCGCGACGCGACAGTAGCCCCCCCCCCCCCCCC
>NW_016908418.1:2004393-2015173 GCF_001483705.2 Eufriesea mexicana
CCCCCCCCCCCCCCAAGACGGGTACCAGCACACGAGCCTTCCATGTACATGCGCGAGAGACTGGACATATAGAAGCACGCACAGCACGCATACGATCCCACCGCAACGCACGCATAGCCTGCGGAAGCCGCGCGCCTGGACCACGGTCTCTCGAACCGGTGTAATCCCAGCCGCCTGCCCGTGGTCTCCGAAACCTACGTCCCAAAGTGAGAGCGGGACGGTCCCCATAATACATACCCTGACATAACCTGACCATACCTAGCCTATCCAAACATAGAGAAACACATCTTAACGTGACGAGGACAATATTGATGACCACCCCAGAGCCAGGCAGAGCACATTAGAGTACATTAGAGTGCAGAAAGCAACAGTATATCGGCGAATAGCATGAAAATCAATGTAACCTACCCCGACCAAGCCAAACGTAACACAACCAAACGTTGCCTAACTCAAAATGAAATGACGAGGCCTCTATTGCTGGCTGCCACAGAGACGAGCAGAATGTACCAGTGCACAGTAGAGCGCAGAAGTCCACCGCATTGCAGTGAATATCACAAAAGACGTAGGTATCCTAACATAGCCTGTCCTGATCTAACCTAACCAAACGCAGCACAACCCAACATGACCTGACGCGGCAACCGCTCCTGGCCTACCCGGGGCAAAGCAGAATGTACTACGGCACAGTAGATCACAGATAACCACCGGAAAGCAGCGTAAAGCACAAAAGTCTGTGCAGCATATACAAGCCTTGCCAAACGTGACATGCCCAAGCGTAACATAACTAAACCTAACAAGACGAGAACGCCATTGCTCGTCTTCACAGGTACAAGGAGAATGGACCAGAGCAGAGTGTAGCGCAGAAATCCACTGCATTGCAGTGAATAGCACAGAAGCCGTCGACATCCTAGCATAATCTGATCAAACGTAAAATAACAAAACGTCGGTGAACTCAACAAAGCGTGCCGCGACCTCCGATGCCGGACTCCACAGAGCCAAACAGAATATAGCAGAGCACAGTCGTGTGCAGATATCCTCCGAATAGCAGTGAACAGCACGAAAGTCGGAGATAACTTGACCGAGCTTGACATAACCTAACCTAACCAAATGTACCATAACTCATCCTGACGTGCCGAGACCTCTACTGCCGGCTTCCACACAGACAAACAGAGCATATTATAGGACGTGAGAGCTCAGAAACCCACCGAAAAGCGGTGTATAGCACAAACGTCATAGTAGCATATCCTAATATGTCCAATCAGATCATTAACAAACGTTACATAACTGAACCTAACGCACCACGGCCGCTATTGCTAGCGTCCCCTGAGTCAAGCAGAACTTAATAGGGTGCAGTAGAGCGGAAAAATTCATAGAGTCGCAACGTACAGCATAAAGGTCGTATCTATCCAGACCTAACCCATGCTAACATAACATAAGCAAACGTAGCCTACATCAAGGTAACGTGACGCGGCCACTACTGTTGGCATCCCCATTTCTAAGCATAATACAGCAGAACACAGTACATCGCTGAAGTACTCCGAAGAGCAGTGTACAGCACGAAAGTCGAAGTCAACCTGACCTAGCTTAACCTGACCTAATATAACGAAACGTAGCCTAACTCAACTTAACGTGACGAGACCACTATTGCTGGCTTCCAAAAGGTGAACCAGAGTGTACTGCAGCACAGTTGTGCGCAGAAGTCAAGCTCATTGCAGTGAATAGCACAAAAATCGAAGATATCGTTACATAACAAGACCTAACCTAACCTAACCAAGCGTAACGTAACTCAACCTAACGTGCCGCGGCCAATATGGCTCACCTCCACGAGGTTGAGCAGAGTGTGGTAGAGCAATGTAGAGTGCAGAAATCCACCGAATAGCAGTGCATGGCACAGGAGCCGTAGATTCCGTAGCTTAACTCGACCCAACGTCACATGTAAAAACGTTGCATAGCTGATCACATCGTACCGCGACCACTACTCCTGGCCTCCGCAGGCCCAAGCACAATGTCGTGGAGTACAGTGGATCACAGAAATCCACCTGATAACAGTGTATAGCGCGAAAGTCGAGGTATCCTAGGCAAACTTAACCTAACATAACCTAATGATATGTAGCTCAACTTAGCGTAACGAGCCACGAGAGCAACTACTCGCCACCACACAGTCGAGCAGAGTGTATTAGACTAGAGCAACGTATTGCGCGGAGATCCACCGAATATCTGCGTAGAACACAAAAGTCAAAAATAACCTAACCTAACCTGACCGAACCTTACCTAACCAAACCTAGCATAGCTCAACGTAACGTGCCGCGACCGCTTTTCATGGCCATCGTAGAGCCAAGCGGAGCATGTTAGAGCGCATTAGAGCCCAGAAATCCACGGAAGAGCAGTGTATAGCGCAAAGGACAATGTAGCCTCTCCTACCATAGCCAAACGTAACACAACCAAACGTGGTCTAACTGAACCTAACATGACGAGGCCACTATTGCTGGCCTCCGTAGAGGCAAGCAGAATTTTCAAGGGCACAGTACAGCGCAGAAATCCACCGCATTGAAGCGAATAGTGCAAAAGCCGTAGGTATCGTATTCTAACCTGACGTAATCTAACGTGATCAAACGCATCATAGACCAACATGACGTACCGCGAACATTGCTCCTGGCTACCCGAGAGAAAAGCGGATAGTAGTAGAGCACAGTAGATAACAAAAATCCGCCGAAAGGCAGTGTAAGGCACGAAAGTAAAAGTAGCATATCCTAACACACCCGAACGTGACATACCCAAACGTAGCCTAGCTCAACCAGACACCTCGTGACCCCCTTACTGGCATCCACAGGGAAAAGCAGAATGAGCTAGAGCAAAGCAGTGCGCAGAAACCCACCGCATTGCAATGAACAGCACAAGAGTCGAAGATACCCTATCCTATCCTCACCAAACCAAACATGACCAAACAGAACATAACTCTACCTAGCGTGTCGAGACCACAATCGCTGGCGTCCCCAAAGACAAGCAGAAAATATTAGGGCGCAGTAGAGTGCAGAAGTCCGCCGATAGCAGTGTATAGCGCAAAAGCCTGAGCTATCGCATGCTAACCTCCGCAAACGTAACATACCCTAACCTAGCATAGCTCACCTTTACGTGCCGAGTCCACTATTTTTGGCCACCTCAGAGCCCAGCAGAACTTACTAGAGGACATTGGGGCGCAGAAATTCGTAGAATCGCAGTGTATAGCATAAAAGTCATATCTATCCAGACTTAACCGAAGCTAACATAACCTAACAGAACATAGCCTACCTCAACGTAACGTACCGCGGCCGCTATTGCTGGCCTCGCCAGCGCCAAGCGCAATGCAGTAGAGCGCAGTCGCGCGTAGAAATCCACCGAAAAAGGGTGTATGACACGAAAGTCAATGATACTCTTACCGAAATTTGTCCAACGTAAACGAACCGAACGTAGCATAACTCAACCTAACGTGCAGAGACCATTATTGCTGGCATTCTGAGGGGTAAGCGTAATTTAGTAGAGTACAGTAGACCGCAGGAAAACTACGAATAATAGTCTATAACGCGAAAGTCTAAGTTAACCTGGCCAAGCTCAACATCTGCGTAGAACACAAAAGTCAAAAATAACCTAACCTAACCTGACCGAACCTTACCTAACCAAACCTAGCATAGCTCAACGTAACGTGCCGCGACCGCTTTTCATGGCCATCGTAGAGCCAAGCGGAGCATGTTAGAGCGCATTAGAGCCCAGAAATCCACGGAAGAGCAGTGTATAGCGCAAAGGACAATGTAGCCTCTCCTACCATAGCCAAACGTAACACAACCAAACGTGGTCTAACTGAACCTAACATGACGAGGCCACTATTGCTGGCCTCCGTAGAGGCAAGCAGAATTTTCAAGGGCACAGTACAGCGCAGAAATCCACCGCATTGAAGCGAATAGTGCAAAAGCCGTAGGTATCGTATTCTAACCTGACGTAATCTAACGTGATCAAACGCATCATAGACCAACATGACGTACCGCGAACATTGCTCCTGGCTACCCGAGAGAAAAGCGGATAGTAGTAGAGCACAGTAGATAACAAAAATCCGCCGAAAGGCAGTGTAAGGCACGAAAGTAAAAGTAGCATATCCTAACACACCCGAACGTGACATACCCAAACGTAGCCTAGCTCAACCAGACACCTCGTGACCCCCTTACTGGCATCCACAGGGAAAAGCAGAATGAGCTAGAGCAAAGCAGTGCGCAGAAACCCACCGCATTGCAATGAACAGCACAAGAGTCGAAGATACCCTATCCTATCCTCACCAAACCAAACATGACCAAACAGAACATAACTCTACCTAGCGTGTCGAGACCACAATCGCTGGCGTCCCCAAAGACAAGCAGAAAATATTAGGGCGCAGTAGAGTGCAGAAGTCCGCCGATAGCAGTGTATAGCGCAAAAGCCTGAGCTATCGCATGCTAACCTCCGCAAACGTAACATACCCTAACCTAGCATAGCTCACCTTTACGTGCCGAGTCCACTATTTTTGGCCACCTCAGAGCCCAGCAGAACTTACTAGAGGACATTGGGGCGCAGAAATTCGTAGAATCGCAGTGTATAGCATAAAAGTCATATCTATCCAGACTTAACCGAAGCTAACATAACCTAACAGAACATAGCCTACCTCAACGTAACGTACCGCGGCCGCTATTGCTGGCCTCGCCAGCGCCAAGCGCAATGCAGTAGAGCGCAGTCGCGCGTAGAAATCCACCGAAAAAGGGTGTATGACACGAAAGTCAATGATACTCTTACCGAAATTTGTCCAACGTAAACGAACCGAACGTAGCATAACTCAACCTAACGTGCAGAGACCATTATTGCTGGCATTCTGAGGGGTAAGCGTAATTTAGTAGAGTACAGTAGACCGCAGGAAAACTACGAATAATAGTCTATAACGCGAAAGTCTAAGTTAACCTGGCCAAGCTCAACGTAACCTGATTCAGCGAAACATATCCTAATTCAAACGAACGTGCCGGGACTGCTATTACGGAGCACCACCGTGCCAAGTAGAAAATATTAGAGCACAATAGAGCGCAGAAGTCCGCCGACTAGCAGCGTATGGCACAAAAGGCTAAGCTGTTCTACACTAACCTAACCAAGCGTCATCTGAGCAGACGTAGCTAAACCCTACCTAACGTGCTGAGACCACTGCTGCTGGCCCCCCAGATCCAAGAAGAATATAGTGGAGCACAGCAGAGCCCTGAAACCCACCACTTTGCAGTGTATAGCACCAGATTCAGACATACCCTGACCAAACCTGACCCCGCCTAACATATCCAAACGTAGTGCAGCTAAGCCTGATGTAACGAGATAATCATTTCCGGCCTCCTAGAGCCGAGCAGAGCATGTTAGATCGTATTAGGGCGCAGAAATGCACTGAGTTGCAGGAATATCGCAATAGTCAGAGTAGCCTCTCCTAACCTAGCTAAACGTGACACACCCGAACGTAGTCTAACTAAACCTAACATTACGAGGAGTATATTGCTGGTCTCGACGGAGACAAGCAGAATATGCTGGAGCACATTAGAGACTAGAAATCGACCGCATTTCAGTGAATGGCACAAAGGCCATACATACCCTAACATAACCTGACATAATCTAACCTGACCGAACACAGCATAGCCCAACATGACGTGTCGCGACCATTGCTACTGGCCTCCACAGAGCTAGGCGAATTTACTAGGGAGCAGTTGCGCGCAGAAATACACCGCATTGTAGTGGATTGCACAAAAGTTGAAGGTACCTAACCTAACCGGTCCTAACCAAACCCACCCAACCGTAGCATAACACGACGTAACGTGCGGCGGCCGCTATTGATGGCCTTCGTAGAGACAAGCGGAGCATAATACAACACATTAGAGCGCACATATCCTCCGACAAGCAGTCAATAGCACAAAAGTCGTAGATATCACAACCTTTTTTTTTTTTCTTTTCACGTGGGGGAAATCTTCCAGAGATACCCGGCCCCCTTAGGGGAGGGGGCGGGGTTATGTGGGATTTTTAACCGCTAAGACCCCCACGATGGCCAGCCCTTCGCATTTCGGTGCGCCCTGGACTTCGCGGCGACGCAATTGGCAGGACGCCCCCGCGACGCAACCGCAGTTCCCTCCCGGCGCGATGAGTAATCGCACCCGAAACGATCATGTCCATGCGCGTGAGACGGGTCGTTTACAGGCACACACGCACACACACACTCACACGAAAACAACACGCATACCACCACACCGCAACGCACGCATACCCTGCGGACGCCGCGCGACCATCACGCGACGCCGCGCGCCCAGACCACGGTCTCTCGAACTGACGGGCCCCCACACGTCAGCTCGTGGTCACCCTGACCTAGGTTACAACGGGAGAGAGAGACGGTCTCCCCGGCCGTAGGTACATGGTCGCTCGCGAAGGCGGAGGTCTAACGCGTTAACACATCCGGCAGTGCGCGCGCCGCCCTCCGGCGCCGCGCTTGCAGCCTCCGCCGCCCTACGCGCGAGGAGCACGCGCTACGCTCGCGGGCTGTCTCAGCGGCCTCCTTCTGTAGCATAACCGCCTCGCAGAAGGAGGCCACCGCACGACACGCACCTAAGCCCTCCGTCATCCGCGCCACGACGACTGAGAGCGAAAGGTCCCTACCCACCGCGCGACACAGTACCCGGCGCTCGCGAGCCCACGCCGGACATTCCTCCAGCGTGTGCTGCGCCGTGTCCCGCCCTTCCCCGCAGTGATGACACCGCGTGTCACGTTCCCGCCCGATACGACACAGGTACTCCCCGAAGCACCCGTGCCCGGTTAGCACCTGTGTCAGGCGGAATGTGTGCCGGCTGCCGCTGCGCCCCCATGCATCCAACACGGGGAGCACAGCCTCGATCACCCGGTGCCGCCGGCTACTCGGCTTCCTCAGCCGAGCTCGCCAGGCGGTCATCAAAGACTCTCGAACCCTTCGCCTCAACGAAACGGACCCCTCTTCAGGAGCACCGCCGCCGCCAGCGTGTAGGAGACCGTAGGTACGGGCCTCCCACACCGCTTGCAGTTCGAATGGCGGGACACCTGCCAGGACCATCGCCGCCTCGTGGGATATCGTGCGGTAACCGCGCACGACCCTGATCGCCATCCTGCGAGCGACTCGCCGGAGAATCGCCAGACTGCGCGGACTGGCGACCAGGTAGTTCGCCCAGATCGGAGCCTAGATATCATAACCTAACCTGACCTCATCTAACCTAACCAACCGCAGCATAACACAACATGGCGTGCTGCGAACACTACTCCTGGTCTCCCCGGTGCCAAGTAGAATTTAGTAGAGCATAGTAGTTCACAGAAATCCACCGAAATGCAGTGTAAATCACAAAGGTCAATGTAGCATATCCTATCCTAGCCGAACGTGACATGTCCGAACGTAACATAACACAACCTAACTAGACGATGCCACCATTGCTCGCCTCCGCAGAGGCAAGAAGGATGTGCAAGAGCACAATATCGGGCAGAAATCCACCGCAACGCAGTAAATAGCACAAAAGTCGTAGATATCCTACCATAACCTGCCATAGCCTAGCATAACCAATCGTATCATAACACGACCCAACGTGCCACGTGCACTATTGCTCGCCCACACATTGTCGAGCAGAGTGTAGTAGAGCAGCCTAGAGATCAGGTACCTACCGAATAGCCGTCAATAGAACAAAAGTCAATGAAATCATAACCGAGCCTTCCTATCCAAACCTACCGGAACGTAACCATACTCAGCCGGACGTGCCGAAACCAATATTGCTGGCATTACCCGGGCTAAGCATAATATTGTAGAGCACAGTACAGCGCAGGAATACACCGAATAGCAGTGTATAGCACGAAAGTCTAAGTTACCCTGTCCGAGCTTAAGGTAACCTAACCAAGCAAAACGTAAACTAACACAACTCAATGCACCGAGAATACAATTGCTGGCCTCAACAGACCCAAGCGGAAATATTAGAATGCAGTAGAGCGCACAAATCCGCGGATTGCAGTGTATAGCACGAAAGATTGTGCTATCCAGTAATAACCTCCCGCACGTAACATAACCGAACGTAGTATAGCTCAACCAAACGTGTCGAAACCACTATTGCTGGCCTCCACAGAGGCAAGCACTAAATACTAGATCACGGCAGAGCGCAGGAATCCACCGCAATGTAGTTTATAGCACAAAGATCAAGCAAATCCTGAACAAACTTGACCTAACCTAACCGAACCAAAGGTAGTGTAGCTCAACCTAGCATGACGGGACCAGTATTTCTGGCCGCCACAGAGACAAGCAGAATGTACTAAAGCACGGTGGTGCACAGAAATCAACCGCAATGCAGCGAATAGCACGAAAGCCGTAGATATCCTAACCAATCATTACCTAACCTGACACAACAAAGCGAAGCGTACAGCAACGCATCGTGCCGCCACCACTGCTCATGGCCACCCCAGAGAGAAGCAGAATGTAGTAGAGGACAGTGGATCACAGAAACACGGGGAAGAGCAGTGTAAAGCACAAAAGTCAAAGCAGCGTATACTAAAATAGCCAGACGCAACATATACAAAAATAGCCTTACTCAAACTATCATGACTAGACTGCTATCGTTCTGCTCCAGAGAGACAAGCAGAGAGTACTAGAGCGCAGTAGTGCGCAGAAATCCACCGCATAGCCGCGAATAGCACAAAAGTTGAAGATAACCAGGACGAGCTCGACGTAACCTAACCGTACCAAACGTAACATATCTCAACCTAACGTGCCGTGACCACTATCTCCGGCCACCACAGAGCCAAGCAGAACAAACTAGAGCAAACTAGATCGCAGAAGTCCACACAAAAGCAGTATACAGGACGAAAGTAAAAGCTATCCAGACACAACGCTAACTAACGTAACCTAACCAAACGTAGCATACCTGAACATAACGTGCCGCGGCCACTACAGGTGGCCTCCCCAGGGACAAGCAGAATATAGTAGTGCGCAGGCGAGCGCAGAAATCCGCCGAACAACCGTGTGTAGCACGTATGTCGCAGCTACCCCTACCGAAATTAACCAAACCTAAACTAATCAAGCGCAACCTAACGCAACCTAACTTGCCGAGACCAACATTGCTGGCATTTCCAGGGCTAGGCATAATATAGTAGAGCACAGTACAACGCAGGAATACTACGAAAAGCAGTTTACAGCCCGAAAGAGTAAGTTATCCTGACCGAGCTTGACCCAACCTAATTCGACGAAACGTAACCTAACTCAAACTACCGTGCCGGGACTACCATTTCAGACCACCACAGAGTCAGGCAGTACATATTGTACCAAAGCAGAGTGCAGAGGTCCAACGACTAGCAGCGTATGGCACAAAAGCCTGAGCTATACTATCCTAACCTAACCAATCTTATAAACGCAACTGAATTCAACCTAACCTGCCGAGACCACTGCTGCTGGCCTCCCCAGAGTCAAGCAGAATGTACTAGAGCAACGTGGAGCGCAGAAGTCCAACGCATTGCAGTGTATATCACAAAAGTAGTAGATATCCCATCCAAATCTGTTCTAACCTAACATAACTGAACGTGGAGTGGCAAAAGGAGTTGCCGAGGCTTTTACTGCTACCTTCCACATAGCCAAGCAGACCATATTAGGTCGAGGTATAGCGCAGAAATGCACCGAATAGCGGTGTATAGCACAAAAGCCAAAGCAACCCTGTCCTAACTTAGCTAAACGTAACATAGAAATGCGTAATCGACCTCAAGCTAACGTGCATTGACCACTATCACTGGCCTGCCCAGAGCCAACTAGAACATACTAGAACACAGCGGAGCACTGAAATATACCGAAAAGCAGTGTTTACCACTGAATTCATAGCTACCCACACCTAACCCAGACCAACATAACCTAACCAAACGAAGCCTAACTCAAATTAACGTGCCGAGACCACTATTACTGGCCACCGGATAGACAATCAGGGGGTAGCAGAGCAATGTAGAGAAAACAAATTCACCGAATTGCGTTGTACAGCACAAATGTCAAAGCTATCTTATCCATGCAAACCAAACATAGTACAACCGAACGTAGCCTAACTCAAGATAACGTGCCCAGACTACCATCGCTGGCATTCCCAGTGACAAGCAGAGCATACTAGGGTACCGTGAAGAGCGGAAGCACACCGGATATCAGTGTGCAGCACAAAAGTTAAAGCCATCCAACCCTAACTTCACATATCGCTGTATAACCAAACGTAACTTAAATCAAAATAACGTGCCGCAGCCACCCTTTCTGGGCTCCCCAAATTCGAGCACAGTTCAGTAGAGCACAGTAGTGCCGATAAATCCACCAAATAACAGCTTATAGCAGGAAAGTCAAAGCTATACTAAAATAACACAACGTAACCTATCGTAAGCGAACGTAATCTAACTCAAACCAACGTGACCCGACCCCCATTGCTGGCCTCCCAATAGTCGATAAGAATATAGTAGAAGAATGTACACCGCAGAAATGCTCCGAAGGGCAGTGTATAGCACAAAAGTCTAAGATATCGTATCCTAACCTAATCAAACGTAGCATAACTAGACGCAGCATATCACAGACTAATGTCCCGAAAGCAGTACTGCTGGCCTCACCATAGCCAAGCAGAGCATACTAGAGCACAGTCAAGTGCAGAAATCCACCGAATAGCAGCGTATATCACAAACGTCATTGCCATCCTAATCACACATAGCCTACCCTAATCAAGCCAAACGTAACCTAACTTAACCTAAGGTGCCGAGG
>NW_016908418.1:2015404-2034442 GCF_001483705.2 Eufriesea mexicana
CGTAACCTAACGCAGCGTAACCTAACCGGGCGGAGCGTAATCTTACTTAACCTAACGTGCCGAGGGCACTATCGCTCGCATCCCCAGAGCCAAGCATAACATATTGGTGGAGAGTAGAGGGCAGAAATCCATATAATCGCAGTGTACATAAGAAAAGTCAAACATGCCCAAACCTAACCCAAACCAACAGAACATAGCCAAACATAGCATAACTCTAACCAACGTGCCGAGACCGCTATTGCTGCCATCCCCACAGCCAAGCAGGACACACAAGAACACGGTGGAGCTCAGAACTCCATCGAATAGCAGTGTGCAGCACAAAACATGAATGTATTCTAGCCAAACTAATCCTAACCCAACCTAGCCGAATCTAACATGACAAAACATAACGTACAGAGATAACTATTGCTGGCCCGCCCAGGGACAAGCTGAAAATGTTAGAGCACTCTATGGCGCAGGGTTTCACCTAATAGCAGACTACAGCACTAAAGACCAAGCTATCTGCTCCTAACATAACAAATAGTAACATCACTAAACCTAACATAACACAACCTAATGTGCAGCGACCACGATTGCTGGCATACCCAGGGTCAGGCAGAACTTGTTAGTGGAGAGTGGAACGCAGAAACCGCAGAATCGCTGCGTGCATCAGGAGATTCGAAGCTACCCGACCCTAACCCAAACAAGCAGGTCATAGCCAAACATAGCCTAACCCAACTTAACGTGCCGAGACTGCTATTGCTGCCCTCCCAAGAGCCAAGCAGAGCACATTAGTGGGGTGCGGAACGCAGAAATCCATAGAATCGCGGTGTATATCAGAAACGTCAAAGCCACCCATACCAAAACCGAACAAACGGAACATAGCCAGACATAGCATAACTCAAACTAACGTGCCGTAACCGCGATTCCTGCACTCTCCAGCGCCAAGCAGGACATACCAGAGCGCAGTAGAGCGCAGGAATCCAACTAATAGCAGTGTAAAGCACGAAGGTGAAAGCTACAATAACCAAACATAGCCTAACCCATCCTAATCGGACTTAACCCGTCCCAACATAACGTCCCGGGGCCAGTATTGGGAGCCTTCCCTGGTCCAAGTTGAAGATATTAGAGAAACGTAGAGCGCTGAAATCCACCTAATAGCAGACTATAGCACTAAAGTCAGAGCTGCCCTCTCTTAACCTAACCAATCGTAGCACAACCAAACGTAACCTATTTCAAGCAAACGCGCCGCGGCCACTGCTGCTAGCCTCCCCAGAGCCAAACAGGACGCATTAGTGGAGTGTAGAACGCAGGAATCCATAGAATCGCAGTGTACATCGGGAAAGTCAAAGCTACCCAAACCTAACCCAAATCAACGGAGCATAGACAAACGTATCCTAACTCTTCCTAACGTGCCTTGACCGCAATTGCTGCCCCCCAAAGAGCCAAGCTGGACATACTAGGGCACAGTTGAGCGCAGGAGTCTACCGAATAGATGTGTACACAACAAAAGTTAAATCTATTCTAACCAAACATAGCATAACCCAACGTAACCGAACGTAGCAGACACAGCATAACGTGCCGAGACCAATATTTCTGGCCTTCGCAGAGACAGGCTGAAAATATTAGACCACCGTAGGGCGCAGAAATCCGCGTAGTAGCCGACTATGGCACCAAATTCTAAGCTATTCTCTTCTAACCGAGCCAATCGTAGCATAACTAAGAGTTACATAATTCAGCATATCGCGCCGCAACCACTATTTCTGGGCTCCCCAGTGCCAAGCAGAACACATTAGTGGAGTGTAGAGCGCAGAGATCCAGAGGATCGCAGTGTATATCAGAAAAATCAATGCTATCCAATCCTAACCCACACCAACAGAACATAGCAAAACATAGCCTACCTCAACCTAATGTGCCGACACCGTTATTAACGCCCTCCACAGGGCCAAGCAGGACATGCTAGTGCTCAGCAGAGCGCAGAAATCCAAAGAATTGCCGTGTACAGCACAAATGTCAAAATCAACCAGACTAACATAACGCAACCAAACAAAATGTGCCACGTCCTCTGTTTCAAGCCACCCCAGAAACAAGCAGATGCTAGTGGAGCTATAGAGTGTACAGATATCGACCGAATAGCAGCGTATAGCACAAATGTCAAAGCAACCCTAACCTAACATATCCCAACCTATCCATGCCAAGCGTAACTTTACTCAATCTAGCGTGAAGAAGCCAGCATTGCTGACCTCTCCTGTTTCGAGGAGAGTATAGTAGAGCAACGCAGAGCGCAGGAATCCACCGAGTGGCAGTTTACACTGGAAGATTCATAGCTATCCTGTCCTTACACATTCAAACGTGACCGAACCTAACGCAGCCTAACTCAATCTAACATGCCTGGACCGCTATTGCTGGCCTCCCCAGCGCCAAGCAGAGAACATTAGAGATCAATAGAGCGCAGAAATCCAACGAATGGCAGTGTATAGTACAGAAGTCAAAGCTATCCTGTCATAACCTAACCAAACGTAACACAAGCAAACGTAACCTAACACATCCTAAAGTGCCGAGCCTTATATAGCTGCCCCCCCCTCCCAGAGCCAAGCAGTACATATTAGGTGAGAGTCGAGCGCAGAAATCCTTAGAGTCGCTGCGTATTGCAGAAAAGTCAAAGCAATCCCAACTAAACTCAACCTAACTTAATATAGCCAAGCGTAACGTAACGCAACCTATCTTGCCGCGACCACCACTACTGGCGTCCCCAGGGACATGCAGATTGCGACAGAGCACAGTAGAGCGCTGTAGTCCACAGAAGAGCAGTGTTGAGCACAAAAGTCAAAGCTATATAAACCAGACCGATCCTAACCAAACCTAACCAAATGCAATCTAACTCAACCCATCGTGCGGTGACCATTATTGCTGGCCTCCACAGAGCGAAGCAGAACATATTGGAGTACAGGAGAGCGTCGAAACAGGAATGTCGCAGGGTACAGCAGAAAGGTGACGGTTAACCAAATCTGTTCCAAGCAAACGTAACACAACCAAACGTGCCTAATTTAAGCTAATTTGCCGTGGCCACCCTCCATGCCCTCCCCAGAACAGAGCAGAGAACATGAGAACAGACTAGAACGCAGAAATCTACCGAAAAGCGGATTGTACCACAAAATTCAAAGCTATCCCAGCCTAACCTAGCCACACATAATACAACCAAACGTAACCCAACCTAACATAACCAAATATAACCTAACTCAACCAATCGTGCCACGGCTTCCATTCCTGGTCTCCACAGAGTCCAGCAGAGAATACTAGAGCAACGAAGAGCGCAGGAATACAACGAATGGCAGTGTATTGCGCAATAGTGTGAGTTATCCTATCATACCCTGCCCCAGCCTAACATAACCGAACGAGCATAGCCCAAACTAACGTACCTACACCACTATATCTAACCCCTCGTGGGCAAAGCATGGCACACTAGAGCACTGTAGAACGCAGATTTCCGCCGAACTGTAGTCTACAGCACAAAAGTTAAGGCCATCTTTTCCTAACCTAGCAAATAGTGACGTAACCAAACGTAACATAACCCAAAGTATCGTTCCGCGACCACAATTGCTCGTCCCCCCACATTCGAGCATAGCATTGTAGAGCACAATAGGGCGCCGATTTCCACGGAATAGCAGTGCGCAACAGGAAAGTCATAGCTATCCAAACCTGACCCATACTAACATAACCCAACCATTCGTAGCATAACACAACCTAACGTACCGAGACAGCTATTGCTGCCACCCCCAGAGACAAGCAGAGCATAATCGTGAAGAACAAACTTTTCTGCATAAGGAAGGAGGAAAGATACTATTGGCGTGCTATATCCATTGCATTGCAATAGAATCTGACTCGAAAGTGCAATTTTATTCACATTTACGACTAATACGGTGGCGAGCAAGCTTTTCTGCATAAATAAGGAGGAAAGATATTATTGGCTTTCCATAGCCATTGCATTGCAATGGAATCTGACTGCAAAGTTCAATTTTATTGACATTTTCGACTTATATCGTGGTGAGCAAGCTTTTCTGCATAATGTTGGAAGAAAGTTTCCTATTGGCGTGATGTAGCCATTGCATTGCAATCGAATCTGAGAGGAAAGTACTATTATATTGACATTTTCGACTCAAATTCGACTGGACTTCGACTAAGATTTTCGACCGTGCTCTAGTATAGTGTGCTCTGCTCTGGGGAAAACAGCAATAGTGGTCTAGGCACGTTAGGTTGAGTTACGTTACGTTAGGTTGGGTTTAGTACGTTTTGTTATGTTAGGCTCAGATAGCTATGACTTTTGTGCTGTACACTGTTATTCGGTGTGCTTCTGCGCTCTGCTGCGCCCTAACATGTTCTGATTTGCTATCGGAGGTCAGTAATAGTGGTCTAGACAAGTTAGACTATGTTTGCTTAAGTTTGGTTATGTTACGTTTGGTTAGGTTAGGATAGGGTATCTTTGACTTTTGTTTTATACACTGCTATATGGTCGATTTCTGCGGCCTACTCTGCTCTAGTATGTTCTGCTTGGCTCTGGCGAGTCCAACAACAGCGGTTTCAGCACGTTTGTTTGGGTTATGATAAGCTTGGCAACGTCACGCTTCGTTAGGTTAGGAGAGGGTAGCCTTGCCTTTTTTTCTACACACTGCTATTAGTTTCATTTCTGCTCTCAACCGTGCTTTAGTATGTTCTGGTTACATCTAAGGAGGCCAGGAATAGTAGTCTCGGCACGTTATCTTGTGTTAGACTACGTTTGATTAGGATAGGTTAGCTAAGATATGGTTTGGGTATCTTCGACTTTTGTGCTGTACACTTCAATGCGGCTGACCTCAGCTCCCTACTCTTCTCTACTATATTCTGCTTTTCTCTGGGAGGACAGCGATAGTGGTCTGGCCACTATAGCGTGCATTACGTTATGCTCGGATATGTCAAGTTTGGATAGGTTAGGAGAGGATAGCACGGGCTTTTGTGCCATAAACCGCTGCTTGATGAATTTCTGCGATCCACATTGCTCCAATATGTACTGTTTGGCTCTGTGCAGGCCACCAATAGTGGTCACGGCACGTAAGGTTGAGATCGGTGACGTTTCGTAATGTCTGGTTATGTTAGGTTCGGATAGGATGCCCTTGAACTTCGTCCTATACATTCGTATCCGGTGTATTCCAGCGCCCTACTGTGCTCTACTATACTCTGCTAGGCAATGGCGAGACCAGCAATAGTGGTCGCGACACGTTATGTTGGGTAAGGCTACGTTTGGCTTGGTAATGTTTGTTTGGGTTAGGTTTGGGCAGCTTCAACTATTCTACTATACAATTCGATTCTATGGATTTACGTGCACTACTCTCCTCTACCATGTTCTGCTCTGCTACTCGGAAGCAAGCAATTGTGTTTGCGGTACGTTAGGTATAGCTAGGTTACGTTTGATTATGTCACGATTTGTTAGGTTAGGATAGGAAGGCTTAGACTTTTGTGCTATACGCAGCTCTTCGGTGAATTTCTGCGCACGACGGTTCACTGGTATGATCCGCTTTGCTTTGGGGAGACCAGGAATGGTGTTCTCGGCATGTTATGTTCAGTCCGGTTACGTTCGTTTATGCTACGTTTGGATAGGTTAGGATATGGTCGCTCCGAATTTTGTAATATACACTGCGATTCTATGAAATTCTGCGTTCTACTCTCCTCTAATATATTGTGCTTGCCTCTGGGGAGTGCAGCAATGCAGGTCTTGCCACGTTAGGTTGAGTTAGGCTACGTTTGGTTAGGTTACGTTAGTTTGGTATAGGTACGGATGTCTTTGACTTTTCTGCTATACACTGCCATTCTATGCATTTCTGCACCCTACTTTCCTCTGCTCAGGGGAGGCCAGCAATAGTGGTCGCAGCACGCTGTGTTCAGTTAGGTTGCTTTTGGTTACGTTACGATTTGTTACGTTCGGATGTCCTAACTCTGACTTTTTTGCTATGCACTGCGATTCCATGGACCTCGGCAATCTGCTCTCCTCTCATGTATTCTTCTTGGTCCTCTGGAGGCCAGCAACAGTGGCCTAGGCACGTCGGGATGGGTCAGTTCACTTTCGGTTTGGTCATCTTTGGTTATGTTCGCTAAGCGTAGCTTTGACTTTCGTGCTGTACACATTTCTTCGGTGTACTTCTGTGCTCTACTGTGCTCTACTATTCCTGCTTGGCCCTGGGGTGGTCAGCAACTGTGGTCTCGCCACGTCGGGTTTAGTTGTGTTACGTTCGGTCATGTGACGATTGGCAGCTTTAGTAGAGGATAGCTTTGCCTTTTGTACTGTATACTGCTATTCGCTGGTTTTATGCCTTCTGCTGTGCTACAATATGTACTGATTGGCACTGGGGAAGCCAGCAATTGCGGTCTCGGTGCGACAGGTTGAGTCACGTTACTCTTGGCTTCGTTACGCTTGGTTAGGTTAGGAATGGTATCTTCGACTTTTGAGCTATAAACCTCAATGCGGTGGATTTCTGCTCTCGACGGTGCCCTTCTACATTCTGCCCGGATCTGGGAAGGCGAGAAATGGTGACCTCGGCACGTTAGGCAGAGCTAGGTTACGTTAGCCTATGTTACGTTTTGTACGGTTTGGATACGGTAGCTTGGACTCTTGTGCATTACACTGCGATTCCAAGGATTGCTGCACTCTACTCACCTCTAATTTGTTCTGCTTAGCTCTTGGGAGTGTAGCAATACAGGTCACGTAACGTTAGGCTGAGTTAGGTTACGTTTGGTTAGGTTATGATAGGACAACTTTGTCTTTTGTGGTTTACGCTGCTACTCGGTGGATTTCTGCGCTCGACTGTGCTCTAGTGTGTTCTGCTTGGCTCTGGGGAGGCCAGCAACAATGTTCTCGGCACTTTCGTCTGAGACGTATGACTTTCGGTTTTGCTGCGATTGGTTAGCTTAGGATGGGGAAGCCTTGACTCTTATGCTTTACACCGCTATTCTTTGGATTTCAGCTTTCTACATTGCTCTAATATGCACTGCTTGTCCCTGGGGGACCAGCAAGATTATTCTCGGCACGTTATGCTTAGCTTTGTTACGCTTAAGTTTACTGGCTTAGTACATGTTACGTAAGGATACCTTCGTCTTTTGTGCCGCACACTGCATTGCGGATGATTACTGCGCTCCACTACGCTCTAGTATATTCTGCTTGACCCTGGGAGGCCAGCAATTGTGGTCTTGGCATGTCTGGTTGAGATAGGTTACATTTGGATGGGTTAGGTTAGGTTATGATTGGTTATGATAACCCTGACTTTTGTGCCTTGCACATCAATGCAACGGATTCATGTGCCCTCCTCTGCTGTAGTATATTCTGCTTTGCTCTGAGGAAGTCAGCAATAGTGGTCTTGGCTCGTTTGGTTGAGTCAGGCTACGATAGGTTGTGTTACGCTTGGTTAGGTTAGGGGATGATAGCTTTGACCTTCGCGTTGTACACCGCTTTTCGGTGAATTTCTGCGCCCCAATATGCTCTAGTATGCCCTGCTTGGATCTGGGGAGGGCAGCAATAGCGGTCTCGGCACGTTAGTTTGTGTTAGGCTATGTTTGGTTATGTTCCGTTGGTTTGGTTTATGTTTAGGTAGCTTTGACCTTTCTGATATACACTGCGGCTCTATGGATTTCTGTGTTCTACTCTCCATTAATGCTTTCAGATTGACTCTGAGGGTGCCATTAATAGTGATCGCGGCATGTCAGGTTGAGCTAGGTTACATTCGGTTATGTTACGGTTGTATATGTTAGGAGAGCGTAGCTTCAACCTTAGTGCTATAGTCTGATGTTAGGTGGATATCTGCGCCCTACTGAGCTCTAATATCTTCAACTTGTCTCCAGGAAGGCCAGCGATAGCGGCCTCCGCACGTTATGTTAAGTCAGTTTATGCTCGGGTAAGTTTGGTCAGAATAGCTTTAACTCTTGTGCTGCACACTGCTATTCGGTGTATTTCTGCGCTCTGCTGTGCTGTAGTATGTCCTGCTTGGCTCTGGGGAGGGCAGCAATAGCGGTCTCGGCACGTTGGTTAGTGTTATGCTATGTTTGGCAATTTTCCGATTGTCTGGGTTAGGATTGGGTAACTGTGACTTTTGTGATCTACACCGCGATTCTATGGACATCTGCGTTCTACTCTCCACTAATGTGTCCGGCTTAGTTCTGGGGAGGCCATTAATAGTGGTCGGGGCATATTAAGTTGAGTTAGATTACGTTCGGTTATGTTACAGTTGCACGTGTTAGGAGAGCATAGCTTTGACTTTAGTGCTATAGCCTGAT
The DNA here is from genome assembly GCF_001483705.2 of Eufriesea mexicana. Taxonomy (NCBI): domain Eukaryota; kingdom Metazoa; phylum Arthropoda; class Insecta; order Hymenoptera; family Apidae; genus Eufriesea; species Eufriesea mexicana. The sequence continues at coordinate 2,023,679 of NW_016908418.1, forward strand.
AGTTGGTGGACTTCTGCGCCCTACAGTGCTTTAGTATTTTGAGCTCGGCTCTGGGAAGGCCAGCAGAAGTGGTCTCGGCTCGTTACGGTGAGTCAGGTGACGTTCGCTTAGGGTGAGTTAGGATATGCTTGTTTGGGATAGCTCCAACCTTTGTGCTGTACGCTGTTTTTCGGTGGAATTCTGCGCTCTACTGCGCTCTAGTATGTCCTGCTTGGTTCTGGCGAGGCCAGTGATATTTTTCGCGGCACGTCAGGGTAAGTTAAGACAGGTACGGTTATGTTACGATTTTCTACGTTAGGAGCGGGTGGCTATGCCTCTAGTGCCATAGTCTGCTGTTAGGTGGATTTCTGCGCACTGCAGTGCTCTAACATTTTCGGCTCGGCTCTGACAATGCCAGCAATAGTGATCTCGTCACGTTGCGATGACTCAGGTTACGTTCGGTTAGGTTTGGTCTGGCTAAGTTTCGTCAACATAGCTTTAACTTTTGTGCTGTACACTGCTGTTCGGTGGATTTCTGTGCTCTACTGTGCTCTAGTTTGTCCTGTTTGGCTCTGGGTGAGGGCAACAATAGCGGTCTAGGCACGTTATGTTGAGTCATGCTATGTTTGGTTATGTTCTGTTTGTTTGGGTTAGGCTTGGGTGACTTTCACTTTTCTGATGTACACTGCTATTACATGCTTTTCTGCGCTCTACTCTCTACGAACGTGTTCCAGTTGACCCTGGGGATGACAGCAATGGTGGTGACCGCACGTTAGGTTGAGTTACGTTACGTTTGGTTATGTTACGGTTGGCTAGGTTAGAAGAGGATGGCTTTGACTTTAGTGCTACTGTCTGCTATATGGTGGATATCTGCTCCCTACAGTGCTTTAATATTTTCAGCCTGGCTCTGGGAATGCCAGCAATAATGGTCTCGGCACGATATGTCGGGACAGGTTACGTTCGGTTAGGTTGGGTTTGGTAATGTTTGGACAGGATAGCTTTATCTTTTGCGCTGTACACTGCTATTCGGTGGATTTCTGCACTCGACTGCAATCTGCTGTACCCTGCTTGGACCTGTGGTGTGCAGTAATAGCTGTCTCGGCACGTTAGGTTGAGTTAAGCTTTGTTTGGTGATGTCTTGTTGGTTTGGGTTAGGTTTGGGTAGCTTTGACTTTTCTTTTAAACACTGGGATTCTACGGATTTCTGCGTTCTACTATCCACTAATATGCTCTGCTTGGCTCTGAGGATGCCAGCAATAGCGGTCTCGGCATGTTATGTTTCGTTACGTCGCGTTTGGCTTTGTCACGTTTGGTCATGTTAGGGGAGTATAGCTCTGACTTCGGTGCTATACACCGCTATTCGGTGGGCAGCTGCGCTCCAAACTGCAATAATATGTTCTGCTTGGCTCTAGATGGGGCAGAAATGGTGGCCTCCGTACGTCAGGATGAGTTTGGTCACGTTTCGCTTCGTTACGTTTGGGTAGGTTAGGATAGCATATCTATGACTTCTGCGCTATACACCGCTATTCGGTGAACTTCTGAGCTCCACATTGCCCAAACATGTTCTGCTTGGCTATGCCGGGGGCAGCAATGGCCGTATCCGCACTTCGGGGGTGCTAGGTTACGTTTGGTTACGTTACGCTTGCGCTGGTTATCATGGTATAGCTTTGACTTTTGTGCTATACACTTATACGCTGTCGGTTCAGGCATTCGACGATGCTCCAATACGTTCTGCTTGGCTCTGCGCAGGCCAGCAATAGAGGCCGTGGCAGGACAGGTTTTCTTATGATACGTTTGGTAATGCTGTGCTTGGTTAGGTTAGGATTGGACATCTCTGACTTTTGTGCTATGCACTGCTATTCGGTGGATTCCTGCGCTCTTCGTAGCTCTACTATACCCTGCTCGACCCTGGGGATGAGTGCAATAGCAGTCGTGGCACAATAAATTCAGGCATGTCTCTTTTGGTTGGGTTAGATTAGGTAAGGTTTGGTCAGGATGGCTTCGACTTTTTTGCTATTCAGTGAATTTCTGCGCCCTAGTGTGCTCTAATAGGTTCTGCTTGGCTCCGCAGAGGCCAGCAATAGCGTTCGCGGCACGTTAGGTTGAATTATGTTACGTTTGGTTAAGTTAGGATTTGCTATGTTAGGTTACGTAATGTCAGGTCGGTATAGGTTAGATTAGGTTAGGTTAGGTTAGGTTTGGTTAGGTTAGGCTACGTTAGGTAACTTACGCTAACGCAACCCTACCGAACGTAACCTAACTGTGCGTAACGTGCCGCGAACGCTACTGCTGGCATTCGCAGAGCCAAGCAGAACACATTATTAGAGAGTAGAACGCCGAAGTCCATAGAGTCGCAGTGCGTTTAAGAAATGTCAAAGCTACACGTACTTAACCCAAACAAACAGGGCATAACCAAACATAGCATAACTCAACCTGAAGTGCCGAGACCACTATTCCTGCACTGCACACAGCCAAGCGGGACGCACTAGAGGGAAGAAGGTTGCGGAAATCCACCTAGCAGCAGCGTGCGGTCAAATGTTACAGCTACCCTGAACAAACATAACCTAACCCAGCCTAACCGAACGTCACCTGTTCCAACGAAAGTGCCGAGGCCGATATTGGTGGCCTTCCCATAGCCAAGCTGATAATATTTGAGCACTGTAGGGCGTAGACATCCTCCTAAGAGCAGACTGTGTCCCTAAAGTCGAAGCTGACCCTCCCCTAGCCTAACAAATCCTTATAAAGCCCAGCGTAACCAGAAACAGCAGCGTGCGGTCAAATGTTACAGCTACCCTGAACAAACTTAACCTAACCCAGCCTAACCGAACGTCACCTGTTCCAACGAAAGTGCCGAGGCCGATATTGGTGGCCTTCCCATAGCCAAGCTGATAATATTTGAGCACTGTAGGGCGTAGACATCCTCCTAAGAGCAGACTGTGTCCCTAAAGTCGAAGCTGACCCTCCCCTAGCCGAACAAATCCTTATAAAGCCCAGCGTAACCAGACACAACGTAACGTGCCGAGACCACTATTGCTGTCCTTCCCAAAGCCAAGCTGAAAATATGAGAGTACTCTAAGGCGGAGGCATCCATCTAATAGCATACTATAGGACTAAAGTCAAAGCTATCCTCTCCTAAGGTAACCAATCATAACATAACCAAACGTAACGTATCTCAACCTGTCGTACCGAGACTGCTATTGCCGCCTCCTTGGAGCCAATAAGGACGTACTGTAGCACAGTAGAAGGCAGATATCCACCGAACAGCCGTGCACAGCGCAAAAGTTAAATATATCCTACCCAAACTTAGCCTAACACAACCTAACCCGACGTAACCTGACACAACATAACGTGCCGAGACCCCTTTTTTCTGGCCTTCCCAGAGCCAAGCTGAAAATTCTGGAGCACTGTAGTGCGCAGAAATCCACCTTATAGCAGAAAATAGCAATAAAGTCGAAGCAACCTTCTCCTGACCTAACCAACCGCAAAATAATCAAACGTAACCCAACTCAGCCTAACGTGCTGCGACGACTATTTCTGCCCTCCACAGAGCGATGCTGAACACACTAGTGGAGAGTAGAACGGAGAAATCCATAGAATGGCAGTGTATATCAGGGAAGAGAAAGCTACACGAGCATAACCCGAACAAAGAGGACACAGCCAAACGAAGCCTAACTCAAACAGACGTGACGAGACCGCTGTTGCTGCCATCCCCAGATCCAAGCAGGACATACTAGAGCACAGTAGAGCGCAGAAGTCCACCTAGTAGCAGACAATGGCACTAAACTCAAAGCTACCTTCTCGTAACCTAGCGAACCGTAAATAAGCCAAGCGTAACCTAACTCATCGTAACGTGCCGCGAACACGATTGCTGACCATCCCAAAGTCAAGCGGAACACATTACTGGAAAGTAGAAGGCAGGGATCCATTTAAACGCTGTGTATATTGGAAAAGTCAAAGCTACCCAAGCCTAACCCAAACCAACAGGACTTGACCAAACATAGCCTGACTAAACCTAACGTGCCGACACCGCTATTGTTATCCTCCGAATAGCCGAGCAGGAGACTCTAGATCACGGTGGAAAGGAGAAATCCACCTAGTAGCAGACTATAGGACTAAAGTCAAAGAGATCTTCTCTTAATCTAACCAACAGTGACATAACCAAGCATATCCCGTCTCAACCTAAGGTGCCACGACCACCATAGCTGACCACCACAGATTCAAGCGGAACACGTTAGCGGAAAGTATCACGCTGAAATTCATATAATCGCAGTGTATATCAGAGTAGTCAAAGCTACGCAAGCCTAACCCAAACCAACGGAAGGTAACCAAACATGGACGAACTCAACCTAACTTGCCGAGACGGCTATTGCTGCCCTCCTCAGAGACAAGCAGGACATACTAGAGCACCGTAGAACACAGAAGTCCACCAAAAAGCGGTGTGCAGCACAAAAGTAGAAGCTACCCTTGCCAAATATGCCCTAGCTCAACCTAACCGAACGTAGCCTGACTCATCACAATGTGCCGAGACCACCCTTGCTGGCCTTGCCTGAGTAAAGCTGAAAATATTAGAGCAGGGCGCAGAAATCCACCTAATAGCAGACTATGACAGTAAAGTCAAATCTATCCTCGCCTAACTTAGCCAATCGTGAAATAACCAAACGTAACATAACTCAACCAAACGTGCCGCGAACAATATTGCTGGCCTCCACAAAGCCAGACAGAATGCACTCGTGCAGAGTAGAAAGCAGAAATCCATAGAATCGCAGTGCATATCAGAAAAGCCAGATTTACCCAAGACCTATCCAAACCAACAGAACATAACCAAACATAGTCTAACTCTCGCCAACGTGCCGGGACTTGGTGCCATCACTAGCGCCAAGCAGAATATGCAAGGGAACAGTATAGCGCAGAAATACGCGGATAGCTGCGTATAGCACAAAGGTATATACTATCCCATACTGACCTCACCATACGTAACATAACCTAACGTACCATAGTTCTACCTAACGTGCCGAAATCGCTATCACTGACATCCCGAGAACCGAGCAGGGTATACTAGAGCAGAGCAGTGCCCAGAAATCCACGGCATTGCAGTTTATAGCAAAATGGTCAAACTTATCCTGACCTAACTTGACCTAACATAACCTATCCAAACGTGGTGTAACCAAACATGACGTGTGGAGACCAATATTTTTGGCCTATCCAGCGCCAAGCAAAGCATATTAGTGCACGTTAGAGCGCACAGGTCCACCGAATAGCGGTGTACAGCGCAAGGGACAGAGCAGCATATCCTAACATAGCAAAACGTAATATCTGCATAGATAGCTAAAATTAAGCGAACGTGCCCAAACCACTACTTCCGGCCTCCCGATAGCCAAGCAGAGCATACTAGAGCGCACTGGAGCGCAGACGTCCACCGAATAGCAGTGTATAACACGATAGTCAATGCTGTCCTCTCCTAATATACTCCATGTTATCATAACCAAACATAACATAACTAAACCTATCGTACCCCGGCCACAATTGCTGGCCTCCACAGAGTTGAGAAAAACTGACTAGAGGACAGTACGGCGCAGATGTCCCTGGAATCGCAGTGTAGAGCACAATAGTCATATCTACCCAGGCGTAACCCAAGCCATCGTAACCTAGCCAAACTTCGCCTACCTCAACGTAACGCGCCGCGGCCACTATTGCTCGCCTCCCCAGAGTCGAGCAGAATATACTGGAGCACAGCAGAGCGCAGAAATCCACCGCATGGCTGTGTATATCACATAAACGACATATACCCTTACCAAACTTGACCTAACGTCACCTTTCCCAACGTAGTGTAACACAACGTACCGTGACGAGACAAATAATGCTGGCCATTCCAGCGCCAAGCATAGCGTACCAGAGCACATTAGAGCGCAGGTATCCACAGAATAACGGTATATAGCACAAGAGACGATGTAGCCTATCCCAACCAAACCAATCGTATCATAAGCAAACGTAGCTAGGCCCAACCTAACGTGCTGAGACCGCAGATGCTGGCCTCCCCTGATCCAAGTAGCATATACTACTGCACTATAGAGCGCAGAAATCCACTACGTTGCAGTGAATAGCACAAAGGCCGTAGGTATTCTTACCTAACCGTGCCTAACCTATCCTAACCTGACCTATCCAAACCTAACCCAAGCGAAATTAGAGTAACCAAACGCAGCCTAACGGGCTGAGACCACCATTGCTGGCCGCCGAACAGTCGAGCAGAGTGCAGTAGGGCAACGTAGAGCGTAGAAATCCATCGAACATCAGCGTATAGCACAGAAGTCAAGGCTATCCCAACCTAACCCAAACAAACCTAACGTAACCAGACGTAACATGAACCCACCCAGCGATCCGCGGCCACAATTACCTGGTATTCCCAGACCAGCGCAAGGTAAATAAGATCACAGCAGGGAGCAGAAATCCACCGAATAGCAGTGTACAGCACAAAAGTGAAAAATAACCTATCCTATCATAACCAAGCGTACCACAACCAAACGTAACTCAACCTAACATGACTAGACCACAATTGCTGACCTCTACACAGCAAAACAGAATATCCTAGAGCACATTAGATCGCAGGGGAGCGCCGAATAGCGGCGTACAGCACAGAAGTCAAAGGTACACAGTCCTAACCTAACCAAACATGACATAACCAACCGATACATATCTCAACCTAACGTGTCTAGACCACTATTGCTGGCCTCCACAGGGACAAGCAGAACATATTAGAGGTGGCTAGAGCACAGATGTCCATAGAATCGCAGTGCATATTACAATAGTCGAAGTCATTCCATCCAAGCTCGGTTCACCTTGGAACATAGACAAATGTAGCCTAACTCAACCTAACGTGCAGAGACCGCTATTGCTGCCCTCCGCATAGCTGAGCAGGACATACTAGCACACAGTAGATCGCACAAATCCACCGAATAGGTGTGCACAGCACAAAGGTTGAAGCTATTCTAACCAAACTTGGAATATCCCAACCTGACCGAGCGTAACGCGACTCAACGTCACGCCGACGTAGCGCCGACAGCACTATTGCTGGCCTTCCCAGAGGCAAGCTGGACATGTTCGAGCACTTTAGGGCACAGAGATCCACCTATTAGCAGACTACTGCACAAAAGTCAAAGATATCCTCTCCTAACATATCCAATCGTAACATATCCAAACGTAGCGTCACTCAACCTAACGTGCCTCGAGCACTATTGCTGGCATTCCCAGAGACAAGATGAGCATGTTTGAGCTCTGTAAGGCGCAGAAGTACGCCTAATAGCGGACTAAAGCGCTAAAGTTGAAGCTATCCCCTGGTAACGTAACCTATCGTAACATAACCAAACCTATCCTAACTCAACCTAACGCGCCGCGTCCGCTATTGCTGACATACACAGAGCCAGGCGGAACACGTTAGTGGAGAGTAGAACGCAGAAATACATATAAACTCTGTGTATATCTGAAAAATCAAGTCTAGCCAAGCCTAACCCAAACAACCAGATCATATCCAAACATAGCCTGACAGAACCTGACGTGCCGGGACCGCTATTGTTATACTCCCCAGGGCCAAGCAGGACATGCTAGAGCGCAGTTGAGCGCAGAAATCCGCCGAACAGCAAAGTATAGCAGAAAAGTTGATGCTACAGGGTAAGCTTGGTCAGGACCAAGCTTAGCCTGACCCAACCTAGCCGGAAGTAGCCCGACTCATCGTAACGTGCCGAGACCACTATTGGTGGCCTTGCCGGAGCCAAGCTGAAAATATTAGGGCACTGTAGGGGGCAGAAATCCACCTAATAGCAGACCGTAGCTCTAATGTCCAAGCTATCCTCCCCTAACATGGAGAATCGTAACACACCCAAACGTATACTAGCTTATACTATCGTGCCCCGACCAATACTACTGGTCTCCACAGAGCCAAGCAAGACATATAAGAGCAAAGTAGAACGCCGAAATCCACCGAATAGCAATGTACAGCACCAAGGTTTAAGCTATTCTGACCAAACTTAGCAGGACCCATCGCAACCGAACGTCGCCTGACTCATTATAACTCGCCGAGACCACAGTCGCTGGGCTTGCCAGAGCGAAGCTGAAAACTATAGTGCACTGTAGGGCGCAGGATTCCACCTAATAGCAGGCTATAGCACTAAAGGCATAGGTATCCTCTCCTAACATAGAGGATCGTAATATAACCGAACGTATCCTAACTCACCACGACGTGACGCTACCACAATTCCTGGCCTCCCCAGAGCCAAGCCGGACATACTGGCGCGCAGTAGAGCGTAGAACGCCACCGAGCAGGAGTGTAGAGAACAAAAGTTGAAGCTATCCTGACCAAACTTTGCCGAAACCAACATAGCCGATCGTAACATGACTCATCATTACGCACCGAGACCACTATTGTAGACCTTCCCAGAGCCGAGCTGAAATTATTAAAGCTCTGTAGGGCGCAGAAATAACAGACAATAGCACTAAGGGCCCAGCTGTCCTCTGATATCCCAGAGAATCGATACATGACCGAACGTATACTAACTTACCCTGACGTGCCGCCATCACTATTCATGGCCTCCCCATAGCCAAGCAGAAAATACTAGAGCACAGTAGAGTGCAGAAATCCATCAAATAGCAGCGCACAGCGCAAAAGTTAAAGATATCCTGACGTAACATTGCCTAACCCAACCTTACCGAACGTAACTTGACTCAACCGAACGAGCCGAAACCACTGTTGCTGGCCTTCCCGAAGCCAAGCTGAAAATATTGGAGCACTGAAGGGCGCAGAAATCCACATAATAGCAGACTATAGCACTAAAGTCACAGCAATCCTCTCCTAATCTAACCAACCGTAACATAACCAAACGTAACCAAACGGAACCTATCGTACCGCGGCCACTACTACTGGCCTACCCAGAGTCAAGCGGAACACACTAGTGGAAAGTAGAACGCAGAAATCCATATCATTGCTGTGTATATCGGAAAAGACAAAGCCACTCACGCCTAACCCAAACGAACAAGACATAACCAAACATAGCCTGACTCAACCTAACATGCCGAGACAGCTATTGTTGCCCTCCTCAGAGCCATGCAGGAAAAAGCAGAGCGCAGTAGAGCGAAGAAATCCACCGAATAGCTATGTACAGCTCAAAAGTTAAAGCCACTATGACCAAACATAGCCTAACCCGGCATAACCGAAAGTATCATGACTCATCATTACGTACAGAGATCACCATTTCTGGCCTTTCCAGAGCCAAGCTCAAAATATTAGAGCACTGTAGGGCGCAGAAGTCCACCTGATAGCAGAATACAGCACAAAAGTCAAAGCCATCCCCTCCTAACCAAACCAATCGTAACATAACCAAACGTAACATAGCTCAACCTAACCTGGCGCGACCACTATTGCTGTCCACCCCAAAGCCACGTAGGACAGCTTAGTGGAGAGTAAATCGCAGGAATCCATAGAATCGCAGTGCATATCTGAAAAGTCAGTGTTAACCAAGCCGAACCCGAAGCAACAGAATATGACCAAACATAGCGTATCCCATCCTAACGAGACGCGACCACTAAGGCTGGACCCACAAAGCAATGCAGAACATATTCGTGGAGACTACGACGCAGAAATCCATAGAGTCGCAGTGCATATAAGAAGAGGCACAGTCACCCAAACATAACCCAAACAAACACAACATATCCAAGCATGGCATAAGACAAACTAACGTGCCGAGATCGCTGGTGCTGCCCCCCCCCCAGAGCCAAGCAGGACAAACTAGAGCATAGTGGAGCACAGAAATCCACCAAAAGGCAGCGTACAGCGCAAAAGTTAAAGCTATCCTGACCAAAGATTGCCTAACCAAACACAACGAACGTAACTTTATTCATCATAAGGAGCAGATACCATGGTAGCCTGCCTTCCATGGCCAAGCTGGGAGTATTAAAACATTGTAGGGGTCAGAAGTCCACCTAAGAACAAACTATAGCACGAAAGTCTATGTTAACCAGACCGTTCTTAATCTGACCAAACCTAGCAAAACGAAACCTAACTCAACCTAACGTGCCGAGCATACCACTGCTGGCCGCCCCTGAACCAATCAGGGCATATTAGAACACAGTGGATGTCAAGAATCCACCGAATAGCAGCCCATGGCACAAAAGCCTAATATACTGTATCCTAACATGACCAAGCGAGACATAAGCAAACGTAGCATAACAAAACCCAGCATGGCGAGGCCACTATTGCTGGCGTCCGCAAATCCAATCAGAATATGCCAGAACACAATAGAGTGCAGAAATCCAATTCATGGCAGTGTATAGCATTGAAGTCACAGATAACATTACCTAACCTGACCAAGCCCAACCTAACCGAACGTAGTCTAACTCAACATAACGTGCCGCGACCGCTATTGATGGTCCTCGTAGAGCCAAGCAGAGCATACTAGAGCACACTAGAGCGCAGAAATAAACATAATAGAAGTGTATAGCACAAAAATCAACAAATATACTAGAGCGCAGGAGAGCGCAGAAATCTACCGCATTGCTGTGTGCAGCACAAAAGTCAAACATATCCTGACATAACCACACCATACCTCACCAATCCAAACGTAGTGAATCGAAACAGCGCGGCGAGGCCAATATTGCAGGCCTCCGCGGAGCCTGGCAGAGCACACTAAAGCACAATAGGGCGCAGAGATATACCGAATAGCAGAGAAAAACACAGAAGTCAAAGAAGGCCTAACCAAGCCTTCCTAACGTAACCAAACGAAACGTAACCTTACTCAACCT
>NW_016908418.1:2035172-2060208 GCF_001483705.2 Eufriesea mexicana
CAAAAGCCTAATATACTGTATCCTAACATGACCAAGCGAGACATAAGCAAACGTAGCATAACAAAACCCAGCATGGCGAGGCCACTATTGCTGGCGTCCGCAAATCCAATCAGAATATGCCAGAACACAATAGAGTGCAGAAATCCAATTCATGGCAGTGTATAGCATTGAAGTCACAGATAACATTACCTAACCTGACCAAGCCCAACCTAACCGAACGTAGTCTAACTCAACATAACGTGCCGCGACCGCTATTGATGGTCCTCGTAGAGCCAAGCAGAGCATACTAGAGCACACTAGAGCACAGAAATAAACATAATAGAAGTGTATAGCACAAAAATCAACGTAGGTCCTCCAAACATAGCCAGACGTAACGCAGACGAACGCAACCTACCTCAGACTAACAAGACGAGGCCACTATTGCTGACGTCCAGAGACTAGCCGCATGAACTAGGGCGCAGTAGTGCGGAGGAATCCGCCACACTGTATTGAACAGCACAAAAGCCGTAGATATCCTTGCATTACCTGACACAACTTAACCCATCCAAACGCAGCGGAACACAACATAGCGTGCCACAACAACTGCTACTGGCCACCCCATAGTTGAGCAGAGGGTAGCAGAACAATGTTGAGGTAGGAAATCTTCCGAACAGCAGTATGCAGCACAAGAGTCGTGGAAATCCAAACCTAACCTGACTGAACCAATCGTAGCTCAACATATCGTTCCGCGAACACAGCTGCTGGCGACCCCACGGCCAAGCAGAGCATTTCAGAGCACAGTAGAGCGTAGAAGTCCACCGAACGGCCTGTATGGCACAAATGTCCAAGCTATTCTGTCCTAGAATAACCAAACCCGTCGTAAGCAGACGTAGCATAGCTCAACCTAATGCGCCACGACACTTATTGCTGGCCTTCCCGGAACGAAGCAGAGAATATTAGAACACATTTGAGAGCAGATATCCACCGTTAGCAGTGTATATCACAAAAGACAGAACCATCGTATCCTAACCTCACTTAACCTAACATAACCGAACGTAGCGTAGCTCAACCCAACGTGCCGAGACCACTACTGTTGGCCACCGCAGAGAAAAGTAGAGCATGTTAGAGTAGATTGCTGCGCAGGAATCCACCGAGTAGCAGGGTATTGCATAAATGCCGAAGTAGCATATCCTGACCTAGCCAAACGTAACATATCCGAACGTAACCTAACTCAACCTAACATGACGAGACAATGATTGCTAGCCAACTCAGAGCCAACTAGAACATACTAAAGCGCAGTAGGGCGCAGAAGTCCACCGAATTGCAGTGATTGTCACAAAGGTCTATGCAACTCTGTCCTAACATAACCAAATCCGCCATATGAAAACGTAGCTTAACTAAGCCCAACGCGCCGTGACCGCTATTTCTGGCCCTCTCAGAGCCAAGCAGAAAGTATTAGAACGCAGTAGAACGCAGAGATCATAGTACAGCAGTATATAGCTCTAAAGCTTAAACTATCCTATCCTAACCCCGCCAAACGCAACATAGCCGAATGTAGCATAGCTCAAACTAAAGTGCCCAGACAACTACTGCTGGCCTCCCCAGAGCCATGCAGAATGTAGTAGAGCGCAGTCGAGGGTAGAAATCCGCCGAAAATCTGTGTATCACACGAAAGCCAAAGCTACCCATACCGAAATTAACCAAACCTAAACCAACAAAACGGAACCTTACCCAAACGAACGTGCCCAGAACCAATATTCCTGACATTCCCATGGCTAAGCGTAATATAGCAGAGCACAGTGCAGTGCAGAAATACTCAGAAGAGTAGTGCGTAGCACGAAAGTCTAAGTTAGCCTGGCCGAGGTTAACCCAACGTAAGGAAACCGTACGTAACCTGGCTAAACTCAACGTGCCGAGACTACTATTGCTGGCCTCCACAGGACCAGGTAGAAAATATCAGAAGACAGCACAGCGCAGATGACCGCGGATAGAGGTGTACAGAACAAAAGTCTGAACCATCCTATCCTAACCTACCAAACGTAACATAGCCGAACGTAGCATAACTCATCCTAACCGGACGAGACGACCATTTCTGGCCTCCACAGAGCCAAGCGGAACATACTAGATCACTGTAGAGTGCAGAAATCCACCGATTAGCTGTGCATAGCACAAAAGTCAACTCTATAACAACCAAGCCTAGCCAAAAACCCATCCCAACCAAACGTAGCGTAACTCAACCTAAGGTGCCGAGACCACCATTGCTGGCATTCACAGAGCCAGGCGGACCATGTCAGGGCCCAGTAGAGCGCAGAAATCCACCGAATTGCACACCATTGCTGGCCTCTCCAAGGCCAAGCATAATATAGCATAGCACACTAGGGCGCAGAGATGCACCGAATGGCAGTGTATAGCGCAAAGGTCGAAACAACCCTGTCCTAATCTAACCAAACGGAACAGAACCAAAAGTATCATAACACATACTGACGTGCAGAGGCTGGCCTCCCCAGAGCCAAGCTGTGTATACCGCAGGAGAGCACGGCGCTGCAATACATAGAAAAGCAGCGAGTAGCGGAGAAGTCAAACCTATTCAAACCTAACCCAAGCAAATATAATCTAAACAAACGTGACTTAACTCTACCAAACCTGCCGGGACGGCGATTTCTGGCCTCCCCACAGCCAAGCAGTGGCTAGTAGAGCAATGTAGAGCACAGAAATCCACCGAATAGCAGTGTATTGCATAAAAGTCAAAGCTACCCTAACCAAACTCAACCCAACATAACCAAGCCAAACCTAACCTAACTCAACCTAACTTGCCGAGACTACCATTGCTATCTTCCACAGTGCCAAGCCGGGAATATTAGAGCAATATGGAGCGCAGAAATACACAGAATGGCAGTGTTTCGCACAAAAGGCGAAGTTACCCATCCTAAGCTAGCCAATGGTAACGTAACAAAGCGTCACATATTTCAACCGAACGTATAGAGGCAACTGTCTCTGTCCTCTCCAAAGCCAAGCAGAAAGCATTAGAGCGCCATAGAGCGCAGAAGACCACCGAATAGCAGTGTATAGCATGAAAGTCAATGCCATCATAGCCAAACGTAGCCGAACCTAACCTTACCAGGCGTAACATAACGCAACCTGTCGCAACACGACCACTATGCTCGCCTCGCCACGGCCGAACTAATCATATTTGGGAACAGTAGAGCGCAGAAATCCGCCGCATTGCATTGTACAGCGCAGACGTCAAGGCTATCCTTTCCTAACCGAACCAAACGTGACGTAACCAGGCGTAACCCAGCGCAGCATAACGTGCCGAGGCCACTATTACTGGCCTCCGCAGAGTCAAGCAGGAAATTTTAGAGGACAGTAGAGTGCAGAAGTCCATCGAAGGCAGTGTACAGCACAACAATCACACATACCCTATACTAACATAACCAAACGTAACGCAACCAATCGTAACAAGACACAACCTTAAGTTGCGAGACATCCACAGCTGCCCTCCACAGAGCCAAGCAGGACATATTAGAGGAAAGAAGAGCGCAGAGGTCCATAGAATCGCAATGTATAGCGCAAAAGTCATAGCCACCCTCTCCCAACCTAACCAAATGTAACATAACCGAAAGTAACCGAACCGAACCTTAAGTGCCGAAGACACTATTGCTGGCCTCCCAAGCGCCAGGCAGAAAACACTAGAGAACAGCAGAGCACAGAAATCCGCCGCGTATCAGTGTACAGTACAGAGGTCAAAGATACCCATGCCAGACCTTAACAAACCGAGACTAACCAAACATACCATATCTCAACTTAACTTGCCGAGACCACTATAGCTGTCCGTCCAAGATCCAAGCAGGGCACAATAGAGCACAGTAGAGCGCAGAAATCTTCCGAATGTCCATGTATAGCACAAAAATTGAAACTAACCTGTCCCAAACTAACCAATCGTAACATAACCAAACGTAATCTAACTGAATCTAACGTGCCGCGACCACTATCTCTGGACTCTCCACAGCCGAGCAGAACACATCGGAGGAGAATGGAGCACAAAAGTGGATAGAAACCGTGTGTATAGCAGAAAAGTCAAAGCAATCCGAAATTAGCCCAATCCAATGCAATCCAAGCGCACGTAGCCTAAGTCAAAATAACGTGCCGCGAACACCATTGCTGACCTCGCCAGGGCTAGGCAGAATATAGTAGAGCACAGTAGAGGGCAGAAATGCACCGCATAAAAGCGTGTAGGACGAAAGTCGAAGGTAACCTAACCAACCCTAGCCAAGCCTAGCCTAACCAAATGTATCACAACACATTCAAAGGTGCAGCGACCACTATTGCTGGCGTCCCAAGAGAAAAGCAGACATTATTAGAGGAGGGTAATGATCAGAAATCCAGAATAGCAGTGTATAGCACAGAATTCAAAGCCAACGTGTCCCAACCTATCCAAGCGTAGCGCAACCAAACGCAACCTACATAAACATTGCGTGCCGAGGCCACTACTGCTAGCTTCCCCAGAGCCAAGCAGAACGTACTAGAGCAGAGTAGGTCGCAGAAGTCCACCGAATAGCAGTGTATAGCACAAAAGTCAAAACTACCCTTCCCATGCCTAACAAACACTAACATAGGCAAATGTTGTCTAAGTATAACGATAAGGCCTCGGCCGCTACTATTGGGTGCCCCAGAGCCAAGCAGAGGCTAGTAGAGTAACGTAGAGGGCAGAGATCCAACGCATAACATTGTGTTGCGCAAAAGTCAAAGCTACCCTAACCATACCTAACATAACCTAACCAAACAAAACGTAACTTAACTCTACCTAGCTTGCCGAGACCACAATTGCTGGCATCCCATGAGCCAAGCAGGACGTATTAGAGCACAGTAAGGGGCAGATAGCCACCGAACATCAGTGTACAACACGAAAGTCAATGCTCTCCTAGCCAAACTTAATCTATCCTAACACAACGTTACCTAACCAAACGTAGAATAACTCAATGCAACGTGCCGCGGCCACTATTGCTGGCCTCCCCAGAGTCGTTCAGGGTATAGTAGATAGGTGTAGGGCGAAGAAAGCAACCGAGTAGCAGTGTATAACACTTGGCCAAGCTATCCCTTCCTAACATAGCCAAATGTAAAATAACTGCACCTAACGTGCAGAGAACACTGCTGCTGGCCTCCCTATAGCCAAGCAGAACACATTCGAGCACAGTAGATCGCAGAAGTCCAACGAGTAACTTCATATAGCACAAAAGTCAAAGCAATCGTAGCCAAACATAAACTGACCTAACCAAACCAATCGTAATCTAGCTCAAACTAACCAGCCGAGACCACTGCTGCTGGCCTCCCCATAGCCAAGCAGAACCCATTCGAGCTCAGTAGATCGCAGAAGTCCAACGAGTAACAGCATATGGCACGAAAGTCGAAGCAACCTCAGCCAAACACAAACTAGCGTAACCCAACCAATCGTAACATAGCTCAACGTAATGCGTTACTACCGATATTTATGGCCACCCGAGATTCGAACGGAGTATAGTAGAGCAACGTAGGGAGCAGGAATAATACGAATAGCAGTGTATAGCACAAAAGTCATAGCTACTTCGTCTTAACGAAACGAATCGTGATGTAACCAGACGCGACCTAACTCAATGTCACGTGCCTAGACCGACATTTCTGCCCTCGCCAAAGCCAAGCTGAAGGCATTAGAGGAGGGTAGAGCGCAGAAATCAATAGAATAGCAGTGTATATCACAAAAGTCTACGCTACCCTGTCCCAAACTCACCAAACGCAACTTAACCGAACGTAACCTGACTGAACCTAATGTTCCGAGGCCATTTTTGTTGGCCTCAGCAGAGCCACGCAGGACATATAGAGGAGAGTGGATCTGGGAAATCCATAAGATCGCAGTGTACAGCAAAAAAGTCAAAGATATACAGATATAACCCAAACACATTTAACCTAACCATACGAAATATAGCTCAACCTAACGTGTTTCGCACACAGTTGCTGGAATACCGAGAGTAAAACGGACCGTATTGGAGCACAGTAGAGTCCAGAAATCCACCGAAGAGGTGTGTATAACACAGAAATTTATGTTATCACATCCAAACCAAACTCAGTGTAGCGTAGCTATACGCAACTTACCCCATCTTATCGTGCCGGGACTACTATTGCTGCCATCACCACCGCCAAGCCGAATGAACAAGAGCGCAGTAGGGCGCAGAAATCAGCCCCACAGCTGTGCATAGCAAGAGAGGCAAAGGTAGCATAACCTAACCAAACGTAGCTTAGCTCAACGTAACGCGCCCAGGCCAATATTGCTGGCATCGCCAGCGCGAAGCGGAACATGCTATAGCAGATTAGGGCGCAGAAGTCCACCGAAGAGCAGTGTACAGCACAAAAGTCAATGCCATCCTGCCCTAACCTAACCAATCGTAACATAGCCTAACCGATCATGGCGCGATCGATACTGCTGGCCTCCCCAGAACCAAGCAGAACATAATAGAGGAGAGTAGAGCGCAGCAATCAATAGAATCGCAGTGAATAACAGAAAAGTCGAGGCTATCCACACCTAACCCAAACTAGCGTAACCCAACCAAACGTAGACTATCTCAGCGTAACGCGCAACGACCACTATTTCTGCCACCCACAGTGCCAAGCAGAATATATTACGGCAAAGTAGGGCGCATGCATCCGCCGAATAACAGTGTATAGCCCGAAAAGCCAAATTTATCCTGACAACACTTATACCAACTTAACATAACCTAACGTAACTTAAATCAATGTAACGCGTCACGACCGCTATTTATAGCCGCCCGAGGTTCGAGCGGATTATAATAGAGCAACGTAGAGAGCAGGAATAATCCGAATAGCAGTGCATAGCACAAAAGTCGTAGCTATGCTGTCCTAACCTAACAAAGCGTAAAATACCAGAACGTAACATAACTGAACCTAACGTGCCGAGACCATTATTTCAGATATCCTCAGGGGGAAGCAGAGCATAATAGAGCACACTAGTGTACTGTAGTCGACAGCACTCCGGTGTATAGCACAAAAGTCAAATATATCCTAACCTAACCTGTCATATCTTAACGCAACCGAACGTAGCGTACCTAAACCTAACTTGCCGAAACCATTGCTGCTGGCCGCCCAGATCCAAGCAGAATGTATTAGAGCACAGAAAGCCGTAGAATATCAGAGTATAGCACAAAAGTCGGCGATATTGCAACCAAGCATAGTCAAATCTAACCTATGCATACGTAACATAACTCAACCTAATGTGCCGCGATCTCATATCCCGGCGTCACCAGAGGAAGGCAGAGTAAAATAGAGCAATTTAGAGCGAAGAAGTCCATGGAATAGCAGTGTGAAGGGAAAAGTCAATGCTGCCAGTGCAACACCTGACCCAAGCTAGCGTAACTTAGCCAAATGTAACATAACCCAAAGTAACGTGCCGCGACCACACGATTGCTAGCCTCCCCAGTGCCAAGCAGAACATATTAAAGGAGAGTAGGGCGCTGAAATCTACTTTATAACAGCGTATAGCACGAGAGTCTAAGGTATCCCTACAAAGCTTAACCTAATCTAACCTAAGCTTGCGTAAAATAACACAATGTAATGTACCACGGACCCTATGCTGGCCAACTCAAAGTCCGGCAGGGTACAGTAAAGCTATGTAGGGTGCAGGGAGGCGCCGAAAAGAAGCGTATATCACAGCAGTCAAAGCAACACTAGCCAAGTCTAATCCAACATAACTATACCAAACGTAGCTTAACTAAACATATCTTACCGGGAGCTCTATTGATGGCCTCCACGGAGTCATGCAGAATATATTACAGCATAACGTGCCGAGGCAGATATTGATCGCCACCTCAGAGTTAAGCAGAACTTGCTAGAGCAGAGTAGAGCGCAGAAACCACCGAATGGCAGTGTACAGCATAATAGCCAAAGCAATCCTATCCCAACCTATTCAAACGAAACGTAACCAAACGTAACACAACACAACTTTAAGTTGCGAGACCTCCATGGCTGCACTCCCCAGAGCCAAGCAGAAAATATTAGTGGATAGAAGAGCGCAGAAATCCATACAATCGCAGTGCATAACGCAAATGTCATAGCCACCCTATCCCAACCTATCTAAACGTAACGTAGCCGAACGTAACCGCAACCAACCTAAAGTGCCGAGGACACCATTGCTGGCTTCCACAGCGCCAAGCAGAAAACACTAGATAACAGTAGACCGCAGGAATCCACCGCATTGCAGTGTATAGCACAAAAGTCGAAGACATCCTAGCATCACCTGGCCTAGCATAACCCAATCGAACGTAGCCTAACACAACTTAACGTGCCGAGACAATGACTGCTGGCATACCCAGTTCCAAGGCGATCATCCTATGGCACAGTAGAGCGCAGAAATGCAAGGAATAGCAGTCTGTTGCACAAAAAGTCATAGCTATACTTGACTAACCTGAGAAATCACAACACAATCAAACATAACCTAGCTCAACCTAACGTGCCGCAACAGATATTGCTGGCATACCCAGAGCACAGCAGAACATATTACAGGAGACTAGTTCACGAAAATCCACCGAACAGCAGTGTACAGCGCAAAGGTAAAATATATCCTATCCTTCCGTAGCCAACCGTAACGTACCCAAACGTATCCTATCCCAAACTGATGAGCCGAGAACAGAATTGCTGGCCTCCGCAGGGCCAAACAGGCCAAACTAGAGCATAGTAGAATGCAGAAACGCACCGAATAGCAGTGAACAGCGCAAGTGTCGGAACTACCCTATACCAACAGAACCAGGCTTCACATCACCAAACGTAACATAACTCTACCCATCGTACAGGGTCACCTGTTTCTGGCCTCCCCAGGACAAAGCAGAATGCAGTAGAGCACAGTTAAGCCCAGAAGTCGACCCCATTGCGGTTTGTATCATAAAGTCAACGATATGCTGACATAGCCTGACCTAACATAACCTAACCAAACGAAGCCTAACTCAACGTAGCGTACCGGGGCCATAATTGCAGGGCTCTCCAGCGCAGAGCAGAACATATTAGAGCAGAGCAGAGCGCAGAAATCCATAAAATATCAGCGTATAAAGGAAAAGTCATAGCTACCCAAACCTAACCCACACAAACGTAACAAAACCAAACGTAACATTGCTCAAACAAACTTGCCGAAACAACTGCTGCTGGCCTCCACAGGTACAAGCAGAATGTTGTAGAGAACAGACGAGCGCAAGAATCCCCGAATGACTGTGCATGGCACGAAAGTCAAAGCTGTCCCAACCGAATTTAGCGTAACATTAAGTAACCAAACGTAACCGAAGAGAGCCGAACGTGCCGAGACCACAAATTCTGGCCTCCCTAGAGAAAAGTAGAAAATATTAGAGCACAGTAGGGTGCAGAAACTCCCCAAATAGCAGCGCGTAACAAAGAAGTCAATGCTACTCTGTCCTAACATAGCAAAGCGTGACATAGCCAAACGCAACATAACTCAACTTATCGTGCCGTGACCACTACTGCTGACCACCCCAGAGACGAGCAGCACAGATTAGGGGAGAGGAGAGTTCAGAGATCAATAGAAACACAGTGTATAGACGAAGGTCATGGCTATCCTAACCGAAATATACCTAACCCAAACTCGCAAATATAACATAACGGTGATCGCGGCAAGTTACGTTTGGCTAGATTAGGTTAGATTATGTTTGGTCAGGTTGCCTTCGTCTTTTGTGCTATGCACAGCAGTGCGGTCGATTTCTACGATCTACTGCGCTGTAGCATATTCCGCCCGGCTCCACCGGTGCCAGTAATTGTGGTCACGGAACGTTAGGTTGGGTTAGGTTATGTTTCGTTAGGTTGGGGTAGGATGGGCCCGACTTTTATGCTATACACTGCTATTCGGTGGATTTATGCGCTCTACTCTGCCACAATATGATCTGCTTGGCTCTGCGGATTCCAGTAATAGTGGTCTCGGCACATTGCGTTAAGTTACATTACGATTGGTTCTATTACATTTGGATAGGTTAGGATAGGGTTGATCCAACCTTTGTGATATGCGCTGCCATTCTCAGGATGTCTGGGCCCTGCATTGCTCTGCTCTACCCTTCTCCACTCAGTGGAGGCCAGAAATAGCGACCGCGGCGCGCTAGCTGTGGCTAGGTTACGTTTGGTTACGTTAGGCTTGTTTGTGTTATGCAGGATATCTTTGTCTTTTATGCTGTACACTACCATGCGGTGGATTTCTGCGCACTGCTCTGCTCTAGTATGTACTGCTTGGCTCCGTGGAGGCCGGGAATTGCGGCCGCAGCAGGTCAGGTTGTGTTAGGTCACATTTGGCTGTGTTATGTTAGCTTGGGTCCGGTTTGTATAGCTTTTACTTTTCTGCTGTACCCTGCGATTATGTGTATTTCGGCGGTCCCATCTCCTATAATATGTTCTGTCTTGCTCTGGTGAGGTCAGCAACAGCGGTGGCGTCACATACTGTTGAGTTAGGTTACGCTTGGGTATGTTACGATTGGATACGTCAGGAGAGGGTAGCTTTGACGCTTGTGCTATGCCCTGCCATTCTACTATACTCTGCTCGTCACTGAGGTGCCCAGCAATAGTGGACGTGACACGATAGGTTGAGTTAGGTTACGATTGGTCAGGCTACGTAGGTCAGGTTAGGTTATGATGGCTTTGACGCTTGTGATGTACACTTCGACTCGTTGGATTTCCGCTCCCTGCTGTGCTAATATATGCTATGCTTGACTCTGGAGAGGCCAGCAATAGTGGTCGCTGCACGTCAGGTTGAGATACTTAACCCTTCTGAATGTTATGGTTGGTTAGGTTAGGAGAGGAGAGCTTTCTCTTATGTGCTACACACTGCCACTCAGCGGATTTCTGCAATCTAAGGCACTCTAATATGGTCAGCTTGGCTCTGCGAACACAGCAATAGTGGTATCGGCTCTTTATGTTGAGTTACGCAATGTTTGGTTAGGTTAGGTTAGGTCAGGTTAGGTTAGCATAGCTTTGACTTTTGTACTTGGCACTGCAATACGGCGGATTTCTGCGCTCCACGTTGCGCTGTTAACTTCTGGTAGGCTCTGTGGAAGTCAGTAACAATGGTATATGCACGTAAGTTACAGTTATGTTACGTTTGGTTATGTTGTGCTTGGTTAGGTTAGGCTAGTGTGACCTTGACTTTGGTGCTGTAAACCGCTATACGGTTGATTTCGGTGCACTGCTGTAATCTAATATGCTCTGCCTTGCTCTGTGGAGGACAGAAATAGTGACCGCGGCGCGTTAGGCTTTGTTGGTCTTGTTCGGGCTAGGAGAGTGTGTCTTTGACTTTTGCACTGCGCACTGAAATGCGGTGGATTTCTGCGCTCTACTGTCCTCTAGTATGCGACGCTTGGCTCACCGGAGGGGAGAGATAATCGTCTCGCCATGTTTGTTTGAGATATGCGACGTTTGGCTCTATTATGTTAGCTGCGGTTAGATTTGGGTATCTTCATCATTTCTGCTACGCACTGCGATTCTATGGATATCTGCGCTCTACGGGCCTCCATTATTCTCCGTTAGGCTACCTGGAGGCCAGTTATGCTGGTCGCGGCAGGTCAGGTTGGGTTAGATTTCGTTTGTTAGGGTTAGGTTACTTTGGTTTGGCCTGGATGGCTTTGACTTTTGTGCTCAACACAGCTATTCTATGGACCTCTGCTTTCTACTGTGCTCTATCATATTCAGCTCATCTCTGGGGACGCAAGCAATAGTGGCCGCAGCACGTCAGTTTTGGTTATGTTACGTTTGGTTAGGTTACGTTAGGTTAGGATCGATCAGCATATCTTTGACTTTTGTGCCGTACAATGCTATTCGTTGTATTCCAACGTTCCACATTGCACTACTGTACTCTGCTCGACTCTGGGGTGGCCATTGATATTGCCCCCGGCACGTTCGGTTGTGTTAGGCTGCGTTTGGTTAGGCCATGAGTGCTTGTGTTATGTTCGGATAGCTACGACTTTTCTGATATACAGTGCGATTACATGGATTTCTGTGCTCTACTCTCCTGTAATATAATCCGCTTGGCTCTGGGGAGGCCAGAAGTAATTGTCTGGGCACGGCAGCTTGGGTTCGGTTACGTTCGATTATGTTGTGTTTGCATAGGTTAGGCTAGGGTAGATATGACTTTTGCGCTATACAGTGCTATTCGGCAGATATATGCACTCTACTGCGCTCTAATATGTTCAGGTTCGCTTTCGGAGGGCCAGCAATACAATACTGTTTTCGGCTCGTTAGTTTCATTTACGTTACGCGTGACTAGGTTAGGTTAGTTTGGATCAGATTATGATGTCTTTGACCTTTCTGTCATAAACTGCCATTCTATTGACTTCTACGCACTTCTGCCTCCTATACGTTCTGTTTGGCGATGGGGATGTCAGCAATAGTGGTCTAGGCACGTTAGGTTGGATTATGTTTCGCATGGTTTTATCACGTTTCGTTAGGTTAGGATGTGTTAACTTTGACTTTTGCGCTATGCACTGATATTCGGTGGATTTCTGCGCTTTACGATGCTCTGATATACTCCTCTCGACACTGGGGTGGGCAGCAATAGTGCTCGTGACACGATTGGTTGAGTTATGTTAAGTTTAGTTAGGCTAAGTTGTGTGTGGTTTCGCTATGATTGCTTTGGCCTTTGTGCTGTACACTGCCGTTCGGTAGATATCTGTGCTCCAGTGTGATCTAACATGTTCTGCTTGGCTCTGTGGAGGCCAGAAATAGAGATACCGGCTCGTCAGATTTAGCTGCTCTATATTTGGTTAGGTGCAGTTATGTCAAGTTAGGTTGGGATACCCTTGACTTTTCTGCTACACACTGCTATATGGTAGCTTTCTCTGCTCTAATGCGCTCTAGCGTATTCAGCTTGGCCCTGGGAATGCATGCAATAGTGGTCTCGGCGCGTTATGTTTAGTTATGTTACGTTCGGTTGTGTTACGTTGGAAGAGGTTAGGACGGGATAGCATTGACTTTTGTTCCATGCACTGCTCTTTGGTGAATTTCTGCGGTCTACGTTGCTCCACTATACTCTGCCAGACTCTTGCGATGCCAGGAATTATCGTCGCGGCACGTGAGTTTGAGTTAGGCTACGTTCGGTTCTGTTACGATTGGCTAGGTTAGGAGAGGATGGAATTGACTTTTGCCCCATACACCGCTATTCTGTGGATTTCTGCTCTCTACATTGCTCTAATATGCTCTGCTTGGCTCTGGGAATGCCGGAAATTTTGGTGGCAACACGAGAGTTTGGGTTGCGTTACGTTAGGTTAGGTTTCGCCATTGTGTCTTAGACTTTTGCGCTATACACTGCAATGCGGAGCATTACTCCGCTCTACCGTGCTCTAGTATATCCTGCTTGGCTCGGGCGAGGCAAGCAATGGTGGTCTCAGCACGCTAGGATGAGTTAAGCTACGTTCGGGTATGTTACGTACGGCTTTGTTAGGATAGGGTAACTTCGACTATTGTGCTATGCACTGCGATTCTATGGATTTTTGCCCCCTGCCATCCTCTAATATGTTTTACCTGGCTCTCGTGATACAGCAATATTGGTCTCGGCGTGTCAGGATGTGCTACGTTCCGTTTCGTTACGTTAAGTTTGGTCATGTTAGGATAGGTTAGCTTTGACATTTGTGCTATACGCTGCTATAAGTTGATTTCTGCGTTCCGCATTGCTCTAGTACACCCTGCTCGACTCCGGGGAGGCCAGAAATCGCGGCCACGGCATGCCGGGTTGGGTTAGGTTACGTTTGGTTGGTTTACGTTAGCATGGGTAAGATAGTAGAGAGTAGAACTCAAAAATCCATAGAATTGCTTTGTAAACCGGAAAAGTCATAGTTACCCATACCAACAGAGCATACCGAAACATAGTCGAACTCAACCTAACTTCGGGAGGCCGCTATTGTTGCCCTACACAGAGCCAAGCAGGATATACTAGCGCGCAGTAGATCACAGTAATCCGCCGAATGGCACTGTACAGCACAAAGTTAAGGGTACCCTGACCAAACTTACTCTGACCCAACCTAACCGAACGTAATCTGACTCATCAGATAGAGCCGAGACCGCTCTTGCTGGCATTGCCACAGCCAAGCTAAAATATTGGAGCATTGTAGGGCGCAGAAGTCCAACTAATAGCAGACTTTAGCACTTAAGTCATAGGTACCCCCTCCTAACCTAACCAACGGTAACATGACGGAGCGTAGCCCCGCTCTACCTATCGTGCCGCGACCACTCTTGCAGCCCCCCTCGCCCACAGAGCCAGGCGGAACACATTAGTGGAGAGTTGAAAGCAGAAATCCATAGAATCGCTGTGCATATCGGGAAATTCAGAGATACCCATATCTAACCCAAACAACAGAACATAACCGAACATAGCCTGACTCAACCTAATGTGCCGAGACCGCAATTGTTGCACTCCACAGAGCCAAGCAGGACATACTAGTTCACGTTAGGGCACAGAAATCCTCCGTATATATGTGTATAGCGCAAAAGACTAAGTAGCCTATCATAACCTAACCAACCGTAACATAAGCAAACGTAGCTGAATCCAACCTACGGAGCTGAGACCTCTACTGCTGGCCTCCCGAGAGCGAAGCAGAACATGCTACAGCACTGCAGAGCGCAGTGATCCACCGCATTGCAATGTAGTGTACAAAAGCCGTAGATATCTCAACACAACGGTCCTGACCTGACCAGACGGAACGTAACCTAGCTCAACCTAACGTGCACCGACCATTCTTACTGGCCACTCCAGTGACAAGCAGAGCATATTAGAGCACGCTAGAGCGAAGAAATCCACGGGATTGCAGTGCATACGAAAGAAGTTGTAGAAGCCTGACCTAATCTAGCCAAACGTAGAATATCCAAACGTAACCTAACTCAACCTAACACGTCCAGACCACTATTGCTGACATCCACGGAGACAAGTAGTATGTACTAGAACACGGTAGAGCTCAGAAATCCACCGCATTGCAGTGTAAAGCAAAAAAGTCAATGTAGCCAATCCTAGCCAAGCCACACCTGACATTCCCAGACGTAACATAACTCAACCAAACTTGACGAGACCTCCACTGCTCGACTCCACAGAGACAAGGAGAATGTGCCAGAGCACAGTATAGCGTCGAAACCCACCGCATTGCTCCGTATAGCACAAATGTCAAAGCTATCGTACCCTGATATAACGAACCTTAACACAACCACACGTAATCTAACTCAAAGTAAAGTACTGCGACCGCTATTTTTAGTCTCCTCAGAGTCAAGCAGGATGCACTAGAGCGCAGCAGAGCGCAGAAGTTCACCGCATTGCAGTGCGAAGCGCAAAAGTGAAAGATGCCCTTACCGAACCTGATCAAACCTAACCTACCATAACTCAACATATATAACTCAAGATATCGTGCCGAGACCAATATTGGTGGCTTCTGCAGAGCAGAGCAGAACATGTTAGTGCGCAGTAGGTAGCGGAAATCCACCGAATAGCAGTGTATAGCACAAAAGTCAAGGCCATCGTGTCCTATCCTAACAAAACGTAAAATAACCCTAGGTAACGTAACCCATACTATCGTGCCGAAGACACATTTTCTGGTCCCCCAGAGCCAACCAGAATATACTAGAGCATAGTAGAGCTCATGAATCCACCGAAATGAGGATTATATCACGACAGTTAAAGGCACCCAAGCCCTACATGGCTTAAACTAGCCTAATCAAACGTGGCCTAATTCAACATAACGTGCAGGACCGCTGTTGATAGCCTCCGTGGGGACAAGCAAAGCATATTGGAGCAGAGTCAACGGCAGCCTCCGACAGGGTACGAACGCGCTTAATCGCGTCTATCGTCCACCGACCGTGCTGGAATTCGAACTGGCTGACGCTGAGATCGGGACTCACGTCCGTTAAATGCTCTCGGTGGCGGGCAACTAGAATGCGCTCGAAGAGATTGCCCGCCTAAGTCGAAGGTATCCTGACACAACCTGAAGAAACCTAGCCTAACCAAACGTAACCTCACTCAAGCTAACGTGCAGAGGACACTATTGCTGTGATCCCCAGAGCCATGCAGAGCATGCTACAGTACACTAGAGCCCAGAGACCCACCGAATAGCAGTGTATAGCACAGAAGATAAAGCTACACCGCCCTAATGGATCCAATCTTGTCATAGACAAACCTAACATAACCCAAACTAACGTACCGCGACCACTATTGCTGGCATCCCCAGAGTCGAGCAGAACTAACTAGAGGACACTAGAGCGCAGAAATACATAGCATCACTGTGTATAGCGCAAAAGTCATATCTATCCGAACCAGACCCAAGCCAACGTAACAGAACCAAGCGTAGCCTACCTCAGCATAACGTGCCGCGACCACAATTGCTGCCCTCCCCAGGGCCAAGCAGTATATAGTAGAGCGCAGTCGGGCGCAGATATCCACCGAAAAACAGTCTAGAGCGAGAAAGTCAAAGCCATGCTTACCAAACTCAGCACAACCTAAATTAACCAATTAAAACCTAACTCAACCTGACGTGACACGCCAACTACTGCTCGCCACACTAGAGACGGGCAGAGTACAGTACAGCAATGTAGATCACAGAAATCCACAGAATATCTGTGTACACCACACAAGTTGTGGTAGCCTATCCTAACCTAGCCAAGCGTAGCATACCCGAACGTAACGTAACTACACCTAACATGCCGCGACCAGTATTTCTGGTCTCACAGGGGCCAAGAAGAACATATCAGAGAAGAGAAGAGCGCAGAAACACATAGAGCAGCAGTGTATAGCAGAAAAGTCAAGGCTAACCCAAATAGCACCTAGCCTAACCCAAAACAGCCTAAACCTGCGTAACGTAACACAAAATAATGTGCCATGGCAAGTATTGCTGCCGCCAGAAGTGACATGGAGAACTTATTAGAGGAGCGTAGGTCGCAGAAGACCATAGATTAGCGGTGCAGAGTAGAAAAGTTGATGAAATCCTAACTTAACACAAACTTACCTATCATAACCAAACCTGACGTAACTCAAGCTAACGTGGCGAGACAACTGTTGCAGGCCACCACAGAGCCAAGCAGAATATACTAGAGCAACGTAGAGAGCAGATATCCCCCGAAAAGCAGTGTATAGCACAAACGTCGAAGCAATCCCTACCAACCATAGCCAAGCCTTGCCTAGCCAAACGTAAAATAACTCAATCAAAGGTGCCGCAAACACTATTGCTGACGTCCCAGGAGAAAAGCAAAGTAAAATAGAATACATTAGGGCCCAGAGGCCCATAGAATGGCAGTGTGCACCGCAAAAGTCAAAGCTGCACAAACCTAACACAAGGTCGCATTACTTTCCAGAACGTAATCTAGCTCAAATTACCGGCCCTCGACCAAGATTGCTGACCACCCAGGAGCAAAGCACAAATTATTAGAGGAGGTTAAGGCGCAGAAATCCACCGTATTGCAGAGTATAGCACAAAAGTCGAAGATATGACAATGAAACGTAGCCCAACCCAACGTAAGCGAACGCAACCTAACACAACGTAACGAGCCACGAACACTATGCTCGCCTACCCAGATTCGAGATCGGTACAGCAGTGCAATGTAGAGGGCAGAAAGTCGCGGAATAGAAGCGCATATCACAATAGTCAAATCCACCCTAACCAGACCAAACCTAACCAAACCGAACCAAACGTAACCTGACTGTATCTAGCTTGCCGAGACCACAGCTGCTGGTGTCGACACAACCAAGCAGATCATATCAGAGCACTGTATGGCGCAGAAATCCCTCGAACAGCTGTGCATAGCGCAAAAGACAAAGCTTTCCTGTCCTAACAAAGCCAAATGTGTCGTAAGCAAACGAAACCTAACTGAATGTAACGTGCCGAAACCAATACTTCTGCCCTCGCCACAGCCGGGCAGAACATATTAGAGGAGGGTAGAGCGCATAAATCCATATAACCGCAGTGCATAGCACAAAAGACGAAGCCACCCTGTCCTAACCTAACGTAATGTAAAATAGCCATACGCAAATTAACACATCCTAACATGCCGGGATCACTATTGCTGCCCTCCTCGGAGCCAAGCAGAATAGACGAGAGCAGAGTAGGGTGTAGAAATCAGCCGCATTGCAGTGAATAACAGAAAATCGAAGCTATCCTGCCCAAACATAGCCAATTGTAACATAGCCAAACGTAACCTATCTCTACATATCGTGCCTCGAACACTATTACTGGCCACCCCAGGGAAAAGCAGGGCACAGTAGAGGAGAGTAGAGCGCAGCAGTCCATAGAATCGCAGTGAATAGCAGAAAAGCTAATGCTATCCAAACCTAACCCAAACTAAGGCAACCTAACCAAATGTAGAAGAACTCAGCGTAACCTAACGCGACCACTATTGTTGACCCCTGCAGGGCCCAGCAGAATATAGTAGATTATATTAGAGAGCAGTTATCCACCAAGCAACATCGTATAGCACGAAAGTCAATGCTGCCCTAACAAAATATAGCCTAACCGAACCGGACTAAGGTAACGTAACACAACCTAACCAGACACGACCACAATTGCTGGCCGCCGAAATGTCGCGCGGAGTATAGTGGAGCAACGTAGAGCGCAGAAGCCCACCAAACAGCAGCGTAAAGCACAACAGTCAAAGCTATCCTCACGTAACATAACGAAGCGTAACGTAATCAAAGGTAACCTACCTCAACGTAACGTGCAGAGGCCACTATTGCTGGCCTCCCCAGAGTCAAGCAGAACATACTAGAGCGCAGTGGAGCGCAGAAGTCGACCGAATGGCAGTGTATAGCACAAAAGTCGAATCTACCCTAATCAAACCTATCCTTCCATATCCGAACAAAACGTAACACAACTCAACTTAATTTGCCGAGACAATTAGCGCTGGCCTCCACAGAGCCAAGTAGTAATTACTAGAGCACGGTACAGGGCAGAAATACACTGAATAGCTGTGTACAGCACGAAAGTCAATGCTGTCCTAACGAAACTTAATCTACCATAACCTAACCGAACGTAACATTACTCAAACAAGAGTGCCACGGACACTATTGCTGGCGTCCTCAGGATCAAACAGAGGGTAGTAGAGCAATGTAGAGCGCAGAGATCTACTGAATAGCATTGTGTAGCACAAAAGTCAATACAACGATATCCTAACTTAACAAAACTTCACATCACCAAACGTAGTATTGCTCAAGCCATCGTGCCAAGACATCTGCTGCTGTGCTCCACAGGTCCAAGCAGAATGTTGTAGAGAACAGACAAGCGCAGGAATTCCCGAATAACTGTGTACAGCACGAAAGTCAAAGCTGTCCTAACCGAATTTAGTGTAACATTAACCAACCAAACGCAACCGAGAACAACCTAACGTGCCCAGACCACAATTTCTGGCCTCCCTAGAGACAAGTGGGAAATATTAGGGCACAGTAGGGTGCAGAAACTCTCCGAATAGCAGCGCGTAGCAAGGAAGTCAATGATATACTGTCCTAACGTAGCAAAGCGTAACGTAGCCAAACGTAACCTAACTTAACCTATCGTGCGGTGACCACTACTGCAAACCACCCCAGAGCCGAGCAGCACAGATTATGGGTGTGGAGAGTTCAGAAATCCATAGAAACACATGGTATAGGCGAAGGTCATGGCTATCCTAACCGAACTATGCCTAACCTAACCACCCAAACGTAACATAATAGTGATCGCGGAAAGCTACGTTTTGTTAGGTTAGATTATGTTTAGTCAGGTTGCCTTCGTCTTTTGTGCTATGTACAGCAGTGCGGTCGATTTCGGCGGTCTACTGCCCTGTAGCATAATCTGCCCGTCTCTGCGGGTGCCCGCAATTGTTGCCGCGGCGCGTTAGGTTAGGTTAGGTTACGTTTGATTAGGTTAGGATAGGAAAGATCCGACTTTTATGCTATACACTGCTATTCGGTCGATTTCAGCGCACTACTGTGATGTAATGTGAACTGCTTGGCTCAGGGATACCAGCTATGGTGGTCTCGGCAAATTAGGCTGTGTTAGGTTACGTTTGGATAGGTTAGGCTTGTCTGGGTTGGGTTAGGATAGCTCTGACCTTCCTGCTTTACATTGCCTTCTTTTGGACTTCTGCGCTTCACTCTCCTTTATTATTTTCTGCTTGGCGTTGGGGGGGCCAGTATATTGGACTCGGCTCGTTAGGTTCATTTAGTTTACATTTGGTTGGGCAAAGATATGCCTGCTAATGTAAGGGTATCCGTGACATTTGTGCTATTCGCTGCTATTAGGTGGCTGCCAGCGCTCTACTATCCTCAAGTGTGTTCTGCTTGGCTCTGCGGATTCCAGTAATAGTGGTCTCCGCACATTACGTTAAGTTATGTTACGACTGGCTTTATTATGTTTGAATAGAATAGGATAGGAATGTCCCGACATCAGTGATATACGCTGCCATTCCATTGCGGCCGCGTAACGTTAGGTTGTGTTAGGCCACGTTTGGCTGTGGTACGTTTGCTTGCGTCCTGTTTGGATAGCTTATACTTTTCTGCTGTACCCTGCGATTATGCGTATTTCGGCGGTACCATCTCGTGCGATATGTTCTGCCTGGCTCTGGTGAGGCCAGAAACAGCGGTCGCGGCACGTACGGTTGAGTTAGGTTACGCTTGGGTATGTTACGATTGGTTACGTCAGGAAAGGATAGTTTTGATATTTGCGCTAAGTACTGCTATTCGATGCATTTCTGCGGTTTACTTTGCCATACTAATCTCTGCTCGTCTCTGAGATGGCCAGCAATAGCGGTTGCGACACGGTAGGTTGTGTTAGGTTACGATTGGTTAGGCAAGGTTGTTTAGGTTTGGTTATGACGGTTTGACGCTTGTGCCGTACACTTCGATTCGTTTGGTTTCTGCTGCCTGCTGTGCTAGTATATGCTCTGCTTGGCTCTGAGGAGGCCAGCAATAGTGGTGACAGCACGCCATGTTGAGATATTTTACGTTCGTGTATGTTGCGGTTGGTTAGGTTAGGAGAGGAGAGATTCCACTTATGTGCTATACACTGCCACTCAGCTGTTTTCTGCAATCTAAGGTACCTTAATATGGTCTGCTTGGCTCTGCGAAACACAGCAATAGTGGTATCGGCTCGTTATGTTGAGCTACGCTACGTTTGGTTAGGTTAAGTTAGCTGAGGTTAGGTTAGCATAGCTTCGACTTTTGTACTTTACAAATGCGGCGGATTTCTGCGCTCTACAGTGCCCTGGCAAACTCTGAATGGCCCTGCGGTTGTCTACAATATTGGTCTAGGCACGTTAGATTGAGTTAGATTACGCTTGTTTATGTCACGTTTGGTTAGGTTTGGCTTGGACAACGTTGACTTTTGTTATATAAAACGCTGTACGTTGGACCTCTGGAATCTGCTGTTCTCAAATATGCTGTGCCTGCCTCTGGGGATGCCAGCAATTGTTGTCTCCACACGTTAAGCAGGGTCAGGTTACATTCGGTTAGGTTAAGTTTGTATGGGTTGAGTGCCGCGCTGAATTTCGAGCGAGACCGACGCTTTCACGACGCTACTACCATTGGGAGGTATTTTCTGCGGCAAAGTGCGTTTTCTGGCGCGTGGGTTAGAGCCACTCTGTGCGTGTGGTGCGTGGGTGCACGTGGCCGGGGACTCGCGTCGCGGAGTGTGTCGTGGGGCCGATAAAAGTTGTACATGTTTGGAAGCTTTTTTCTTCCTTTATTCGTGGCATCAACGAAGTTGTGGTCGTCGATACGTCGCAGGTAGTCGAGAGACGGTGCCCATTGTCAGCCGCGGATCCGCGCGCCTGCCCAGCGAGGCATACCTGAGCCGAGGGTCATACCACAATGCAAGCGGCGGAGCAGGGACTCGCAACCCGTACAGTGGTAATCATCCCGGGGAAGCCGGACAATTTACCGAGGAGTGAAGGTACGGTTAAAATTAGTGGTGTCAACGCGGCTCCAGTGGAGCTTTCCTCGTCGAAGGACAGGGCAATTAGCCCTACGGCAGGTGCTACGAGTCGCGTGACTCGTAGTACCGCATTGCGTAAGGCGCTGCTGGCAGACCTCGATGGGGAGCGCCCCTCCTTCGCAGGTGCCGTCAGCGTCACGGGCGACGGCGAAACCTCGCCTTCATGGGTGTCTCCCGCGAAGACGGCGACGTGCCCGCGGGGGGCGGTGTTGGAGGAATATGACCCATTCGAAGGTTTGGATGGAATTGATCGTGCCCCGAAACCCAGGAGCATAAGCCGAGCAAAGGAGGCCCTCCCCACACTGGAGGAGCTCGCCAGAGTGCACCGTCCGCTGTCTGTTGTGGAAATGTCTGCCGTTATATCCGGAAATTGCTCGAGGATAGAAACGATGGCAGACAAGAGCGAAAACCTGCACGGCCTATACGTTCGCGCGTTCCGTATGTGCGCCAGGGTGGTGGATTCGCCCGGATGGGAGATGAGTCTCCAAGTAACAGCCGGCAGTGCCCTGGAGACGATGGCGGAGAGTTTCCGCGTGCTGATGGCGGAGATCGCCGGTCTCGCGGCAGGCGGCCGCTGCCCCGGAACTAACCTCGAGTGTGCCCACGATTGCGACGAAGGGAGCCGTCGGTAGGACGGGGCGCCGCTCTTCGAGGACGAGATCCGCCCGCTCGCCTCCCGCGACCGCCGCGAAGACTGCAGAGATGCACGGTCACGTTAAGAAAAGCAGCGATAAGCAGGGCCCCATCATTAAGAGGCCGCCGTCGCGGTTTGGGTACACGAGGGGTTGAGTCACTCTGGCGCGGAGGCCACCTCCGCTGCAAGCGGAAATGTAAATCCCGCCGACCTCGGGATCGAGGACTTGCACCCCCGTCGGGCTGCTTCCGGCGGTCTCCTGCTGTAGATCGGTGGACGCGAGGGCATACAGCGAGCCACCGCTCTCGCCGGGCGGATGAGCGAAGTCTTGGATGGATCCGGTGTGCGGGTTACGGTTCCACCAAAACATCGGAGCTGAGGGTGAGAGGGCTCGACGACTGTGTTACTCCCCGCGATGTGGCCGCTGCGCTGGCCAGGGTAGGTGTTTGCACCGAGGCGGAAATAAGACCCGGAATGATCCGGTTTTCCGCTTCAGGGCTGGGCTCTGTATGGGCCCAGTGTCCCCTCACGGCAGCGAGAAAGGACGTCGGTTGCGGGCGGATCCGCGTCGGCTGGACTTCGGCCCGTGTCGTAGCCATGGAGACACGGCGCCTCCAGTGCTTCCGTTGCCTTGCGTTCGGTCACGCAAGGAACGGATGCTCCAGCGCGGTGGACGGCAACGACACCTGCTTTAGGTGTGGCGCGGCGGGCCACCGTGCCAATGAGGGTAGTGCGCCTGCACACAAGTGACCGGTTTGCGCCGGGCCCGGACGCCCGTCCAACCACCGGCTGGGTAGCAAGGCGTGCTGCCCGCCAAAGAAAAAATTCGCGGCTCGCCAGGCGCCTGCAGGCACCGCGTCCGCCTCGGCGCCCACGAGCGACAATTCGAAAGCTACGTCCGCGAATTCCGTCACCGCGATGGGCCCGCCGACTGGCGGATAACCGGGCCCACAGCCGGCCCAAGAGAAGGGGGGCAGGGAGGAGGCCATGGACACGGCCTAACTTTGACGCCGTCCATGGTGCTCCAGACCAACCTGAACCACTCGCGGGAGCCGCAGGGTCTGCTCCTGCAGACGCTCGTTGAGCTGGGTGTCGGTCTTGCTGTTACCGCAGAGCCGTACCGTATCCTCGATCTAGATGTGTGGTTTGGGGATCGGTACGGATCCGTGGCTGTCATCGACAGGGAACAACTGCGGACACCCGCACCAACGCTGCTTCACAGCGGTGCGGGACTCGTGGCGGTCTCCTGGAGCGATGTAGTCGTGGTGGGGTCTACGTCTCTCCCAACCGCGGCCTGTCATTGAGCGAGAGGTGCCTGGACGAGCAGGGATGTTTCCTTAGTGGACACATGGCTCGTCCGGTTCTGGTCCTGAGGGACTTAAACGCGCACTCCGTGGCGTGGGGTTATCCGCGAACAGACGCTCTGGGAGAGGCCCTGCAAGATTGGGCCGCGGGGTTGTATCTCCGGTTGCTCAACCGGGGCTCCGTAAGCACGTGCGTCCGGTGGAAAGGCACGTCCATCGTGGACTTGTCGTTCGCATCGCCGGCAACTGTGCGGCGGGTCACAGGCTGGAGGGCGGCGGTGGAGGTGGAAACGCTTAGCGACCACCTCCACATCACTATGATGCTTGCCGTCACTCCTGGCACCGGTCTGGAACCACCAGATGGAGGATGGGCGCTCCGGCGCATCGACCGCGACATCTTCGGCGCGGCCGTACAGGTCGTCACCTGTACGGATGAGACCGTCGGGCGCGAAAACGACGAAGCGGGATTAGGGGCGGAGCGGCTAAGGGCGGCGATGATGCACACGGGCGATGTCGCCATGCCGTGGGTCAGGGAGCCACCTTCGCCGGGTGCAGCGCACTGGTGGTCGGCCGAAATCGCGCAGCTCCGGGAGCTCTGCGTGCCCGCCCGGCGCCAGTACACCCGGGCGCGCCGTCGACGACTCGCGGTGTCCGCCGAGGATATCGCACGCCCCTGTCGCGAGTACCGGTCCGCGGTGGGCGATCTGCGGAGGAAGATTCGCAGAGCCAAATCTCGGCAATGGGACGAACTCCTCGCGACGCTCGAAAGTGATCCGTGGGCACGCCCGTATAAATTAGTAATGGGATAGTTAAGGGCATGGGCGCCCCTCGTGACCGAGCGTATGGACCCTGAGCTCCTGCGGCGGGTGATCGACACCCTCTTCCCTTGTGGTGGCGGAGGAGGTTGTGCAACCCGCTGCAGTGCGGTCGGAACTGGTCGGATTTTCCGACGAGCTGAGGGTCTCGCACGAGGAGATGGGCCGTGCGGTCGTTATGATGGGGGCAAGGAGCACCGTCCCCGGAACAGACGGCATCCCAGGCCGAGCGTTTGCACTGGTTCTGGAAGCGTGTGGTGATCGCGTGCGACGGCTGTTCGACAGCCGCCTCAGGACCGGTCGCTTCCCGGCAAGTTGGAAGAGAGCGAGCGTCGTGCTGATCCCGAAACTAGG
>NW_016908418.1:2060220-2091217 GCF_001483705.2 Eufriesea mexicana
CGAATGTGTACCGGCCGAAATGCCTGCACGACGAGGCGGGCAAGCTCATCGAACGCGTTCTAGCTGCCTGCCTCCGAGAGCATTTAGCGGACGTGGGTCCCGATCACAGCGTCAGCCAGTTCGGATTCCGGCATGGTCGGTCGACGATCAACGCGATCTAGCGCTTACGTACCCGTTCGGATGCTACCGTTGGCCGGAGCGGGGTGGTGCTGGAGGTCGGTGTGGATATCGCCAACGCCTTCAACACCCTGCCCTGGGCCGCCATCCGGTGTGCCCTGTTGTACCACAGGGTTCTCAGTACATGATGGCGGTGGTCGGCCACTATTCGACTATTTGGCGGAGCGCTCGATCGAGTATCACGGACGATACTCGACCGTCGTGTGTGCGACGAACTGCGGGTTTCCACAGGGATCGGTACACGGGTCGATCATCTGGGACCTCGCGTACAACGCCGTGTTGCGCATTCCCCTCCCCCTCGGCCTGAACCTGACGTGTTACGCCGACGACACGCTGGTGATGGCCGCCGGGTCGAGTTGGCAGGAGGACAGGCTGCGCGCGGAAAGCGGCGCGGCCCTCGTCGCGAATAGCATCCAGCGACAGGGGCTGTGTATCGCCCCCGAGAAGATCGAGGCAATGTGGTTTTGCCATCGGCACCACGGGATGCCGCCCATGTCCCTAATGCGCGTGGGGAACGTCGTGGTCGAGGTACGGGACCGGATGATATACCTCGGTCTCGTCCTCCATAGCCACTGGAAATTCGACAAACATATCCTCGCGCTGGAACCACGCCAGGAAAGTGTGGCGGGGGCGCTGTGTCGCCTGCTACACATCCTGGGAGGGCCAGGCGGGAGGGTGCGCCGCCTCTACACGGGAGTCGTTCGCTCGGTGGCACTTATGGGGCTCCGATCTGGGCGAACGACCTGGTCGCCAGTCCGCGCAGTCTGGCGATTCGACGGCGAGTCGCTCGCAGGATGGCAATCAGGGTCATGCGCGGTTACCGTACGATATCCCACGAGGCGGCGATGGTCCTGGCGGGTGTGCCGCCGTTCGAACTGCAAGCGTTGGTGGAGGCCCGTATCTACGGTCTCCTACACGCTGACGGCGGCGGTGGTCCTGAAGAAGGGGTCGCTTCGTTGCGGCGAAGGGTTCGACAGACCTTGATGTCAGCCTGGCGAGCTCGGCTTAGGAAGCCGAGCGGCCGGCGGCCCCGGGCGATCGAGGCTGTGCTCCCCGTGCTGGATGAATGGGGCGCAGCGGCAGCCGGCACACTTTCCGCCTGAAACAGGTGCTAACCGGGCACGGGTGCTTCGGGGAGTACCTGTGTCGTATTGGGCGGGAACGTGAGACGCGGAGTCATCACTGCGGAGAAGGGCGGGACACGGCGCAGCTCATGGTGGAGGAATGCCCGGTGTGGGCTCGCGAGCGCCGGGTACTTTGTCGCGTGGTGGGTCGGGACCTTTCACTCTCCGTCGTCGTGGCGCGGATGACGGTGTGCTGAGGTGCGTGGCGTGCGGTGTCCTCCTTCTGCGAGGCGGTTATGTTACAGGAGGAAGCCGGGCAGAGAACCCGCGAGCGTAGAGCGTGATTCTCGCGCGTAGGGCGGCGGGGCTGCCAGCGTGGCGCCGGAGGGCGGCGCGCGCACTGCCGGATGTGCTAACGCGTTAGACCTCCGTCTTCGCGAGCGACCATGTACCTACGACCGGGGAGAACGTCTCCCTCTCCCGTCGTTACGTAGGTCAGTGTGATCACGAGCTGGCGCATGGGGGCCCGTCAGTTCGAGAGACCGTAGTCCGGGCGCACGGCGTCGCGTGATGTTCGCGCGTCGTCCGTAGGATATGCGTGAGTCCCGGTTCGGTGGTATGCGTGTTTGTGTTTGTGTTTTTGTGTGTGTGTGTGTGTGTGTGTGTGTGTGTGTGTGTGTGTGTGTGTGTGTGTGTGTGTGTGTGCCTGTAATCGACCCGTCTAGCGCGCATGGACATGATCGTTTCGGGTGCGATTTCCCGTCGCGTCGGGAGAGAAATGCGGTTGCGTCGCGGGGGCGTCCAGGCAATTGCGTCGCCGCGAAGTCCAGGGCGCACCGAAATGCGAAGGGCTGGCCATCCTGGGGGTTTTGGTGGTAAAAATTCCACATAACAGTGCCCACTCCCCTAAGTGGGCCGGGTAACTTCTGAGGATTTCCCCCACGTGAAGGAAAAATGTTTGTATGGGTTAGGTTTGAACAGATTTGACTGTTTTGGCACAGGCTGTTATTCAGCGGATTCACTGTGCTCTACCATACTCTGTTTGGCTCTGGGGCGCCAGCAATAGTGGCCGCCGCACGTTAGACTCAGTTAGGTTACGTTCGGGTATGCTAAGGTTTGTTAGGTTAGGAGAGGCTGGCATTGTCTTCTATGCTATACACTGTTGTTCTGTGGCCTTCGGCACTCCATTGTGATATGATATATACAGCTTGGCTCTGGGAAAGAGAGCAACAGTCGTCCTGGCACGATACGTAGAGTTACGCATCGTTCGTTTGGACCAGGCTAGCTTAGGTTGGGCTAGCATATCCTTGACTTTTGTGCTTTGAACTTCAATGTGGCGGATTTCTGCACCCTACTGTGCTCTGTCATATTCTGGCCTGCTCTGTGGACGTCAGCAGCAGTGGTCTAGGCTCGATAGGTTGCGTTACGTTACGTTCGGTTATGCTGTGTTTCGTTAGGTTATGCTAGAGTAGCTTTGAATTTTGTGCTGTATGCTGCCATTTCTTGGATTTCTGCGATGCACACTGCTCTACTATGCTCAGCTCGACTCTGGGCAGGCCAGTAATAGTGGTGGTGGCACGAAAGATTGGGTTGAGCTACGTTTGGTCAGGTTAGGTTTGGCTAGGTTAGGGCAAGATTGCTTTGACTTTTGTGCTAGACACTGCAGTTCGTTGCATTTCTGCGCTCTGCTGTGCTCTAGTATATTCTGGTTGGCTCTGTGGACGCCAGCAATAGTGGTCTCGTATTGTTAGTTTCAGTTAGGCTACGTTTGGACATGTTACGTTTGGTTACGTTGAGAGAGTATAGTTTAGTCTTTTGAGCCATACACTACTATCCGCGGTTATCTGCGCACTACTGTGTTTCTATACCCCTCATCAGCTCTGCGGTAGCCAGTAAAAGTTGCCTCGGCACGTTAGCTAGTGTTGGGTTACGTTCCCTTAGGTTACGTCTGGAACGTTTGGTCAAGATTTCTCCGACTTTTGTTCTATCCACTGAAATCAGGTGGATCTATGCGTCCTACATTGCTTTACTATAATCTGCTCAACTCTGGGACCCTGAGCAATAGTAGTCGTGGCACGACAGGCTGAGATAGGCAACGCTTGGCTGGGTTACGTTAGGTGAGGTTAGGATAGGACAGCTTACACTTTTGCGCTGTAGCCTGCTGTCCGCGGATTCCTGCGTTTTACTCTGTTCTAACACTTTCTGCTTGGACATGGGGAAGCCAGCAATAGTGGTGTCTGCCCTCTATGTTATGTTATGTTGGGTGAAGTTATGTTAGGAAGGCTTTGTTGCGATTTCTTTGACATTTGAGCCATACACTGCTATTCGGTGGATTTATGCGCGCTATATTGCTTTACTGTACTCTGCACGACTCTGCGAGGCAAGCAAGAGAGGTCGAGGCAAATTAGTTTGAGATAGGATTTGTTTGGTTCGTTTAGAGTAAGTTACGTTTGGTTAGGATGGCTTTGACTTTCGTGCTATACACTCCTTTCCGGTGGATATCTGTGATCTACAGGACTCTAATACATTCTGTCTGGATCTACGGAGGCCAGGAGCAGTGGTCGCGGCTCATCATGTTTAGCTATGCTACGTTTGGTTATGTTAGTTTAGGACATGGTAGGTTAGGGTAGCTGCGGCCATTGTGGTGTTCACTGCAATGCGGTGGATTTCTACGCTCGACTGTGCTTCAGTACACTCTGCTTGTCTCTGTGGAGGCCAGCAATCGTGGTTTCGTCATTTCAGGTTGTGTTGGGCTGCGTTCGGATATGTTACGTTCAGCTAGGATAGGATAGGCTACTACGACTTTAGTGCTATTCACTACTATTCGGTGGATATCTACGTTCTATTGTTCTCTAATATGCTCTACTTGGCACTGTGGAGGCAAGCAATAGCGGCCGCGGGTCCTTTGCTTTAGTTATGTTACGTCGGTAGCGTTGCGACTGGTGAGGGTGTTACAGTATGGCTTTGACTCTTGTGCTCCACACTGCTATTTGGATGTTTTCTGCGACCTACAGTGCCCTAATGTGTTCCGCTTGCCTCTGGAGAAGTCAACAATAGTGGTGCCGGCACGTCATGTTGAGTTGGACAACGTTTGGTTAGGTTAAGCTATGTTTGGTTAGGGTAACGCTGACTTTTGCGTTATGCATGGCATTTCGGTGGATTTCTGCTCTGTAGGTTGCACCACAAGCCTCTGTTTGGTTCTGGGGAGGCCAGCAATAGTTTTCATGACACGTTTGGTTGAGGTAGGTTACGTTTTGTTAGGTCAGATTAGGTAAAATTTGGTTCGACTGGCTTCGACCTTTGTGCTATACACTAATATTCGTTGGATTTCTGCACTCCACGCTGCGCTAGTATATTCGGCTTAGCTATGGAGAGTCCAGCAGTAGAGGTCTCGGCACGTTAGTCTGAGCTATGCTCGGTACGGTTATTTACGCTTGGCTGTGTTAGGATAAGGTGTCCTCGACTATTGTGCTATGCACTGCTGTTCGGTGGATTTCAGTGCTCTACTGTGATCTAATATATTCCGCTTGGCTCTGGCGAGGCCATCAGTAGTGTGCTCGCCTCGTTAGTTTTGGTTGTTCTGCGCTTGGTTAAATTAGGTTGTGTTAAGTTAGATCTGGACATCATATACTTTCGTGCTGTACACTGCTATAAGGAGGCTTTCAACGTTCTACTTTGCTCTACCATATTCTGCTTGTCCCTGAGGAGTCCACAAATAATGGTCGCGGCACGATATTTTGAGTTATTCTACGTTCTGCTAGGTTATGATGGTCAGGGTTAGGTTTGGGTAGTTTTGACTATTCTGCTATACACAATAATTCTATGGATTTCTATACCATATGCTATACTATAATTTCTATACTGTATTGCTATACCCTGCCCAAAAACGGTCTGCTTGGCTCGGGGGGGGGCAGCAATAGTGGTTGCGGTACGTTAGGTGGAGCTTGGTTTCGTTTAGTTATTTTGCAGTAGGTTAGGTTAGAAGAGGCTACGTTTATCTTTTGTGATGTACACTGCCACTCGGTGGATTTCTGCGCTCCACTACACTCTAGTATATTCTGCTTGCCTCTGGGGAGGTCATCAATAGTGGTGAGGGTCGGGTTGGTGGAGTTAGTTTACGTTCAGTTATTTAACGTTTGGTTAGGTTACGCTAGGATAGCTTTGACTGTTGAGCTATAAACTGACGTTCGTTAGACTTCTGCGCTCTACTGTGCTCCAACATTCTCCGCTTGTCTCTGGGGAGGCCAGGAACAGTGGTCTAGGCACGTTAGGTTGTATATGTTTGCGTTTGCTTACGTTACATTTGGTTATGTTAGGATAGGATAGCTTTGACTATTGAGCCATACACTCCTATTCGGTGGATCTCTGCGCTCTACGTCGCTCTGCAAAATTCTGCTTTTGTCTGAGGTGGCCAGCAATAGTGGTCTCGTCAGGTTAGGCTCAGATAGTTTACGTATCATTTGGTTACGTTTGTTTGGGTTAGGTTTGGATATCTTCGACTTTCTAGACGCAGACTGTTATTCGTTGGATTTCTGCGCCCTACATTGCACTGCTACACTCTGCTTGGCTCTCGTGAGGTCAGAAATAGTCGTCGTAGCACCTCTGGTTTTGTCAGGTTACGTGTGGCTAGGTTAGGTTGGGATAGGTTTGGTCAGGATAGCTTTGACTTTTATGCTATTCAC
The DNA here is from genome assembly GCF_001483705.2 of Eufriesea mexicana. Classification (NCBI taxonomy): domain Eukaryota; kingdom Metazoa; phylum Arthropoda; class Insecta; order Hymenoptera; family Apidae; genus Eufriesea; species Eufriesea mexicana. Next base: position 2,066,144 of record NW_016908418.1, read on the forward strand.
TGCTATTCTGTGGATTCCATCGTTCTACATTGCTATGCCGTACTATACTTGGCTCCTGTGAGGCTAGCAGTAGTTGCCGTGGCACGTCGGGTGGAGTTTTGCTACATGTGGCTATATTAGCTTATGATAAGTTTGGCTGGGAGAGCTTAGACTTTTTTTTATATACACTGCTTTTCGGTGGATTTCAGCGATCCACACGGCTCTAGTTCGTTCGCTCGGCTCTGCGGATGCCAGCAATAGTTGTCTCGGCACGTTCGATTGAGCTATGTTGCGTTTGGTTATGTTACGTTTGGTTATGTTAGGTTTGATTAGGTTAGGACAGGATAGGCCTGCCTTTTGTGCTGTACAATGCTACTCGGTGAGTTCCTGCGCACTGCTGTCGTCTGATGTCCCCTGCTTTGCCCTGGGGAGGCCACAAATGGTGCCCGCGTCACGGTAGGTTTTGTTAGGTTACGTTTGGTTAGATTAGGTTCGTTTCGGTTAGGTTGGGATATCTTTGACTTCTGTTGTGTACACGATATTACGGCGGACCTCTGCTCCCCACTGTGCTCTAGCATATTCTGCTTGGCTCTGCGGAGGACAGTAGTTGTGGTCTCGGCACGTTAAGTTCTGTTAAGCTACGTAACGTTAGGTCAGAGTAGGCCAAGTAAGGTTAGGCTATCCTTGTCGTTTGTGCTGCTCGCCGCTATTTGGCGGCTTTATGCGCACTACTGTGCTGTATTATACTCTGCTTGGCACTGGGGATTCCAGTAATAGTGGTCTCGTCACGTTAGGTTATATGAGGTAACGTTTGGCTCTATTACGTTTCGATAGGTTGGGACAGAGTAGCTTCGACTTTTGAGATATACACTGCTCTTCGCTGGATTTCTACGCTCCACATTGCTCTACTGCACCCTGCTCTACTCTGGGGAGGCCGGTAATAGTTTTCTCGGCACTTCAGTTCCAGCTAGACTACGTTTGGCTGTGTGACTTTCGGCTAGGGTAGTAGAGCATAGCTTTAACATTTCTGCTATATAATGCCATTCGGTTGACTTCTGCGCTATGCTGTCCGCTAGTATGCTGTGCCTGGCTTTGGGAAGGCCAGCAGTGGTGGTCCCGGCACGTTAGGTTCAGTTAGGTTACGTTTGGCTAGGTTAAGTTTGCTGGGGTTTGATTTGGACTGCTTTTACTTTCACGGCATAGACTGCTATTCGGTAGATTCCGGCTCTGTACACTGCTCTACCATTCTCTGCTGGACTCTAAGGTTGCCAGCAATAGTGGTCGCTGCACGTTAGGTTGAGTTAGGTTACGTTTGGGAATGTTTCGTTTGGGTACGTTAGGTTAGTGTATCTTTGAGTTTTGTGCTTTACACTGCATTGCGCCGTATTTCTGCGCTCTAATGTGCTCTGGTACATTCCGGTTGTACATGTGGAGGCCGGCAATGGTGGTCTCGGCACGTTATGCTGCATTAGGCTTCGTTTGGTTATGTTACGTTTAGTTTGGTAAGGAGAGTATATATCTAACTTTTGTGCTATACACGGCTGCTCGGTGGACTTCTGCGCTCTACTGTTCTATAATATGCTCTGCTATGCTCTGGGATGTCAGCAATAATGTCCGCGGCAAGCCGGGTTGTGTTATCTTACGTTTGATGGGGTTAGGTTAGAATAACTTTGACTCTTCTGCTACACATTGCCATAATTTTGATTATTGCGCTCTACTCCCCTTTAATATATTCTGCTTGGCACTAGTGCGGCAAGTAATAGTGGTCTATGCACGTTAGGTTGGATTGGGCTGCGAATGCTTGTGTCACGTTTGGTTACGTTATGACAGGATATCTTTGACAATTGTGCCATAGACTGCTATTCGGTGGATTCCTGTCTCCTACGTTGCTCTAATATGTTCTGCTTGTCTCTGGTGAGGCCCGAAATAGCGGTCTCGGCAGGCTAGTATCGGTTATGTTATGTACGGATAGGTTACGTTTGTTTGGGTTAGGCATGGGTATCTTCGACATTCTCGTCACAGACTGTTATTCGTTGGATTTCCGCGCCCAACTCTACACTACTGTGCTCTGCTCGACTCTGGGGAGGCCAGCAATAGTGGTCGACGCACGTTAGCTTCAGCTACGTTCCGTTTGGGTATGTAGCGTTTGATTAGGTTTGGAGCGGATAGCTTTCACTTTTGTGCCATACACAGCCATGCGGCGGACCACTGCGCTCTTCGTTGCTCTACTATACTCTGCACAACTCTGGGGAGGCCAGCAATAGCGGCCATGGCACTATATGTTGTGCTAAGTTATGTTCCATTAGGGTAGGCTTGCTTACGTTTGGCTAGGTTGGCTGCTTCTTTTGTGCTACACGTTGCTGGTCGGTAGGTTTTCCGCGCTCCACTGTGCTCTAATTCGCTCTGTCTGTCTTCGCGGAGGACAGCAATGGAGGTCTCGGCTCTTTAGGTTTATACATTTTACGTTTGGTTGGGTACGGCTATGCCAGGTTAGGTAATGGTATTTTTGTGTTTTGTGAAATACACTGCTATTTGTTCTATTTCTGCGCTCCACGTTGCTGTAATGTATTGTGCTTGGCGATGTGTAGGCCAGCAACAGTGGTCCAGGCAAGTTAGTCCCTGTTATCTCACGGTTTGTTAGGTTAGGGTAGGTCTGGTTATGTCAGAGTAGACTTGACCTTTGTGCTTTACACTTCAGTGCGGCGGGTTTCAGCGCTCTTCTGTGCTCTAGCTGATTCGACTTGGCTCTGGAGAGGTCAGCAATAGTGGTCTAGACACGTCAGGTTGCGTCACGTTACGTATGGTTACGTTGAGTTTGGTGAAGTTAGGATAGGATAACCCCGAATTTTGTGCTAATAACAGCTACTCGATGGATTTCTTTTGCTTTTCATTTCTCTACCATACTCTGCTCGACTGTGGGGAGGACAGCAATTGAGGTCGTGGCACGACACGTTATGCTTTGTTAAGATTGGTTATGATAAGTTTATCTACGTTTGGTTACGATGGCTTTGGCTTTTGTGCCATCCACTGCTTTGGTTAGATACCTGCGCTTCACTGTGCTCACATATGTTTCACTTGGCCCCGGGGAAGAGAGCAGTAGAGGTCCCGGCACGTTATGTTTAGTCATTTTACGTTTGGTTAGGTCTGGTTACGCCTGGTTCGGTCAGTTTGTCATTGACTCATGTGCTCTACACTGCTATATGTTCTGCGCGCTAGCTTGCTCTAGTATGTTCTGCTTTTCTCTGCGGAGTCATGCAAGTGTGGTCGCGGCAGGTTATTTTAAGTTAGGCCACGTTTGTTAATATCACGTTTGGATAGGTTATTACGGGTCAGAGATGCCGTTTGCGCTATACACTACTATTCGCTGGATTTCTGCTGGGACACGGGGTGGCCGGTAATTGTGGCCGCGACGCGTTATGATATGTTGGATTACATTTGGCTTGGTTAGGTCTGTTTGAGCCCGGTTTGGGTAGCTTTGACTTTTCTGCTGTACCCTGCGATTCTTTGGATTTCGGCATACTCCTCCCCTATAAGATGTTCAGCTTGGCTCTGGGGAGGCCAGCATTAGTTGCCACGGCGCGCTAGTTTGTGTTAGGCCACGTTTGCTTACCGTAAGTTCGTCTGGGTTACGTCTGGATAACTTTGACTTTCATGGCAGAGACTGCTTTTCGGTCGATTTCTGCGCTCTACTCTGCTCTACTATACCCTTCACGGCTCCGGGAGACCAGAAATATCGGTCGCTAAATGTTAGGTAGAGCTATGTTACGTTCTGGCACGTTACGGTTGGCTAGGTGAGGAGAAGGTAGCTGACCTTTGTGCCATACACTGGTATTCCGCGGATTTCTGCGATCTACTGCGATCTCATATGTTCTCCTTCACCATGGGAAAGACTGCAATAGTGGCCTTGGCACGTTATGTTCAGTTAGGGTACGTTTGATTAGGTTGCGTTAGGACTGGTTACGTTAGGATATCCTTGACTTTTGTGCTTTACACTCCATGGCCGCGGATTTTTGTGCTCTACTGTGATCCATTCTTTTCCGCTTGACTCTGGGGATGTCAGCAATAGAGGTGTAGTGCAGTTAGGTGAAGGAATGTCACCTTCGGTTATGTTACGTTTGATTATGTTAGGATAAGACAAGTTTGACTATTGTTCCATAAACTGCTATTCGGTGTATCTCTGCCCTCTACATTGCTCGATTATATTCTGTTCGACTCTGAGGTGGCCAGCAATAGTGGTCGGGACACGATAGGTTGAGCAGATTGCGCGTGCTTTAATTAGCCTTTGTTAGGTTTGTCTATGATGGCTTCGACTTTTGTGCTATACACCGCTGTTCGGTGTGTTTCTGCGCTCTACTCTGCTGTAGAATGTGCTGCTTTGCTCTGGAAGGCCAGCAGTCGTGGCCTCGGCACGATAGGTTGAGTTATATTACGTTTGGCTATGTTACGCTCGGTTACGTTAGAAAGTGGTAGCTTCCACTTTTATGCTACACACTGCCATTCTGTGCATTTCTCAGGACTGCATTGCTCTAATATTTTCTTCTCGGCACTGGGGAGTCCAGCAATAGCAGTCTCGGCACGTTATGTTGAGTATTGCTACGTTTGGTTAGGGTAACATGGGGCAGGCTAGGTTGGGATATCTGCGACTCTTGCGCTCCATACCACCGGTATATGGACTTCTGTGCGCTACTCTCCTCTAATAAGTCCTGCTTGACGTTCAGGACGCCAGCAGCAGTGTTCTAGGCACGTTAGTTTGGGTTATGTCACGTTTGGTTACGTTAGGTTAGGACAGGTTATGTCACGATAAACATGGCTTTTGTGCCTTACATTTCCATGCGACGGATTTCTGCGCTCTACTGCGCTCTAGCTTATTCTGCTTGGTACTGGAGAGGTCACCGATACTTGTCTGGGTACGTTAGGTTGAGCTATGTTACATATGGTTATGTTGCGCTTGGTTACGTTAGGATAGTGTAAATTAGAGTTTTGTGCTATAAACTGCTACTCGGTGAATTTCGGCGCTCTTCATTGCTCGGCTATAATCTGCTCAGCTCTGGGGAGGCCTGCAGCAGTGGTCCCGGCACGTTGGGTTACGTTCGTTAATATTACGTTTGGACAGGTTATGAGAGGTTAGAGTAGTTTTTTGAGCTGTGCACTGCTATTCGGTAGATTCTTACGCTCTACATTGTTGTACTGTACTCTGCTGAACTCTGGAGATACCATGAGCAGTGGGCGCGGCACACTAGGATGTGCTAGATTACGTTTGCTTAGGTTAGGTTTGTTCGGGTCCGGTTTGGATAGCTTTGACTCTTCTGCTACACCCTGTGATTCTGCGGATTTCGGCACCCTCCTCTCCTATAATATGTCCCGTTTGGCGCTGGGGAGGCCAGCCATAGCTGTCGTCGCACGTTAGGCTTGGTTAGGTTACGTTTGGTTACGACACATGCGTCCGGGATAGGTTTGGATAGCATTGACTTTCCTGGCATGGACTGTTATTCGGTGGATTTCTGCACTCTGCTGTACTCTACTATATCCTTCTCGTCTCTGGGGAGGCCAGAAGTATCGGTCGCTGCACGGTATGCTTTGTTAGGTTACGCTTGGTTAGGATAGGCTTGTCTACGTTTGATTATGATGGCACTGGCTTCTGTGGTATACAGTGCTGTTCGGTGGACCCCTGCACTCCACTATGCTCTAATATGTTCTACTTGGCTCTGGGGTGGATAGCAATAGAGGTCTCGGCTCGTTAGGTTTGGTTATCCTACGTATGGTTAGGTCCGTTTATGAAAAGTTAGGTTAGGATTTATTTGACTTCTGTGCTACACACTGCTATTTGTTGGCTTTCTGCGCTCATATTTGCTCTAGTATATGCTGCCTGGCTCTGGGGAGGCTTGCAACTGTAGTCTCCGTACGTTAGGTTAAGTTATGCTACGTTTGGTTATATTACGTTAGGGTAGGTCAGGGCAGGAGAGCTTTGACTTTTGTGCCATACACTGCCGTTCGGTGGATTTTTACGCACTACATTGCTCTTCCATACTCTGCTAGACTCTGGGAAGGCCAGCAATAATCGTCGTGGCTCATCTGGTTGAGTCAGTCTACTAGTGGGTATGTTATGTCTGGATATGTTTGGTTGGGATAGCTTTGACTTTTGTGTTGTACACTGCTGCTCGGTCGATTTCTGCGCACTACATTGCTCTACTATGTTCTGCCCGAATCCGAGGTAACCAGCAATAGTGGTCGTAGCACGATAAGTTGTGCCAAGATACATTTGGTTAGGATAAGTACGTTTACGTTTGGTTAGGATTGCTTTGACTTTTCAGCTATAGACGGCTGTTCGGTAGATTTCTGCGCCCCACTGTGCTCTAATACATACGATTGGCTCTGCGGTGGACGGCAGTGGGGTCCTCGTCTGGTCAGGTATTGTTGTTCTACGTATGGTTAGGTACTCTTATGTCAGGTTAGGTTAGTGTATCTTTCACTTTTGCGATACATACATCTATATGTTGGCTTTCTGCGATCTACTTTGCTGTAGTATATTCTGCTTGAACATGGGGATGCCTGAAAGTGTGATCTCGATCTGGTAGTCTGAGATACCTTACGTTTGGTCGGGTTTGCCTAGGTTACCTTTGCCTTTTGTGCTATACGCTGCTATTATCTCGATTGCTGCGCTCTATATTGCTCTGTTGTATTATGCTTGGTTTCCGCGATGCCAGCAATAGTCGTCGTGGCACGTCAGGTTTTGTCACATTATGTGTGACTATGCTAGGTTGGTATACGTTTGGTTAGGATAGCTCTGACTTTTGTGCCATACATTGCTTCTCGGTGGATTTCCGCGCTACACTGTGCTCTGGTATGTTCTGCTTAGCACTGTGGAGGCCAGCACTAATGGTCTCGTCTTGTTAGGTTTAATTATTCTGCGTTTGGTTAGGTTACGTTTGGTGAGGTTAGGTAATGATACCTTCGACTTCTGTGCTACATACTGAAACGCTGCGGATGTTTGTGATCTACTGTGCTGTTGTGAATTCTGCTTGGCTCTGGGGTGGTCAGCAATAGTAGTGTAGGGCGGTTAGGTGGAGTTACGTTACGTTCGGTTAGGCAAGTGCAGCCTTGACTTGTGTGCTATACTCTAACCTTCGGTGAATTTCTGCGCTCTACTGTGACCGAATATGCTCTGCTTTGCTCTTGGGAGTGCAGAAAGAGTGGTCGCTGTGCGTTAGGTAGAGTTAGGTTACGAACTGATAGGTTAGGTTCGTTTTGGTTGGGATATGTTACCTTTAACTTTTGCGCTTTAAACTGAAATGCGGTGGATTTCCGCGCTCCTTTGTGCTCTAGTAGTTTCTGCTTTGCTCTCGCGAGCTCAGTAATGGTGGTCTCGTTATGTTAGGTTGAGATATGTTACGTTTGGTTGAGTTACGATTGGTTAGCTTGGCAGTGGCTATCTATCATTTTTGCTCTGTACAATGTTATTCGGCGCATTTCTGCACTCTTCTGTGCCCTAGTGTGTACTGCTTGGCTCTGGTGGTGCCAGCAATGGTGGTATCGACACGCTACGTTTAGTTATGCTACGTTTGGTTAGGTTTGGTCATGATTTCTTTGCCTTATGTGCTTTGCAGTGCATTGCGGCGGATTTCTGCGATCTACTGTGTTCTAGTATATTGTGGTTGGCTCTGTGTAGGTTAGCATTAATTGTCTAGGCGCGATAATTTGAGATATGTTACGTTAGGTTATGTTATTTTGGATGGGTTAGGCCAGGACAGCCTTGACTTGTGTGCTATACTCTACTGTTCGGTGGACATCTGCTCCCCACTGCGCTCTAGTATGCTCCGCTTGGACCTGTGATGCCAGAAATTGTGGCGACGGAACGTTAGATTTAGTTTGGTTTGGTTTGGTTAGCTTAGGTTAGCCTGGGTTGGGTTAGGAGAGCTTCCACTCTACTGCTACATATTTTCATCCCTCGGACTTCTTCGTTGTACTTTCGTTTAATATGATCTGCTTGCAGATGTGGAGGCCGGCAATACTGGACTCGGCTAGCTACGTTTAGTTGGTCTACGTTCCGTTCGGTTAGATTAGGTCAGGTAATGTTAGGGTACCGTAGCCATTTGTACTCTTCGCTGCTGTTTGGGGGCTTCCTGCGCTCCTCTGTGCTCTAGCCTTTTCTGCTTGCCTCCGTGGTTGCCAGTAATACTGGTCGTCGCACGTTGGGCTGAGTTAGGTTACGTTTGGATACGCAAGGTTGGGTTAATTATGGTTAGGATATCTTTGATTTTCGTGCTATACACTGTTATTTGGTGGATTTCTGTGATCTACTGTGCTCTACTATATTCTGCTTGACTATTGGGGGGACAGAAGCAGTGGTCGCGGCACGCTATAATGAGTTCTGCTGCGTTTGCTTTGGTTAACCTGGGACAGATTATGTTAGGATTCCTTCGGCTCTTGTGCTATTCGCTAAAATGCGGTGGATTTCTGCATACTACTGCGCCCTGGAACAAGTGGCGTGCCTCTGTGGAGGCCAGCAATAGTGGCCGCGTCATGTTATGTTGTCATATGTTGCGCCCTGTTGTGTTACGTTTGGCTACGGTAGGATAGGCTTCTTTGACTTTTGCGCTATATAATGCTATTCGGTGGCTTCCCCGGCTCTAATGCGCTCCAATATGCTCTGCTCGGCTGTGCGAAGGACATTAATAACGGTGGCCGCGCGTTATGTTGGGTTAGACTACGTTCGGTTAGACTATGTTAGGTCAGGTTTCGTTATGATAACTTCGTCTTTTATGCTATACACTGCAATGCATTGGATTTCTGCGCTCTAATGTGCTCTGGTATATTCTGCTTGGCTCTTTGGACGCCAGCAATAGCGCCCTCGGCATATTTGGTTGAGTTATGATGTGTTTGCTTATGTCACGTTTGGTCAGGTTCGGATAGAGTATATTAGACTTTTGTGCCATGCACTGCTATTCGGTGGATTCCTGCCATCTACTGTGCTCTATTGTTTCCTACTTGGCCCTGGGGTGGCCAATAACTGTGGTCTCCGCACGTTTGCTTGAGAGAGATTTCGTTTCGTTAGGTTACGTTAGGAACGTTTCGTTAGGATTTCTCTGACTTTTGTGCTATACATTGCTACTAGGCGAATATCGGCGCTCTACACTGCTCTACTATACTCCGCTTGACGCTGCGGATGCGTGCATTAGTGGTCGTGGCACGTTAGTTTCGGTTAGGTTACGCTTGGCTTGGTTAGGTTAGATTAAGTTTGATTGCGATAGCTCTGACTTTCGTGCTCTACAATATTTTCCGGTGTGTTCCCGTGATCTACTGTGCTCTACGACATTTTTCTCGGTTCTGGGGATGCCAGCAGCACCGCTCGGAGCGCGTAAGTTTGAGTTATGCTACGTATGGCTGGTTAGGTAACGCCATGCTAGGTTGGCATATCCTCGGCTTTTGTGCTATACACTGCTATGCGGCAAATTTCTGCGCTCTACATTGCTCTACTATACTCTGCCCGACTCTGGGCATTCGAGCAGTAGCAGCCGCGCCACGCCTGTTTGAGTTCGTTTGCGTTTGGTTAGGATAGGTTTGGCTAAGTTTGGTCAGGATAGCTTTCACCTTCCTGCTATACACTGTTATCCGGTGAATTTCAATGGTTTACTCTGCTCTACTATATTCTGCTTGACTCTGCCGTGGCCAGTAACAGTGGTCTCGGTACGTTAGTCTGCGTCAGTTTTCGTTCCGTTCGGTTAAGTTGCGAACGTCTGGTGAGGATTTCTTTGATTTTTGTGCCGTACACTTCTACGCGGTGGATACCTGCGCTCTACATTGCTCTACTGTACTCGGCTCGACTCCGGGGAGGCGAGCAATAGTGTACGTGGCACGTTAGTTTGAGCTATGCTACGTTTCGTATGGTTAGGTTAGGTAAAGTTTGGTTAGGGTATCTACGGCTTCTGTGCTATTCACTGCAATGCGGTGGATTCATGCGCTCTAATGTGCTATAGTGCATTCTGCTTGTCTCTGTGGAGGCCACATGTAGTGGTCTCTTCATGTTTGGTTTATTGAGTTACGTTTATGTATGTCACGTTTGGCTAGCTTAGGAGGGGTTACCTTGACCTTTGTGTTATACACTGCAGTTCGTAGGAATTCTGCGCTCTAATGTGCTCTTATACGCTTTGATTGGCTCCACGGAGGCCATTAATGGAGGTCGCGGCTGGTTATGTTGTGCTAGGCTACGTTTGGTTAGGTTAGGTTTTGTCATCTTAAGTTAGGGCATCTTGGACTTCTGCGCTGTAAACTGCAATGCGATGGATTTCTGCGCTCTTCTCTGCTCTAGGATATTCTGCTTGGCTCTGCGGAGGCCATCAATATTGTCCTTGGCACGATGGTATAGGTTATGTTACGTTCGTTAATGTTCCGTTTGGATAGGTTAGGATACGATAGCCTCGGCTTCTGTGCTATACATTGTTCTTCGGTGGACTTCTGCTTTCTACTGTACTCTAATAAGTTCTGCTTGGCTGCTGGGATCCCAGCAATATTTGTCTCACCACGTTATATTGAGTTACTCTACGCTTGGGTAGGTTAGGTTTGGCAATGTTAGGTTAGGGTATCTTCCACTTTTGTCCTTTGCATTGCAATGCGGTCAATTTCTGCGCTCTACTCTGCTCTAGTATATTCTGTGTGGAATAGTGAACGCGAGAAATAGCGATCGCGGGACGTATTGTTGACTTTTGAGCTACACAGTGCAATGCTGCGGATTTCTGCGCTCTACTGTGCTCTAGCATTTTCTGCTCGAATCTCAGGATGCCAGCAATAGTGGTCGCGTTACGTTAGGTTGTGTCATGTTACGTCTGGTTATGGTAATATTGGATATATACGGAGAGGATATCTTTGTCTTTTATGCTGTACACTGCTCTTTGGCTGATTCCTGCCCCCTTGTGTGCTCTCTTATATTCCGCTTGCCTTTGGGGGGGGGGGCAGCAATTGTGTTCTAGGCTCCGTATGTTGAGATGTAATACGCTTGGTTAGGTTAGGCTAGTTCATATATGGCTAGAGTAGCTTTGACTTTCGTGGCATTCATTGCAATGCCGTGGATTTCTGCTGTCTACTGTGCTACAGTATTTCTTGCTTGCATCTGTGGAAGCCAGAAATGGAGGTCACGGCGCGTTAGATACAGGTATGTTACGTATGCTTATGTTATGTTTGGTTAGGTTGGGTTGCGATAGCCATGACTATTGCGCTATTCACTGGTATTCGGTGGATTTCTGCATTCTACCGTGCTGCAATATGATCTGCACTGCTCTGGGGAGGCCAGCAATGTCGGTATCGTGACATAAGTTTGAGGTAGGCTACGTTTGGTTATTGTACGTTTGGTGAGTTTAAGATATGAAAGCTTATTCTTTTGTGCTATACACAGCTGTCCGAGGATAACTGCGCTCCACTATGCATTACTATATTCCTCATGGCCCTGGGGAGGCCAGAAATATTTGTCGCGGTACGTTAAGTTGTGTTAGCTTATGTTCGGTTGAGTTAGGTTATGCCACATTTGATTAGAATATCCTCGACATTTGTGCATTCACTGCAATGCTGCGTGTTTCTGCGCACTACTGTGCTCTAGAACATTCTGCTTGTTTCTGTGGAGGCCAGCAATAGTGGTCTCGTCATGTTAGGTTATGTCATGTTATGGATGGGTATGTAGCGTTTGCCTACGTTAGCTTTGCGTTTGCCTACTTTGGCTTTTGTGCTGTACACTGCTACTCGTTGGATTTCTGCGCTCTAATGTGCTCTAACATGCTTTGCTTGGCGCCAACGAGGCAATCAATGGAGGTCGCGGCGCGTTGTGTTGGGTTAGACTACGTTCGGTTGAGTTTGGCTAGGCCATGATTGTTTACGGCATCTTTGTCTCTTGTGCTATACACCGAAATGCGGTCAATTCCTGCGCTCTAGTGTGTTTTCGTACTTTCCGCTTGGCTCGGGGGGGGGGGGGGCAACGATGGTGTTCCCGCACGTAACCATTAGTTTGGCTACGATCGGTTATGTTAGATTTGATCAGGTACGGTTTGTATATATTTGACTTTTGTGCTGTGCACTGCTATACGGTGCATTACCGTGCTCTAAATTGCTCTACTATACTCTGCTGGACTCTGGGGAGGCGAGCAGTGGTGGTCGTGGCAAGACAGTTTGAGTTTGGTTACGCTTGGTTTCGTCAGATTATGTTATGTTTGGTAAGAATATCCACTGTTCCTGTGCTATTCTCTGCAGTGAGGTGGACTCCAGGGCTCCACTTTGTTCTAATATATTCTGCTTGGCACTTGGGAAGCCAGCAATAGTGGTCTCAGCGCGTTAGCTTGTGTTGGGCTACGATTCGCTATGTCAGGTTAGGAAGGTGTGGATATGATTCCTTTGTCTTTTGTGCTATACACTGCCATGCGGTGGATTTATGCGCCCAACTTTGCTATACTATGCTCTGCTCCAATCTGTGGAGGCGAGCAATAGTGGTCGTTGCACGTTAGGCTTAGCCATGTTACGTTTGGTTAGGATCGGTTCGGATATGCTTGGTTAGGATGTCTTTGCCTTTCGTGCTGTACACTGCATTTGGGGGCGGATAGGGTTAGTTAAGGTTAACTGGGGTTAGTTACGGCCGTTAGGTTAGGTTAGATCAGGTTAGGTCAGGTTAGGTCAGGATATCTTACACTCTTGCGCTGTTCATTGCAATGCGGCGGATTTTTGTGCTCTACAGTGCTCTAGTATATTCTACTTGTCTCAGCGGAGGGCAGCAGTAGTGGTCTCGGCGCGGTAGGTTGTGTTAGGCTGCGTTTGCTTATGACACGTTTGGTTATGCTAGGACACAGTAGCTTAGGCTTTTGTGCCATACACTGCTTTTCGGTGGATTTCTGCTTCCTACTGTGCCCTGATATGTTCTGCTCGGCTCTGTGGTGGCCAGTGGTTGCGGTCCCGGCACGACAGGTTGAGTTATGCCATCTTTGGTTAGGTTAGATTAGGATACGTATGGTCATGATAGCACTGACTTTCGTGCTATACACTGCGTTTCGGTGGATTCCTGTGATATGCTGGGCTCTACTGTATTCTGCGTTGCTCTGCGAAAGCCAGAAATATTGCTGTTGGCACGTTAGGTTGAGTTTGGATATGTTTCGTTATGTTACGTTTGTCTATGTTAGGAGGGGCTACTTCCACTTTTGTGCTATACACTGCTCTTCGGTAGATTTCTGCGCTCTAGTGTGCTCTAGTATGCTCTGTTTGTCTCTACGAAAGCCATCAGTAGCCTCACGGCACGTTATGCTGGGTTAGACTGCGTTTGGTTGTGTTAGGCTAGGTCAGGTTAGGCTACGATATCTTGGACTTAATGGCCATACAATGTAATGCGGTGTATTTCTGCGCTGAACTGTGCTCTAGCATATTCTGCTTGTCTCCGAGAGAGACAGCAATAGTGGCCTAGGCACGTTAGTGTGTGTTAGGTTACGTTTGGATATGTTACATTTGGTTAGATTAGAACAGGATAGATCGCACTTTTGAGCTCTGCACTGCTATTCGGTGAATTTCTGCGCTCTACAGCGCTCTGGTATGTTTTGCTTGGCACTGGGGAGGACAAAAACGGTGGCCTTGGCCCTTTTGGTTTATTTAGTCCACGTTTGGTAACGTTAGGTTTGGTCAGGTTAGGTTAAGACATATTCGACCTTTCTGCTACACGCTGCTGTGTGATGTCCCTCTGCGATCTACTGTGCCCTACTATATTCTGCTTGTCTCAGGGGTTTCCAGGAATAGTGGTCGTAGCAAGTTTGATTAAGATGGATTACGTTTGGTTGGATTAAGTTTGGTTGGGTTATGTTTGGTTAGGTTTGGCCTGGATATCTTAGACTTTTCTGATATAAACAGCAATGCGGTGGTTTTCTGCGCTCTACTGCGACCTAGTGTATTCCGTTTGGCTCCGCGGAGGCCAGCTATAATAGTCTCGGCTCGTAAGGTTGAGTTAGGTTACGTTTTGTTAGGTTGGACTATTCTGGGCTAGGTCCGGATACCTTTGACTTTTCCGCTGTTCGTTGCCATTGTATGGAATTCTGCGCTATACACACCTCTAATGTGTTCTGCTTGGCGGTGGGGAGACCGGCAGTAGTGGGCTCGGCTCGTTAGGTTGAGTTAGTCTTCGTTTGGCTAGTCAAGGTTATGTCAGTTTATGTTATGATATCATTGTCTCTTGTGATTTGAACTTCAGTGCGGCGGATTTCTGCCCTCCAATGTGCTGTAGTACATCCTGCTTTGCTCTGGGGAGGTCAGCAGTAATGGTCCAGGCACGTTAGGCTGATTTATGTTGCGTTCGTTTCTGTTACGCTCGGTTAGGTTGGGATAGGATAGCTTCGACTTTTGCGCTATACACAGCTATCCGGAGGTCTCCTGCGCTCTACTGTGCTCTAGTATGTTCTGCTTGGCTCTGGGGAGACCAGCAATAGTGGTCACGGCGCGATAGGTTGCGTTAGGCTACGTTTGGTTGGGTCTCGTTTCGTTGGGTTAGTATAGGATAACATAGACTTTTGAGTTATACACTGCTATACGTTGGATATCTGCGGCGTTCATTGCTGTACCATATTCTGCTCGCCTCTACGGGATTCAGCAACAGTGGTCTCTGCCCGTTAGTTTAAGTTAGGTTACGTTTGTTTATATTACGCTTGGATATGTTATTACAGGATTGAATTCACATTTGAGCTGCTATTCGGTGCATTTCTACGTACTACATTGCTCTATTACACCCTCCTGGGCTCTGGGAGGCCAGTAATAGACCTATCTTGGCACGATAGGTTGAGTTATGCTTCGATTGTCTAGGTCAGGCTTTGTCTGGTTATGTTAGCATATCGTTGACTTTTGCGCTTTACGCTTCAGAGCGGCGGGTTTCTGCGCTCTTATGTGCTTTAGTGTATTCTGGTTCTCTCGGGGGGGGGGGGGTCGGGGTTTGGGTCTAAGGGAGTTTTCTGTGGGCGTGGGGGTATGTTTCGTTGTGCTATGTCCGATTATGTTAGCCCAGACTATACCCCTATGCGGCAGAATTCTGCGGACCACTACGCTCTAGTATATTCTGCTTGGCTCTGGGTAGGTCAGCAATATTGCTGTAGGCAGCTTAGGTTAAATTTTTATACGTTTGATTATGTTACGTTTGCTTTGGTTTGGATACGGTTACTCAGGCTTTTGCGTTCTGAACTGCTACTTGGTGAGTTTCTGCGCCCTTCATGGTGCTACTATACTCTGCTCGACTCCGTGGAGGCCAGTAATTGTGGTGTCGGCACGTTATGTTGGGTTATGTTACGTTCGGAAATTCTACGATTGGTTATGTTAGGAGACGATAACATTGTCTGGTGTGTTATACACTGCAATTCGGTGGATTTTTGAGCTCTACTGCGCTCTAGTATATTCTGCTTGTCTCTGGGAATGCCAGCAATAGTGGTCGCGGTACGCTATGTTCTGTCAGTCTACGTTTGGTTACGTTGGCTTATGAGTGGTTAGGATAAGATTGCATTGACCTTTGTGCTCTACACCGCTATCCGGTGGATTTCTGCACTCTACGTTGATCTTATATACCCTGCTGGACAATAGGGGGGCCAGTAATATTTGTCTCGGCACGTTCGTTTGAGTTAGGCTACGTTTCGTTAGTTACTGTTAGACTTCGTTAGGATCGAGTAGCTCCGGGTAACATGGTATGTGCTCCTGTACTGTGGATTTCTGCGTTCCACTTTGCTCTAGTATGCTCTCTGTGGCTCTGCGGAGGCAAGCAATGGTGGTCTCGGCACGTTAGGTTGGGCTAAGCTACGTTCGGATGTGTTACGTTTGGCCATGTTGGGATAGGGTAGCTCCGACTATTGTGCTATACACAACGATTCTATGGACTTCTGAGATCCACGCTCCTCTAAGGCGTTCTGCTTGGCTCCGTGGAGTCCGGCAGCAGTGATGGCGGTACGCTCTGTTTAGATACCATACGCTACGTTAGGTTAGGTTAGGAAGATTAGGCTAGGGTATCTACGGCTTTTTTGCTATTCACTGTAATGCGGTGGATTTCTGCGCTCTACTGTGCACTAGTACTTTCTGCTGGTCTCTGTGGACGCCCGCAATATTGGTCTCGTCACGATATGTTGGGTTACACTACGTCTGGATAGACAAGGTTAGGTCAAGTTGGTTCAGGATATGTTTGACTTTTGCGCTATACACCGCTGTTCCTCGGATTTCCGCGATCTGGCGTGCTATGCTATGCGCTGGTTGGCTCTTAGGTGGCGAATAATGGTGGTCTCGGCACGATACGTTGCGTCAGATTACGTTACGTTGGATTATGTTTGGAAGATTCGGTTAGGATTTCTCTCACTTTTGTGGTATACTCTGCTATTTGGAGGATTCTCGCACCCTCCATTGCTCTGCTATGCTCTGATTGGCTCTCGGGATGCGAGCAATAGTGGTGGTGGCACGTCAGGTAGTGTTATGTTATGTTTGGTTAGGTAAGGTTATATTAAGTTCGGTCAGGATGGCTCCGACTTTCGTGCTATACACTGTTATTCCGTGGATTCCTTTGATCGACAGTGCTCTACTGCATTCTGCTTGCATCAGGCGAGGCCATGTGCCGTGTTCGCGGCACGTTGCTTTGAGCTATGCTACGCTTGGTTGTGTCAGGTCAGGTCATGTTAGGCTAGGATATATTTGAGTTTTGTGATGTTCACAGCAATGTGGTGGACTCCTGCCGACTACTGTGCCCTAGTACAATCTGCATTTCTCTGTGTAGGTTAGTAATAGACGTCTCGTCATGTTTGGTTGAGCTGGTCAACGTTTGCGTATGTCACGTTTGGCTAGGTTAGGAGAGTCTACTTCAACATTTGTGCTTTACACTGATTTTCGGCCGATTTCTGTTATCCAAGGTTTTCTGCAACATTCTGCTCTGCTCTTGGGAGGCCATGAGCAGCGGTAACTGCACGTCAGGTTGAGCTATTCTACGTTTTGTTTGGTTACGTTATGTCAGTTTGGGTCATGATATCAACGGCTTTTGTGCTATTCACTGCAATGCAGTGGATTTCTGCGCACTAGTGTTCTCTAGTAGAGTCTGCTTGTATCTGTGTGGGCCAGGAATATTGGTCTCGTCATGTCAGGAGAGTTAGGCTACGTTTGCATATGTTACGTTTGGCTACGTTAGGGGATTATGCTTTGACTTTTCTGCTATGCACTTCTAGTCCGTGGATTCCTGCGCTCTAGTGTGCTCTAATATGCTCAGCATCTCACTGGGGTGGCCAGTAATCGTGGTCTCGGATCGAATGGTTTCGGCAGGTTGGGTTAGGAAGGTTAGGAAAGGATATGTACGGCTTGTGTGCACTACGTTGCAATGCGGTGGATATCTGCGCTCTGCTGCGCTGTAGTATATTCTGGTTGGCGCTGGGGAGACCAGCAATACCGGCAATAGTGGTCACGGCGCGATAGGTTGCGTTAGGCTACGTTTGGTTAGGTTATGTTATGTTAAGTTGGGCTGGTGTAGCTTTGTCTTTCGTACTATACGCCACGATTCGGTGAGTTTCTGTACTTTACTGTGCTCTACTACATTCTGCTTGGCTCTGGGGAGGCCAGGAGCAGTGGTCGCTGTACGACATTTTGAGCTGCGCTACTTGTTGCTAGGTTAGGTTATTTCAAGCTCGGTCGGGTTATCTTTGACTTTCTTGCTATACACTGCAGTGCGGTGGATTTCTGCGTTATACTGTGCTCTAGCACATTCTGCCTGTTGCTGTGGTGGCCAGCAATAGTTGTCTCGTCATGTTAGGTTGAGTTGCGTTACGTCTGGTTATGTTACGTTTGGCTACTGTAGGAAAGGCTTTTTGGCTTTTATGCTATGCACTGCTATTCCGCTGATTTCCGCGCTCTAGTGCGCTCTAATATGCTCTGCTTGGCACAAGAGTGGCCAGCAATGGTGCGCTCGGAACAAAATGTTGAGCTAGGTTACGTTTCGTTAGGTTAGGTTGGGATTGTTGGGTCAGGTTTACTTCGGCTTTTGTGCTATACATTGCAATGCGTTGGATTTCTGCGCTCTGCTGTGCCGTAGTATTCTCTTTTGCCTCTGGGGAAGCCAGGAATAGTGGTCTCGGCGTGTTAGGTTCAGCAAGACTACGTTAGCATATGACGTTTGTTTGTGTTAGGACAGAGTAGCTTGTACTTTCATGCCGCTCACCGCCATTCGGTGGATTTCTGCGCCCTACTGCGCGCCAATATGTTCTGCTTGACTCTGAAGTGTCCAGCAATAGTGGTCTCCGCGCGATAGGATTAGTTGGGCTACGTTTTGCGCATGACCATTTTGGTAATGTTAGAATGGAATCGCTTAGACTTTTGTGCCATTCGCCGCTATTCTGTGATTTCTCCGCTCTACTGCGCTGTAATATGTTCTGCATGGCCGTGGGACGGCCAGTAATAGAGGTCTCCACAAGTTAGGCTGAGTAACGTTACGTTTCGTTAAGGTACATTCGGGCGTCTTGGTTAGGATTGGTATGACCTTTATGCTATGCACTGCTATTCGGTGTATTTCTGCGCTCTACATTTCTCTTCCATATTCTGCTTGGTTCTGGGGATGCCAGCAGCTGTGGTCTCTCGTTTACGTTTTGTCATGCTACGTTTGGCAAGGTTAGGTTTTGCCTGGTCATGTTGGTTTATCCTTGAATTTCGCAAGGTACACTGATATTTGGCAGATTTCGCAGCTCCACATTGCTCTACTATACCCTCCTTGTCTCTGCGGAGGTCAGAAATAAAGGTCTCGTCATGTTAGGTTGAGTTAGGTTACGCTTTGGTCTGTTACGTTTGGTTAGGTTAGGACAGGCTACTTTGACTTCGGTGCTGTTCACTGTTATTCGATTGATACCTGCTCCCTAATGTGTCCTAATAGTCTTCGCTTGGCCACACAGGGGCCATCAATTGCGGTCGCCGCACGTCATGTTTGGATAGACTACGTTTGTATACGTTAGGTTAGGACATGATGGGCTAGGGCATCAATGACTTTTGTGCTATACAATGCATTGCGGTGTATTTCTGCGCTCTACTGACCTCTAGTGTATTATGCTTGCCGCTGCGGATGCCAGGGATAGTGGCTGCGGGACGTTGCTATGAGTTAGGTTACGTTTGGTTGCGTTAAGTTTGGCAATGTTACGAACGGATAGCTTTGACTTTTGTGCTATACACTGCAATTTGGCAGATATCTGCGATCTATTGTGCTTTAGTATATTCTTGTT
The DNA here is from genome assembly GCF_001483705.2 of Eufriesea mexicana. NCBI lineage: Eukaryota > Metazoa > Arthropoda > Insecta > Hymenoptera > Apidae > Eufriesea > Eufriesea mexicana. The sequence goes on from NW_016908418.1 coordinate 2,085,337, forward strand.
GGCTCTTGGGAGACCAGTAATAGTTGTTTCGGCGCTTTAGGTTGTATAAGGTTAAGTATGTTCATGATACGTTTGGCAAGGTTAGGATACGATAGCTTAGACTTCTACGCTATACACTGGTATTCGGGGGAGATCTGCTTTCTACTGCACTCTAGCTTGTTCTTCACGGCTTTCGAGAGGCCAGCAATATTGGTCTCTGCACGTTATGCTGAGGCTGGCTATGATCGGTTAGGCTATACTAGCTTGGGTTAGGTTTGGATTGATACGACTTTTGCGACGTACACTGCGATTCTACATATTTCTGCGCTCTCCTTTCCTCTAATAAGCTCTGCTCGACTATGGACAGGCCAGAAATAGTGGTCGCGTTACGCTAGGTCGAATTATGTTACGCTTGGTTTTGTCAATGTGGAGACCAGCAGCAGTTGTCGCGTCACGTTATGTTGAGCTATTCTATGTGTGGTTAGTTTAGGTTAGGTTAATTTCGGTAGCGATAGCTTTGACTTTAGTGCTATATACTGATGTCCGGTGGACCGCTGCGTTCAGTTGTGCTCTACTGTGTTCCCCTAGGTCCTGTGGAGGCCACCAATAGTGGTCGCTGCACGTTATGCTGAGGCTGGCTATGTTCGGTTAGGCTATACTAGCTTGGGTTAGGTTTGGATTGATACGACTTTTGCGACGTACACTGCGATTCTACATATTTCTGCGCTCTCCTTTCCTCTAATAAGCTCTGCTCGACTATGGACAGGCCAGAAATAGTGGTCGCGTTACGCTAGGTCGAATTATGTTACGCTTGGTTTTGTCAAGATTGGACAAACCAGGATAGGATAGCCACGACTTTTGTGCTGCACACTGCTATTCGGTTGACTTCTGCGCCCTAGCGTGCTCTGGTAAGTTTTGCTCTGTATTCGGGAGCGGAGAAGTGGTGGTCTCCGCCCGTTACATTGAGTTGGCCTATGATTGGATAAGTTAGGTTAGGTCAGGTAATGCTTGGTATATGACTCTTCTGCTATAGACTGCAATGAGTGGGAATTTTGGATCTGCTGTACTATAGTGTAATCTGTATGGCTCTACAGAGGCTAGCAATAGTGGCCTCGGCATTTTCGGTTGAGCTAGAATACGTTCGGTCGCGCACCGCTTTGTGAGGTTAGGATATTATAGTTTAGACACTTGTGCTATTCACTGCTATAGGCGGATTTATGCGCTGTACGGATTTCTAATATTTTCTGCTTCGATCCAGGCAGGCTAGTATTAGAGGTGCCTCGGCACGTCAGGTTGAGTCATGTTACGTTTGGTTAGGGTAGGTTAGGTCAGTTTAGGTTAGGCTACCCTTACTTTGTGCTATACACTGCTATTCGGTTGATCTATTTGCTGTAACATGCTGTAATATGCTCTGCCTGTCTCTGGGGTGGCCAGCCATAGTGGTCTCGGCACATTACGTTGATTTACGTTACGTTTCGTTTGGTTCGGTTAGGAAGGTTCGGTAAGGATTTCATTGACTTCTGTGCTGTACCATGCTATTTGGTGGATTTTTGCGCTCTACATTGCTCTATTATACTCAGCTCGGCTCAGGGGGTTCGAGCAATAGCGGTCGCGGCACATTGGGATGAGTTAGGTTACGTACGGTCAGGGTAGGTTTCGTCAGGTTTCGCTATCGTATCAACGGCTTTTCCGCCTTTCACTGAAATACGCTAGATTTCTGCACTCTACTGTGCTCTAGTATGTTCTGCTTGTCTCTTTGGTGGCCAGAAATAGTGATGTCGTCATGTTTGTTTGGGTTGGGTTCCGTCTGTGGTAGTTACGTTTGGTGAGGTTAGGATGCGATATTCTAAACCTATGCGCTATACACTGCTATCCGCGGGATTTTGCGCTCTGCTGTGCTCTAATATTTACTGCTTGGCTCTTGGTAGGGCAGCAATCTTGTCTCGGCGCGTTAGGCTGTGTTATGCTACGTTTCGTTAGGTCACGTTAGGAATGTCTGGTCAGGATTTCTTTTTCTTTTGAGGAATGCACTGCTATTCGGTGGATCAATGCCCTCAACATTCCTCTACTATTCTCTGCTCGCCTCTGGGGAGGCGAGCAATAGTGGTAGAGATACGTTGGGTTGAGTTAGGTTTCGTGTGTATAGGATAGGTTGTGTTCAGTTTGGTTAGGATGGCTCAGACTTTCGTGCAGTACACTGCTGCTCGGAGGATACCTGTGACATGCTGTGCTCTACTTCATTCTACTCGGCTATGGGGAGGCCATGAGCAATGGTCGCGCCAAGTTATGTTGAGATATGCAGCCTTTGGTTAAGTCAAGTTGGGTCAGGTTGTGCTTGGATATTCACGGCTTTCGTGCTACTCACTACATTGTGGTGGATTTCTGCGCTATACATTGCTCTACAATACTCTGCTCGACTCTGGTCATTCGAACAACAGTGCTAGTGGCACGTTAGGTTGGGATATGCTACATTTGGTTAGGATAAGTTAGGTTAAGTTCGGTTAGGGTAGCTCCATCTTTCGTGCTGTACACTGTTACTCGGTCTATTTCTGTGATTTAATCTGCCAAACTATATTCTGCTTCGATCTGTGGGCGCCTGAAGCAGTTGTCGTGGGACGTTATGTTGAGATCTGCTACGTTTGGTTATGTTAGCTTAGGCCAGGCTAGGTCAGGATGTCATCGGCGTTTGTGCTATTCAATGCAATGCTGTGGACTTCTGCCAACTACTGCCATCTAGTACACTCTGCTTGACCCCGCGGAGGCCAGCAATACTGGTGCAGTCATGTCAGGAAGAGTTGGGTTGTTTGGGCATGATACTTTTGGCTTGGTTATGATGGGCTGCTTTGAATTTTGTGATTTGCACTGCTATTCCATGGCATTCTGTGCTCTACATTGCTAGGCTAAGTTCGCTTAGGATAGCTTTGGCTTTCGTGCCATACTCTTCTATTCGGATGATTTCCCTGACCTGCTGTGCTGTACCATATTCTGCTTGGCTCTGGGGACTCCAGCAGCAGTGGGCACGGCACGTTATGTTGAGATATGCCACGTTTGGTTCGGTTAGGTTGGGTCAGGTTGGGTAAGGATATCTTCGACTTTTGTGCTGCTCACTACCATGCGGTGGATACCTGCGCTCTGCTGTTCTGTAGTATATTCTGCTTTGGCCAGTGGTGACCATCAGTAGTGGCCTCGGAACGATAGGGTGAGCTATGCAATGCTTGGATATGTTGCATTTGGTGAGGTTGTAACTGTACAGTTTAGGCTTTTGTGATATGCACTGCTATCCGCGGATATCTGCAATCTACTCTTTTCTAATATTTTCTGCTTGTCTCTTGGGAGGACAGCAACAGCGGCATCGGGACGTAAGGTAGTGCTATGTTACGTTCCGTTCGGATATATTAGGCAGGTTCGGAATGTGTTTCTTCGGCTTTTGTGCTATACACAGCTCTTCGGTGGATTTCTGCGCTCTACATTGCTCTACAATGGTCTGCCCGACTCTGGGGTGGCGAGCAATAGCGGTCGCGGCGCGATATATTGAGTTGGGTTAGGTTAGGTTATGCTTGGTTTGGGTAGCTTTGACCTTCATGCCATAAAGTACCATTCGGTTGAATTCTGTGATCTACTCTGCTCTACTACCTTCTGCTTGGCTACGTGGAGGCCAGGAGCAGTGTTCGCGACACGTTATGTTGAGTTATATTTGCGCTCTACATTGCTCTATTATACTCAGCTCGGCTCAGGGGGTTCGAGCAATAGCGGTCGCGGCACATTGGGATGAGTTAGGTTACGTACGGTCAGGGTAGGTTTCGTCAGGTTTCGCTATCGTATCAACGGCTTTTCCGCCTTTCACTGAAATACGCTAGATTTCTGCACTCTACTGTGCTCTAGTATGTTCTGCTTGTCTCTTTGGTGGCCAGAAATAGTGATGTCGTCATGTTTGTTTGGGTTGGGTTCCGTCTGTGGTAGTTACGTTTGGTGAGGTTAGGATGCGATATTCTAAACCTATGCGCTATACACTGCTATCCGCGGGATTTTGCGCTCTGCTGTGCTCTAATATTTACTGCTTGGCTCTTGGTAGGGCAGCAATCTTGTCTCGGCGCGTTAGGCTGTGTTATGCTACGTTTCGTTAGGTCACGTTAGGAATGTCTGGTCAGGATTTCTTTTTCTTTTGAGGAATGCACTGCTATTCGGTGGATCAATGCCCTCAACATTCCTCTACTATTCTCTGCTCGCCTCTGGGGAGGCGAGCAATAGTGGTAGAGATACGTTGGGTTGAGTTAGGTTTCGTGTGTATAGGATAGGTTGTGTTCAGTTTGGTTAGGATGGCTCAGACTTTCGTGCAGTACACTGCTGCTCGGAGGATACCTGTGACATGCTGTGCTCTACTTCATTCTACTCGGCTATGGGGAGGCCATGAGCAATGGTCGCGCCAAGTTATGTTGAGATATGCAGCCTTTGGTTAAGTCAAGTTGGGTCAGGTTGTGCTTGGATATTCACGGCTTTCGTGCTACTCACTACATTGTGGTGGATTTCTGCGCTATACATTGCTCTACAATACTCTGCTCGACTCTGGTCATTCGAACAACAGTGCTAGTGGCACGTTAGGTTGGGATATGCTACATTTGGTTAGGATAAGTTAGGTTAAGTTCGGTTAGGGTAGCTCCATCTTTCGTGCTGTACACTGTTACTCGGTCTATTTCTGTGATTTAATCTGCCAAACTATATTCTGCTTCGATCTGTGGGCGCCTGAAGCAGTTGTCGTGGGACGTTATGTTGAGATCTGCTACGTTTGGTTATGTTAGCTTAGGCCAGGCTAGGTCAGGATGTCATCGGCGTTTGTGCTATTCAATGCAATGCTGTGGACTTCTGCCAACTACTGCCATCTAGTACACTCTGCTTGACCCCGCGGAGGCCAGCAATACTGGTGCAGTCATGTCAGGAAGAGTTGGGTTGTTTGGGCATGATACTTTTGGCTTGGTTATGATGGGCTGCTTTGAATTTTGTGATTTGCACTGCTATTCCATGGCATTCTGTGCTCTACATTGCTAGGCTAAGTTCGCTTAGGATAGCTTTGGCTTTCGTGCCATACTCTTCTATTCGGATGATTTCCCTGACCTGCTGTGCTGTACCATATTCTGCTTGGCTCTGGGGACTCCAGCAGCAGTGGGCACGGCACGTTATGTTGAGATATGCCACGTTTGGTTCGGTTAGGTTGGGTCAGGTTGGGTAAGGATATCTTCGACTTTTGTGCTGCTCACTACCATGCGGTGGATACCTGCGCTCTGCTGTTCTGTAGTATATTCTGCTTTGGCCAGTGGTGACCATCAGTAGTGGCCTCGGAACGATAGGGTGAGCTATGCAATGCTTGGATATGTTGCATTTGGTGAGGTTGTAACTGTACAGTTTAGGCTTTTGTGATATGCACTGCTATCCGCGGATATCTGCAATCTACTCTTTTCTAATATTTTCTGCTTGTCTCTTGGGAGGACAGCAACAGCGGCATCGGGACGTAAGGTAGTGCTATGTTACGTTCCGTTCGGATATATTAGGCAGGTTCGGAATGTGTTTCTTCGGCTTTTGTGCTATACACAGCTCTTCGGTGGATTTCTGCGCTCTACATTGCTCTACAATGGTCTGCCCGACTCTGGGGTGGCGAGCAATAGCGGTCGCGGCGCGATATATTGAGTTGGGTTAGGTTAGGTTATGCTTGGTTTGGGTAGCTTTGACCTTCATGCCATAAAGTACCATTCGGTTGAATTCTGTGATCTACTCTGCTCTACTACCTTCTGCTTGGCTACGTGGAGGCCAGGAGCAGTGTTCGCGACACGTTATGTTGAGTTATGCGGCGTACGGTTGGGTTAGGTTAGGTCAGGTGAAGCAAAGATATCGCGGATTTTGTGCCATTCCT